>NW_026587955.1:0-1428 GCF_907164565.1 Psammomys obesus | reverse complement strand
AAACACAGCTTCACATCAAGATAGACATTATCTCAAGGTAAAGGGTTAGAAAAGATATTCCAAATAAATGGAATAGAGTATCAAGCTCATATAGCAATTTTAATATCTAACAAAACAGACTTCAAAAACAACTTATCAAAAGATGGCAAAGGACATGACATAATAAAAAAAATCCAGTAATATAACTTATCATCTATGCCCCAAACATAAGAGCACCCAAGTTATAAAAGAAACCTCTCTGCAGCTTGCACCACATCCTGGCCCTCATAAACTGATAGGGGAAGACTTCAATATATCACTCTCACCAATGGACAGGTCCTCCTGACCAAACTGAACAGAGAAATGTTCCAGATAACTAACATCAAAACACTACCCAAATGATGTTTACAGAACATCCACCCAAGTACAAAAGATTGTTCCCTCTTCTCAGCAAATCATATATTGTTCTCCAAAACTGATGATATACTTGAACAGTGGAAGTTTCAAAAGATATAAGAAACTTGCAATAACCTCCTGCATCTTATCAGACCACTAAGGTTTAAAGCAGCACATCACCAATAACAAAAACAATAGAAAGCTTACAAACTCATAGAAATTGAACAACTCTCTACTGAATAAAAAAATGGATCAAAACTGAAATAAAGAAAGAAGTTAAAGACTTACCAGAAGTCAATGAAATGAATACATAACATATCAAAACTCATAGTACACAATGGAAGTGTTGACCAGAAGACAGTTCATAGCACTAAGTACATTCAGAAAAAATGATCAGGAAGATCTCTTAGTAGCAACTTAACAGCACACTTAAATACTCTAGAACAAAGAGAAGGAAACATAACCAAAAGGAGTAGACAGTGAGATACTACTGAACTGTGTCTTCACTGATAAAACCGAATGTTTCCACAGAAAAAGAAAGGTGGATCCTACCAAAATTGATAATGATTAGATTTGAATAGTAGAAATCTCCTGAATAAACAGAGGTAACTATTCATCAGACAGCTTGGTCATTGAGTCCAAACTAATTTATAAAGAAAAACTAAAGTTTTCTTCTTAAATAAAAAATTATACTTTTGTTGTTCATATTAAAAATAGTTAAGAGGTTTAAAATATTTTAAGTAAATTCAAAGGTATAAACTTGTTTGAGTTGGAATAATTTGGAGTGAATATAACATATTTGAGCAGCGTGGTAATAGACCATGCATTTAATCCCAGCAGAAACAAGCAGTTCTATGTTAATTAGTTATTTTCTAAATTCAGGAGTTACAATGACAGGGTGTTGGTGGTTCATAGCCTTAATCCCAGCATTTGGGAGGCACGTGTCTTTTACATACCACCTGGGAGGCAGAGGCAGGCACATAGGATTTACAGGAATTTTATTTAGAAGCTGCTTGTAAAAGGCATGCTGAAAATCAAAGTGAATGCCCTTTA
>NW_026587954.1:0-4861 GCF_907164565.1 Psammomys obesus | reverse complement strand
GGTCTGAGTGGGTTCGAGTCCCACCGGCTCTCGTCTGAGAGGGTCTACTGTCGTGGGTTCGAGTCCCACTAGTCGTGGGTTCGAGTCCCACCGACTCTCATCTGAGTGGGGGCCAATTTGTTGGCTCCCCGTCTGGGAGACACGGATCCGTGGCACCGGGTTGGGGCCTCGCCCCTCTCGGAGGGTTACGTGTTTCATCTGGGCCATCTGAATTTTTGCTTTCAGTTTTGCTTCGATCTCGTGCCGCGCGGCTTGTGTCGTGTTTTGTCTGTTTAAATCCTGTGTTTCTCATGTATGTATGTGTTTTTCTGTGTCTGTTTCTTTGTGGACTTGGACTGATGAGAGTTCGGACAGAGGACAGTTGAAATTGAAACTAGTTCTTGGCTCGGGAGCTCGGGAGTACACACGGCTGCATGACAGGACACCAAGCAGTGTGCTCTCCCTCCCGAAGGAGCCGAGGAGAAAATGCTTTCAGGTGGCTGGGGAGACGTGGAGCTGGAGCTTGGGCGGGCGGTGCTCGGACACTTGGGAGTCTGTGAAATAACAATGTACAACCAGCAGGGCACGGGCTCTGCAGCCCCGAGACGAAGGGGTGGAAGATCGCCCCGCGCTCAGAGGGGAGGTGGGGCGGCGCGGCTGGACGCCCCGGGAGCTGCCTGCAGTGTTCAAGAGAGGCCCGGCCAGAAAGCAGGTTCATGACCTGCGGGGGAGGTAAGCTAGAGTGAAGCTCACAGGGAGCCAAGAGAACAGGCAAGGCTCGTGGGCTTGCTAGGTAAAAGTCCTTAGGCAGAGATTGGCACCTTAGCTGCTCCACGACAGGAGCTGCTCTGGCTGCCGAGAATAAAGAAAAACTCCTCCCCCTTGCCTTCATGCCAGCTCAACAGGAAAGAGAGAAGAGAGCAGCAGGAGCTCAAAACGCCCTCTCGCTCCTCTCTTTCCTCCTCCCACCTAGGGGGCTTGCAACTTACAGATCAAACAGTAATTTAGGATGATTGTTTTCAATTGGTTTTAAATGGTTGATATGATCAAAAATAATTGGGTATGTTTTAAGGTTAAATTCAAATCCTTGTTTAAAACACGTATATGTGCCTATGTGTTTGTAGGGTCTATGAATACATATGTTTAAATAACAACAATATAAATTGCCACATGGTGTGACTCAAAAAAAAAAGAACAAAGGTTACAAAATCTCTGAGTCAAAATGATTTTATTTCCTCTTAAGATAAGAAGAAAGTCTTGTTCTAAGTTGATATTGGTTCTAAAGATTGGGTTGTTTTCACTGATAAATTTTGGTCTTAAAATCTGGTTTAAACTTTTATCTGGTTTTGACTTTAAAATTATGGTTATGCTTTGTAAATTCACTCCTAAAGAAAATACTTTGCTTTGATATTACAGGGACGAGTTTTAAAAATTGTTTACATGTTTAAGGCTATAAAATATTTAAAGTTTATCAGGCATTTGGGTATGACAATGATCTTGGGTAATCTGACAAAATTTAAAAGTTTCTCGATCCTTTAAAAGAGAATAAAAATACTTTAATATTTATTTTATCAATCTTATTAAATAAAACCCAGCCGTATGGTTTGTGCTAATTAAAAATTATTACAGTTTTTAAAATATATCTTATGGAGAGCTGTTTGTTTGTTAAGCTGTCTTGTTACAACCCTAGTCTTGTGGACGCAGGGCTCCAGCAGGATCATGTTAGGATAGAAAAGATTTTGATGAGAGTTTATATGTTGTCTAAAAAGCAAGAGAAAAGAAAAAGAATGTCTGGTTAAGCCAGAAAAAGAAAGCTAGAAAGCTAGAAACCTGAAGGTTAATGTATGTTGCAGAAGGTTAGTGGATGTTGCAAAAGGCTAGTGGATGTATTATAAAAAGCCAGAGAGTTAATATGATTTGAGAAAAAAAAAAACTGTATTTTAAATATGTTATAGTTCTTTTAAAAGGCTGGTGATTCCTCATTACAAAATGTTTTATTATGTTCTTTTAAGAAAAAAATTCTAGCTGATAGGTTTGGTATGGCTAAAATAATTCATACAGTTTAAAATTGTTCTGTACTGTTCTGTTATGCAGTTGGTTCTAAAACTTATTTAATCACTAAGTTAAAAATGTTGGTTGTGGGGGATTATAAATGCTCCACAATGTTTGCTGTATCATCATCAGCACCTAATGGCTATGTTTGGTATTATCAGTCACAGCCTGTGGTAGCCTAACACGAGGCTAGCCGCCATGATCTTCAGAGATAAAGAGCATGTAAAACTATATTTTTGCTGCCATATCTGTTTAGGGCTTCCAGCTGAGTTCAGTTACACGTGGTTAGCCGCCATGCTAGTCCAGAGAAAGAGGGTAGAGCCATGAGTTTGTGATCATTTTTGCTCAGGTATCTCAGTTATGTTCAGTCATCTGATTAGTACTAAATGCAAAGCTTTTTACTGTTCAATTTTAATACAAGTGATAGGAACAACAAGATTTGCTTTGATTTTAGTTCAGAAAGAACAGATTTAAAGTTATACTAACAACTACAGTTGGCTACACCTAGTGTCTTTGTTTAGTTCTTTTACACAGTTTAAAACAGATAATAAAGATAGACAAAGAGTAACTCAGATATGCTGGCCCTCAGGCTTGTCAGAGATCTGATGAATATGGCATTTTAACTGTGTAAGCTTATTGTGACAGAAAGTCCTAAAATCCTGGCAGTAGCTCCCCCAAGGTCTCCGAGAAGATTTGGGCACAACGACATATGACTGCGACTCTGGATTGTGGTATGCTAACCACTGGGCAATATTGCCTCAACTGGCCCACTGCTAGGGCCCAGCCTAAGCTGTGGACAAAGCCGGGGACATCTGAGGAGCCATTGTCTCACATTGTGAGAGGCAAGGTGAGGTCAATCTCTTCTGTTCCTCTTTCCACAAAAGCAGTAAAAGCAGTCTCTCACCTTCTGTGCCTGGCTGGACGGCCTCTGTTCAAGATGCCATGAGACAAGAGCGAGGGACACTGCCTAGGTGATGGACTAAATAGTCATCTCTGTCATTTTGATTGATATATTTATATAGCATATAATTTATCCTTCTCAGGTCTCTGAACACCTTGATGGCTATGCTAAGCTTACGACAGCTTTACAGCTAGAGAAAAGACAATTAGATCCACTGTTAGTTCATTGATCAGTTCATTAGCTAAAACTACTGGGTACTAGATCTCTTATTTAGAAAAAAAAAAGGTTTCCCTTGCTCACAGAATTCATGTTAGTCATCTATGTCTTAAGATATATAACTAGATAAAAAAAAATAATAATAAGATATAAGAGTTTAGGTTATAAAATCTAAAATGTTATTATTTGAAAAAAAATGTTTCAGGGTTGATAAATACAAAAATATTAGAGTGTCTAAGTTGATAAAAATAGTTTAAAACATGTTAAAAATGAGAGATACTTTAGATCTCTTCCCCCATCTTTGCTACTGTTATGCTTATGTTATGAGATTTCCAAAGTTCAGAGTTTTGACATTTATTAATAGAGTTCTGATAAGTTGATAGAACACTGACTGCTTATTATTCAGTCACCAGGTTGAGATTTTAATTTCCTTTGATTGGCTTCTAGAGATAGACTTAAAGACTTAAAGATACTTCTCATCATGTTAAAAACATCTGTTTAATGTATATATCTGACCCAAAAGTCATAGCTTTTAGTATGGTATTCTTAATATCTGCCATTTCTGAGATAGATTTTGACACAGAAATAAAAAAAATCAAGCATCCAGGGTTTAACACTAAAGCCAGTAATGTGTTTCTGCCTAACTTTCCAATATAAACATAGAGATGGAGACTAAAAGATGCTAAATATGTAAAAAATGGCCAAGCTTCATTCGTGGCTAATTACCAACAGGCTATGCCCACAAAAAATGTTACCGTAGACACACTTAAGTTATATATAAAGGTTATAAAACAAACAACTGATACTTATTCAGTGGGATGCAGTTTTACCTGTTACTCTCAAAATGTTCAATTTGCTAATATGTTACTTTTCTGAGTATTTAAAATTATACATTTCCTTTTGTGTACTAAAAATTTCATATAAGTTTCAGGATTTGACCTGGATCTGACATAGCTCAAAAAGATCACAGATGAGGTTTTCCCTAATCTTTCCAATTTAATAGATAAATTTTAACTTCTGTCTCCAGTCTAAATTTGTCTCAGCAGATTTTCACCTGTTCAACTCTGTTCTGGGATCAGCTATAGACTGCAAGCTGAGATCTGGACTTCCTAAAAACTGACCTGATTGCTCCCTGCCTCTTCCGGTGGATCAACTGACCAGATGCTTAGGACTGCCTCATTGACCAGCCTTTGACTGGCTCCTAGTAATCTTTACCCATGTATTCTCCCCAACTTTTGACCAGCATTTCAGCCTCTTTCAAACTGAGATATCAACGATCCAATCATCAGCATGAAGAAGCTCCAGAAGACGGATCTCCGCCCAAATCCCCCCTAACAGGCTGAAATGCTAAGTCAAAAGTGGCTCCCTGACATTAGCTATTATCTTAAACATCTGCTTAGCTGCTGACCATACTAAATTGATAAGAGATAACATGGCTAAACTCAGAAAAAGACTCAGACAGAGACAACAATTCTTTGAGTCAGGACAGAGCTGGTACAAGAGATGGTTTAGTCAGTCCCCCTGGTTCACCACCCTCGTTTCCTCCCTCATGGGCCCCCTAATCATAATTCTCCTGATTCTACTAGTTGGGCCTTGTATTCTAAATTGGCTGATCCAGTTCATAAAAGACCGGTTCTTTGTCGTACAAGCGTTAGTGTTGACCCAGCAATATCATCAGCTCAAACAACAGGGGACAGAATTTAACTCTTCCTA
>NW_026587953.1:0-5000 GCF_907164565.1 Psammomys obesus | reverse complement strand
ACATTGGGCACAAAGGATCATGCTTGTGATCCCAACACGAGGAAGAGTTTGGAGCAGGAGAATTGCCCAGGCATTTGAGAACACAATTGTTACAGAGAGTCATCCAAGCCAGCTTTTGTTGCTGAGTAAGAGCCTGTCTCAAAAAATAAAATAAAACAAAAATTGCCATGTACAGTAGTGCTACATACTTGTAATTTTAGGAGGAAGATGAGGAATTCTCTGCCAGCCTTGGTTCTATGCTGAGTTCTTGTCAAACCTGAATCACATGAGACCCTATAAACAAACAAAGAAACAAGGAAAAACAGGAGCTGAACTGAGGCTATGGTTCAGTTTGTAGAATGATTGCATAGCATGTGCAAATCCTGGGTTCGATCCATAGCGCCACATAAAACAGAGATGGTGCTGCATGCCTGTAAGAGCAGGACTTGGCAGGTGGATGCAGGAAGGTGAGAAAAGAGTTCAAGGACATTCTCACTTGTTCAGTGAGTCAGAGGCTAGCCCTTGCATATGCCCTTTCTCAAAAACTAACAGAACACTGTCACAATCTTCCATGCTTCTGGCTTCTGTCAACTACCACTCAACTTCCTGTCCATAAACTTGACTGTTCTGAGTATTTTTTCTTTGTAGTGCTGAAGATCATGTTAGTGTGTCCAATACTAAAGGCTGTTGTTCTATCACTGAACTTCAGCTCCAGGCTTCAGGGTCCATCTTCCATGTGGAAATTGATATGGAAATTGTCCGTTTGTATCTGGCTTATTTCACTTAGCATCATGTCCATCAGTCTCATTCATGCTGCAGAACATATCAAATGTTCCTTTCATTTTAAAGCTTTATAAAGTTCTTTTATTAAAATACACTTTTTTGTGTGTTTGTTTTTTTTAGGGTATGAATGGGACAATGAATGGCTTTACCACTGAGCTACAATCCCAGAGATATTTTCAGTTTTGTTTCTGAATTTACTCATTTAGTGGACATTTAGGCTGCTTCCATATTCTGGCTGCTGCTTCTATCTTTGGCTATGAAAAATATTCCTGCGACTAGGGTGATGGCTTAGTGGTTAGCAGGATTTACTGCTCTTCTGGAAGACTAGAATTTGGTTTCCAGGGACCACATTTCATAGCTTACAACAGCTCCAGGTACACGGGATTCAAAAACATATGGTAGACATTCATATAGACATGCATGAATAAAAATAAAAACAAAATCTTTTTTTAGCGTTATTCATTTTTTATATATTAATTACACTTTATTCATTTTGTATCCCCCCATAAGCACCTCCCTCCTCCCCTGCCGATCCCACCCTCCCCCATTTCTGCATGCATGCAACTCCCCATTCATATAGACATGCATGAATAAAAAGAAAAACAAAATCTTTTTTTAAATAAAAGGAGTGCCTTAGCTGGGGGTATAGCTTAGTGGGACACGACTTGCCTAGCACATATGAAGCCCTGGGTTCCACCCTCAGCACTAGCCAGGTGTGGCAGTAGATGTTGTAATCCCAGCACTTGAGATGCTTTGGCAAGTGCTGAGATTGTGAGGACAGCCTAGGACACAGGGCAACACTCTGTCTCCAAACAACAGCTAGGGGCTGGACAGCTGCTCACCTGTGAAGAGCACTTGCTGTTCCTCCAGAGGACCCAAACTCAGTTCCCAGAACCCAAGCCAGAGGGCTCTCAACTGCCTATAGCTCTAACTCCAGGGGATGTGATGTCTTCTTCTGGACTCCTCAAACATAAGAAATACAACAAACAAAAACCAGGCATGGTGGCACGTAGCTTTAACCCTAGCAGGTGAATACAAGGTCAGCAAGTTCTCCATAGTGATCCCCTGGATAGCCAGGACTACATACAAAGACACTGTCTTAAAAACAAAACAACACAACCACAACAACAACAACATACAGTTGAAGAATGGTGGCTTACATTTGTAATTCCAGCACTCAGAGGGCTGAAGCAAAATTTTAAATTAAGGTCAGCCTGTCTTAGTAGGAACACCTGCCCCCAAATCCTTACTACTGAAAAAAAGAAATTGAAAGATCCCCGGAGGGTATCTTCCGTCAGAGAGACCCCCTCCCAAGGATCAACGAGGCCATTCGGATGCAAACAGCAAGAGGCTTTTATTTTGATACTCGGGTACCCGGGGCGAAAAGTCATTCGGAAGACTTCCGCGCCCCCCAGGTAGAAAGCTGGGGTTTTTATAGGGTTTTAGAGGCAGAGGCACTGGTACAGAAACGAGAGGGCATGGTTACAGGGGGCTGATTGGTACGTTTACACGAGACCACAATTTGCGTCAAAGTTTGGCAGGGGCACCAAGATTCCAGGAGCTGGGTGGTCAAGGGGGGTAGGATGACCCCTTGACGTGGCCCGCCACCTGTTATTTTGTTTTTCCCTATCTTAGCTGAAACAGTCTCACAGATATCTATGAGAGTGATTAACACAAACTGTTTTTAGTATGACTGGGGCAGCCTGACCACAGATATCCCAAGTGGGTGACACAGCTAGGATTTCTCAGTAATTTTCCAGTTTCTCATCTGGCCTTCAGAGTTTTACAAAACAGTGGTGTCTCACAAAATGGCATTAGCTATGTTTAACTTAGTGTGAGGCTGGGGTCTTTCATTCCCCCATTTTCTTTTAACTTAGAATGGAATCTTCCATTCTCGGGCCTAGGAAGAGTTAAATTCTGTCCCCTGTTGTTTGAGCTGATGATATTGTTGGGTCAACACCAACGCTTGTATGACAGAGAACCGGTCTTTTATGAACTGGATCAGCCAATTTAGAATATAAGGCCCAACTAGTAGAATCAGGAGAATTATGATTAGGGGACCCATAATGGCCTGACTCAAAGAATTGTTGTCTCTGTCTGAGTCTTTTTATCTCTTATCAATTTAGTATGGTCAGCAGCTAAGCAGATGCTCAAGATAATAGCTAATGTCAGGGAGCCACTTTTGACTTAGCATTTCAGCCTGTTAGGGGGGATTTGGGCGGAGATCCGTCTTCTGTAGCTTCTTCATGCTGACCGTTGGACGTAGGCATCAGGGACTGGGGAGGCTGAAATGCCAGTCAAAAGCTGGGCAATAGGGCAGTCCCAAGCATCTGGTCAGTTGATCCACCGGAAGAGGCAGGGAGCAATCAGGTCAGTTTTCAGGAAGTCCAGATCTCAGCTTGTAGTCTATAGCTGATCCCAGAACAGAGTTGAACAGGTGAAAATCTGCTGAGACAAATTTACACTGGAGACAGAAGTTAAAATTTATCTATTAAATTGGAAAGATCAGGGAAAACCTCATCTGTGATCTTTTTGAGCTATGTCAGATCCAGGTCAAATCCTGAAACTTATATGAAATTTTTAGTACACAAAAGGAAATGTATAATTTTAAATACTCAGAAAAGTAACATATCAGCAAATTGAACATTTTGAGAGTAACAGGTAAAACTGTATCCCACTGAATAAGTGTCAGTTGTTTGTTTTATAACCTTTATATATAACTTAAGTGTGTCTACGGTAACATTTTTTCTATGGGCATAGCTGTTGGTAATTAGCCACGAATGAAGCTTGGCCTTTTTTTTTTTATATTTAAACACATTACTGGCTTTAGTGTTAAACCCTGGATGTTTGATTTATTTTTATTTTTATTTTTGTGTCAAAATCTATCTCAGAAATGGCAGATATTAAGAATATCATACTAAAAGCTATGACTTTTGTGTCAGATATATACATTAAACAGATGTTTTTAACATGACGAGAAGTATCTTTAAGTCTATCTCCAGAAGCCAATCAAAGGAAATTAAATTCTCAACCTGGTGACTGAATAATAAGCAGTCAGTGCTCTATCAACTTATCAGAACTCTATTAATAAATGTCAAAACTCTGAACTTTTGAAATCTTATAACATAAGCACAACAGTAGCAAAGAGGGGGGAGAGATCTAAAATATCTCTCATTTTTAACATGTTTTAAACTATTTTTATCAACTTAGACACTCTAATTTTTTTTGTATTTATCAACCCTGAAACATTTTTTTTTAGACCAAATAATAACATTTTAGATTTTATAACCTAAACTCTTATATCTTTAGACTCTATATAGGCTCCGTATCTTTTTTTTTAATCTAGTTATATATCTTAAGACACAGATAACTAACATGAATTCTGTGAGCAAGGGAAACCTGTCTTTTTTTCTAAATAAGAGATCTAGTACTCAGTAGTTTTAGCTAATGAACTGATCAATGAACTAACAGTGGATCTAATTGTCTTTTCTCTAGCTGTAAAGCTACCGTAAGCTTAGCATAGCCATCAAGGTGTTCAGAGACCTGAGAAGGATAAATTATAAGCTGAATAAATATATAATCAAAATGACAGAGATGACTATTTAGTCCATCACCTAGGCAGTGTCCCTCGCTCTTGTCTCATGGCATCTTGAACAGAGGCCGTCCAGCCAGGCACAGAAGGTGAGAGACTGCTTTTACTGCTTCTGTGGAAAGAGGAACAGAAGAGATTGACCTCACCTTGCCTCTCACAATGTGAGACAATGGCTCCTCAGATGTCCCCAGCTTTGTCCACAGCTTAGGCTGGGCCCTAGCAGTGGGCCAGTTGAGGCAATATTGCCCAGTGGTTAGCATACCACAATCCAGAGTCGCAGTCATCTGTCGTTGTGCCCAAATCTTCTCGGAGACCTTGGGGGAGCTACTGCCAGGATTTTAGGACTTTCTGTCACAATAAGCTTACACAGTTAAAATGCCATATTCATCAGATCTCTGACAAGCCTGAGGGCCAGCATATCTGAGTTATCTGTTTGTCTATCTTTATTATCTGTTTTAAACTGTATAAAAGAAAAACTAAACAAAGACACTAGGTGTAGCCAACTGTAGTTGTTAGTATAACTTTAAATCTGTTCTTTCTGAACTAAAATCAAAGCAAATCTTTTAATCAGACATAGTTCATAGAGAGCCTAGCAAATCTTGTTGTTCCTATCACTTGCATTAAAATTGAACAGTAAAAAGCTTTG
>NW_026587952.1:0-6876 GCF_907164565.1 Psammomys obesus | reverse complement strand
CAAGTACACAAAAAGGACATTTGCTCAACCATGTTTGTAGCAGCTTTATTTGTAATAGCCAGAAGCTGGAAACAACCCAGATGCCCCTCAACTGAAGAATGGATGCAGAAACTGTGGTACATCTATACAATGGAGTATTACTCAGCAATGAAAAATAAGGAAATCATGAAATTTGCAGGTAAATGGTGGGACCTGGAAAGGATCATCCTGAGTGAGTTGTCCCAGAAGCAAAAAGACACGCATGGTATATACTCACTCATATAAACATACAACATAGAATAAACCCACTAAAATCTGTACATCTAAACAAACTAAGCAAAAGAGAGAACCCTAACTAAAATGTTCAATCCCCATCCTGAAAGGCAAAGAGGATGGACATCAGAAGAAAAAGAAAATAGGAAACAACCTTGGAACCTGCTACAGAGGGCCTCTGAAAGCCAGAAGAAAACAGGAAACAACCTTGAAACCTGCCACAGAGGGCCTCTGAAAGCTTCTGCAGTATAGAATGTCAAAGCAGATGCTGAGCCTGATGACCAACTGATGGGCAGAGTGAATGGAATTTTATGTAAGAAGTGGGAAATAGTAAGAGCTGGAGGGGACGGGAACTCCACAAGGAGAGCAACAGAACAAGATAATTTGAACACAGGGAACTTCCCAGAGACTCATACTCCAACCAAGGACTATTCGTGGAGATGACCTGGAACCCCTGCACAGGTGTAGCCCATGGCAGTTCAGTGTCCAAGTGGGTTACATAGTAATGGGAAGAGGGACTGCCTCTGACATAATCTGATTGGCCTGCTCGTTGATCACTTCCCCCTGAGGGGGTAGCAGCCTTACCAGGCCACAGTAGAGGACAATGCAGCCACTTTTGATGAGAACTGATAGACTAAGATCAGAAAGGAGAGGAGAACCTCCCCTATCAGTGGACTTGGAGAGTGGCAAGCATGCAGAAAGGGGAGGGAGGGTGGGATAGGCAGGGGAGGAGTGAGGGGTTTATGGGGGGATACAAAATGAATAAAGTGTAATTAATAAAAAAAATAATAAAAAAATAAAACCTTAAAAAAAAAGAATATCACATGATCCTCTCATTAGGTGCTGAGAAAGCCTTTGACAAAATCCAACACCCCTTCATGTTATATGTCTTATAGAAGACAGGTAGACAAGGCGTATATCTAAATATAATAAAGGCAATATACAGCAAACCTATAGCCAATATAAAATTAAATATCGAGACACTTAAAGCAATTTTACTAAATAAAAGACAAGGCTGCCCACTCTCTCTCTATCTCTTCAATATAATACCTGAAGTCCTATCTAGAGCAATAAGACAACTAAGTAAGATCAAGGGGATACAAATCGGAAATAAAGAAATCAAAGTATTCTATTTGCAAATGATATGATAGTATACATAAATGAACCTTAAATTCTAGCAGAGAACTCATAAAGCTGATAAACACCTTCAGCAAAGAGACTGGATACAAATTTGACAAAAATAATAATAATAAATCAGTAACAAATCATTTGCATACAAATCATTTGTATACAAATTATATACAGGCTGAGAAAGAAATTAGGGAAACAACTCCCATCGCAATAGCCACAAACAATATAAAATATCTTGGTATAACTCTACCCAAGCAAATGAAAGAGCTGTATGACAAGATCTTCAAGTGTCTGAAGAAAAAAAAATTGAAGAAGATATCAGAAGTTGGAAAGACCTCCCATGCTCATAGATTGATCAGATTAACAGAGTAATAATGATCATCTTAGCAAAACAATCTACAGATTCAATGGAATTCCCATCAATATCAACATAATTCTTTATAGACCATGATAGCACAATTCTCAAATTCATGTGAAAAACAAGAAGCCCAGAAGACCTAAAAAAAAAAAAAAAAAACATTCTGTACAGTAATGCTATAACCTTTCTTCAAATAAAGAATGAATAAATTGTGGTACATTTACACAATAGTATACTACTCAGCTATTAAAAATAAAGAAATAATAAAAATTGCAAGCAAGTGGATGGAACTAGAAAAGATGATCCTGAGTGAGGTAACACAGACCCAGAAAGGCACACACAGTATGTACTCAAAAGCAGACAGTTGACCTATAGTACACGCTATTCATGGAACAATCCACAGACCCAAAGAAGCCAAGTAACAATGTCCAAGGGAGGGTGCTGCAATATCACTGAGAAGGAGAAACAGAATAGACAGCAGAAGTAGATGAAGAGAGGAATGGGGCAAGAGAAGGAATGGGGAGAGAAACTAGGGTGGGGATCAAATGTGGGGAGGATGGGGTTGGAAGTTGAGTGGCCCAGAAACAAGAAAAGAAACTGAGGGTGGGGCATCTCTTTGACATGCTGGAGGCCTGTGACAGGGTAGGCTCCTTGGAGGATATGGGTGTGGACTAGTGGGGAGAGGAGAATAATAACCTACCCACAAAACCTTTGATCTAAAAATTACCCTGCCTACAAAAATTATCCTGCCCTCTTGTGAAGAGAGGGCAGAGATTGAGGTAATGTCCAATGAATGACTGGCCTTACCTGAGATCCATTCTATGGTAAAGAGCCAGACCCTGACACTATTAATGATGCTGTCCTATGCTTGCAGACAGGAGCCTAACATGCCTGTCTTCTGGGAGGCTCCACCCAGCAGAGGATGGATGCAGCTACTGGGATTTGCAGCCAAGTATGGGCCAGGGCTCCGGGTACCCTGTGGAAATGTTGGAGGAAAGTTGGAAGGATCTGGAGGGGACAGGAACTCTATAAGAAGACAGAAAAATCTAACCCAGATGTCTGTGGAGTTTACTGAGACTGAAACATCAGCTAAGGATCAGGCATGATCTCGAACTATGCCTGTGCTCATATGTGTTTGAAGGGAGGGTTGGTCTTCATGTGGGTCGCCTGGCAAGTGGAGGGCCTCTTTCTAACATGAATAACTATTGATTGCTTTTGGAACAGTTCCCTTTGGCAGGGCTGCCCCGCCTGGGCTCAGTGGATGAGGATATGCTCAGTACTGATGTGACATGAGCTTGGCAGGGTTGATATTGGAGAAAGGAGGGCTCCCCTTGTTGGGGGTGAAAGGGAGAGGAGAAGGGGGAAGGAAGGAGAGGAACACTGGGAGGAACTCTTGAGATATAAAGAAAATTAACTTAAATAAAATTTAAAAAGTAAAAAATTAATAAATAAAACAAAAGAGAATTCTGAACAGAAGAATATTGATAGGGGAGAACTTCTTTTCCTTCCTTCTGATACTAGTCAATTAGGTCTCATCAGGAGTGGCTGGCTTGTCTTCTTCTGTGGCCTGGTAAGGCTGCTTGCCCCTCAGGGGGAGGTAATTAAAGAGCAGGCCAATCAGTTCATGACAGAGACAGCCCAGTCCCTGTTCCTATTACAATGGAACCCACTTGGATACTGAACTGCAATGGGCTACGTCTGTGCATGGGTCTTAGGTTATCTCCATACATAGTCCTTGGTTGGAGTATCAGTCTCAGGAAAGACCCCTGTGCTCAGATTTTTTGGTTCTGTTGCTCTCTTTATGAAGTTCCTGTCCTCTCCAGATAATACTGTTTCCCACTTCTTTTCTAAGATTCCCTGCTTTCTGCCCAAAGGTTGCCCATAAGTCTCAGCATCTGCATTGATAAGACTATCAATGAAGGGCAGAGCCTTTCAGAGGTCCTCTATGTCAGGCTACTGACTTGTTCCTTCATTTCTCCTTCTTCTGTTGTCCATCCTTTTTGCCTTTCTGGATAGGAATTGAGCATTTTAGCAAGAGTCCTCCCTCTTGATTAGTTTCTTTAGATATACAGATTTTTTTTATTTTATTTTTCTTTTTAGTTACATTTTGTTAACTCTGTGTCCCAGCTGTATCCCGCTCCCTCATTCCCTCCCCAACCCCACACTCCCTCCCTGGTCTCCTCCCCGCCCCTTTCCAAGGCCCCTGACAGGGGAGGACCTCCTCCCCTTTCATCTGACCCTGTTTTATCAGGTATCTTCAGGGCTGGCTGCAAAGTCCTCCTCTGTGGCCTAACAGACTGCTCCTCCCCTGGGGGGGGGGTGTCAAACAGCCTGCCCTTGAGATCCTGTTAGAAATAGTCCGTGTTCCCCTTACTTTGGAAAACTACTTGGTTACTGAGCTACCACAGGCCACATCCGAGCAGAAGTTCTAGGTTATATCCATAGATGGTCCTTGGTTGAGTGTCAGTCTCAGAAAAGACCCTGTGCCCAGATATATTTGGTCCTTGTAGAGCTCCTATCCTTTCCATATCATACTAACTTCCCTTCTTTCATATGATTCCCTGCACTCTGCCGAGGGTTTGGTTATGAGTCTTAGTGTCTGCTTTGAAACACTGCTAGGTAGAGTCTTTCAGATGCCTTTTGTGGTAGACTCCTGTCATAAGTTCAATGCACATCCCATTTGTCTTTCTAAATGAGGATTAATCACCTTCGCCTGTGTCCACTTTCTTGATTATCTTCTTTAGGTGTGTAGATTTCATTATGTTTATCATGTCTTGTAGGTCTATATAAGCGAGTATATACCAAGTTTGTCTTTCTCCTTCTGGGATACTTCACTCAGAATGATCTTTTCTAGATCCCACCACTTGCCTGCAAATTTCATGATTTCCTCCTTTTTGATTGTTGAGTAGTATTCCATTGTGTAAAAATACCACAATTTCTGTATCCATTCCTCCATGATGGACATCTGGGTTGTTTCCAAGTACTGGCTATTACAAATAAAGCTGCTACGAACATGGTTGAACAAATGTCCTTGTTGTGTACTTGAGCAAATTTTGGGTATATACCTAGGAGTGGTATAGCTGGGTCTTGAGGTAGCACTACTCCTAGTTGTCTGAGAAAGCGCCAGATTGACTTCCAGAGTTGTTGAACCAGTTTACATTCCCACCAGCAATGGAGGAGGGTTCCCTTTTCTCCACAACCTCTCCAGCATGTGCTAACACTTGAGTTTTTCATCTTGGCCATTCTGATGGGTGTAAGGTGAAATCTCAGGGTCGTTTTGATTTGCAATTCCCTAATGGCTAATGAGGTTGAGCATTTCTTTAAGTGTTTCTCTGCCATTCGATATTCCTCTTTCGAGAATTCTCTGTTTAGCTCTGTTCCCCATTTTTTAAGTGAATTACTTGGTTTGTTGCTTTTCTGCTTCTTTAGTTCTTTATATATACTTGATATTAGCCCTCTGTCAGATAAAGGGTTGGTGAAGATTCTTTCCCAATCTGTAGGCTGTCTATTTGTTTTGATGACAGTGTCTTTTGCTTTACAGAAGCTTTTCAGTTCCATGAGGTCCCATTTATTGATTGTTGCTCTTAGAGCCTGTGCTGTTGGTGTTCTGTTCAGGAAGTTGTCTCCTGTGCCAATGAGTTCTAGGCTGTTTCCCACTTTTTTTCCAGCTGATTTAGAGTATCTGGTTTTATGTTGAGGTCCTTGATCCACTTGGACTTTAGTTTTGTGCAGGGTGATAAATATGAATCTATTTTCATTTTTCTGCATGTAGACATCCAGTTGGTCCAGCACCATTTGTTGAAGATGCTGTCTTTTTTCCATTGAATGGATTTGTCTTTTTTGTCAAACATTGAGTATTCATAGGTGTGTGGGTTTATTTCTGGGTCTTCTATGCGATTCCATTGATCCTCCTTTCTGTTTCTATGCCAATACCATGCAGTTTTTATTACTGTTGCCCTGTAGTACAGCTTGAGATCGGGAATGGAGATACCTCCAGATGATCTGTTGTTGTACAGGATCGTTTTGGAGATTCTGGGTTTTTTGTTTCTCCATATGAAGCTGAGAATCTTTTTTTCAAGGTCTGTAAAGAATTGAGTTGGTATTTTGATGGGAATTGCATTGAATCTGTAGATTGCTTTTGGCAGGATGGCCATTTTCACAATGTTAATCCTACCAATCCATGAGCACGGGAGATCTTTCCATCTTCTGAGATCTTCTTCAATTTCTTTCTTCAAAGTCTTGAAGTTTTTCTCAAACAGGTCTTTCACTTGCTTGGTTAGAGTCACACCAAGGTACTTTATGTTATTAGTGGCTATTGTGAAGGGTGTTTTTTCCCTAATTTCTTTCTCAGCCTTTTTGTCTTTGGTATACAAGAGGGCTTCTGATTTTTTTGAGTTGATTTTGTATCCTGCCACTTTGCTGAAGGTTTTTATCAGTTGAAGAAGTTCACTGGTTGAATCTTTGGGTTCGCTCATGTATACTATCATATCATCTGCAAATAGTGACACTTTGACCTCTTCCTTTCCGATTTGTATCCCCTTGATCTCCTTTAGTTGTCTTATTGCTCTGGCTAGGACTTCAAGTACAATGTTAAAGAGATATGCTATTTCTAACAGGATCTCAAGGGCAGGCTGTTTGACACCCCCCCCCCGGGGGAGGAGCAGTCTGTTAGGCCACAGAGGAGGACTTTGCAGCCAGCCCTGAAGATACCTGATAAAACAGGGTCAGATGAAAGGGGAGGAGGTCCTCCCCTATCAGGGGACTTGAAAGGGGCAGGGAGGAGACAAGGGAGGGAGTGTGGGGTTGGGGTAGGAATGAGGGAGCGGGATACAGCTGGGACACAGAGTTAACAAAATGTAACTAAAACGAAAAATTAAAAAAAAAAGAAAAAAAAAGAGATATGGAGAGAGTGGGCAGGCTTGTCTTGTCCCTGATTTCAGTGGGATTGATTTAAGTTTCTCTCCATTGAGTTTGATGTTGGCTATAGGCTTGCTGTATATTGCCTTTACTATGTTTAGGTATGTGCCTTGTATCCCTGATCTCTCCAAGACTTTAAACATAAATGGGTGTTGGACTTTGTCAAATGCTTTTTCAGCATCTAAGGAGATGATCATGTGGTTTTTCTCCTTCATTTT
>NW_026587951.1:0-1231 GCF_907164565.1 Psammomys obesus | reverse complement strand
CACACATACACACACACGCACACACACACATATACACATACACACACGCACACACATACACACACACGCACACACACACGCACACACATACATACACACACACGC
Source organism: Psammomys obesus (assembly GCF_907164565.1). Lineage (NCBI taxonomy): Eukaryota > Metazoa > Chordata > Mammalia > Rodentia > Muridae > Psammomys > Psammomys obesus. The sequence continues at coordinate 1,126 of NW_026587951.1, read as the reverse complement.
ACACACACACATACACACACACGCACACACATACACACATACGCACACACACATACACACACACATGCACACGCACACGCATACACACACTGCATGAGCACACACGCACACACACTCACACACACACACGTTATCTTAGAATCCGGCTGGGTGCACGGCGCAGCGGTGCCCACTGGCCCTGCGCAGGGCCCGGGGCCTCGAGAGAGCGCACAGCCATCTGTAACTGCAGCTCGGGGGATCGCACGCCGCTCCCACACTCCGTGGGCTCCTGCACACTCACACTCAGGCACACACGTACACACAAAATGAAAACTACATTTTGTGAAACAGCCTTGCTTTTTCTTCACACGCGTGGGTAGCGCACGTGTGCGCCTGCGCTGTCATCCGGGAACGCGGCCACAGACAGCCGCGAGCGGAGCGGAGCCCAGGGCCTCGAGAGGAGCAGCCGGTGCCCTTAACCCCTGAGCCGCTGCTCCAGCCCCTAAAAATCAAACCTTAAAACCTAAGAAAATGAGCCAGATGCCCGTGAGCCCAGCACTGGGGAGGCGGAGGCAGGAGGATGGCTGTGAGCTCCAGGCCAGCCTGGTCTGCAGAGAGAGTCCAGGACAGCCAGGGCCACACAGAGAAACCCTGTCTCAAAAAACAACCGAAGCTCTGCCTTGGGTGCCAGGACTCGAACCTGAGTCTCGGGCGAGGCGGGCGGCACTGGGGTCGGGGCCTGGGCAGGGGGCGAGCGGCCCAGCGCTCAGCTGCATCCCCTAGTCCTCCTCCCCTCACAGCAGAGACAAGCCCCCTCGCCCGGTGTGGGCCGAGCTCACGGGACCGGGGAGCCGGCACCCGCCCCGCAGGTGCGAGAGGGCTGAGCCTCGGGAGGCCTCCGAGGACACCACCGGGTTCGAACACTCAGGACGTGTCCCTGGCTGCTGACCAAGGTGCGGTCCAGGGCTGGCGGCGGATGGAGGCGGGCACCACGGGGGGGGGGGGGGGCGGGCCGCCGGGGGGGGGGGGGGCCACGGGGGGGGGGCACGGGCCGCGGGGGGGGGGGCCAGGGGCGGCCGGGGGGGGGGCCACGGGCCGCTGGGGGGGCACGGCACAGCCTGCCCTGGCCCGCTCTGCCGGCACAGCC
>NW_026587950.1:0-2223 GCF_907164565.1 Psammomys obesus | reverse complement strand
TCCAGGTCTGTAAAGAATTGTGTTGGCAATTTGATGGGAATTGCATTAAATCTGTAGATTGCTTTTGGTAAGATGGCCATTTTTACTATGTTAATCCTGCCAAGCCATGAGCATGGGAGATCTTTCCATCTTCTCATATCTTCCTCTAATTCTTTCTTCAGAGACTTGAAATTTTTTTCATACAAGTCTTTGACTTGCTTGGTTAGGGTTACACCAAGGTACTTTATGTCATTTGTGGCTATTGTGAATGGTGTTGTTTCTCTAATTTCTTTCTCAGCCCTTTTGTCTTTTGTATACAGGAGTGCTACTGATTTTTTTGAGTTAATTTTGTATCCGGCCACTTTGCTGAAGGTGTTTATCAGCTGTAGGAGTTCCCTGGTAGAGTTTTTGGGGTCACTCATATATACTATCATATCATCTGCAAATAGTGATAATTTGACTTCTTCCTTTCCCATCTCTATCCTCTTGATCTCCTTCGACTGTCTTATTGCTCTAGCAAGGACTTCCAGCACTATGTTGAAGAGATATGGAGACAGTGGGCAGCCTTGTCTTGTCCCTGATTTCAGTGGGATTGCTGTAAGTTTCTCTCCGTTCACTTTGATGTTGGCTATAGGCTTGCTGTATATCGCCTTTACTATGTTTAGATATGTGCCTTGTATCCCTGATCTCTCCAGTACTTTAAGCATGAATGGATGTTGGATTTTGTCAAATGCTTTTTCAGCATCTAGGGAGATTATCATGTGGTTTTTTTCTTTCAGTTTGTTAATATGGTGGATCACATTGATGGATTTCCGTATATTGAACCACCCCTGCATACCTGGGATGAAGCCTACTTGGTCATAGTGGATAATATCTTTGATGTGTTCTTGGATCCGGTTTGCAAGTATTTTGTTAAGTATTTTTTTTGCATCAATGTTCATAAGGGAAATTGGCCTGAAATTCTCTTTCTTTGTTGAGTCTTTGTGAGGTTTAGGTACCAAGGTGATTGTGGCTTCATAGAATGAGTTTGGTAATGTTCCTTCTGTTTCTATTTTGTGGAATAGTTTGAAGAGAATTGGAGTTAGCTCTTCTTTGAAGGTCTGGTAGAATTCTGCACTGAAGCCATCTGGTCCTGGGCTTTTTTTGGATGGGAGACTTTTGATGACTGCTTCTATTTCTTTGGGGGATATAGGACTATTTAGTTGATTTACCTGGTCCTGATTCAGCTTTGGTGAGTCAAATCGATCAAGAAAATTGTCCATTTCATTTAGATTTTCAAATTTTGTGGCATATAGACTTTTGAAGTAAGTCCTAATGATTGTTTGGATTTCCTCAGTGTCTGTAGTTATGTCCCCCTTTTCATTTCTGATTTTGTTGATTTGGGTGGTGTTTCTCTGCCTTTTAGTTAGCTTGGCTAAGGGTTTGTCGATCTTGTTGATTTCCTCAAAGAACCAGCTCTTGGTTTCATTGATTCTTTGAATTGTTTTATTTGTTTCTAATTGATTGATTTCAGCCCTGAGTTTGATTATTTCCAGCCGTCTACTCCATTTTGGTGTGTCTGCTTCTTCTTTTTCTAGGGTTTTTAAGTGGGCCATTAAGTTGCTTGAATGAGCTGTCTCAAATTTCTTCTTGAAGGCACTTAGTGCTATGAACTTTCCTCTTAGCACTGATTTCATTGTGTCCCACAAGTTAGGGTATGTTGTGTCTTCATTTTCATTGAGTTCTAGAAAGGCTTTAATTTCTTTCTTTATTTCTTCCCTGACCCAGCTGTCATTTAGTAACAAGTTGTTCAGTTTCCATGTGTGTGTAGGCTTTTTGCTATTTCTGTTGTTGTTGAAGTCCAGCTTTATTCCATGGTGATCAGACAGGATACAAGGGATTATTTCAGTCTTCTTGTATCTGTTGAGGCTTGCTTTGTGACCAACTATATGGTCTATTTTGGAGAAGGTTCCATGAGGTGCTGAGAAGAAGGTAAATTCTTTTGTGTTTGGGTGTAAAGTTCTGTAGATGTCTGTTAGGTCCATTTGATTCATGACCTCTGTCAGAGATATTGTTTCTTTGTTTAATTTCTGTTTTGTTGACCTGTCCTTTGTAGAGAGTGGGGTGTTGAAGTCTCCCACTATTAATGTGTGAGGATCTATATGTGGTTTAAATTTTATCAATGTTTCTTTTACAAATGTGGGTGCTCTTGCATTTTGGGCATAGATGTTCAGGATTGTGATGTCTTCCTGGTGGAATTTTCCC
>NW_026587949.1:0-5984 GCF_907164565.1 Psammomys obesus | reverse complement strand
CCACCCCCCAAGGGAGGAGCAGTCCTGTTAGGCCACAGAGGAGAGCTTTGCAGCCAGTCCTGAAGATACCTGATACAACAGGATCAGATGAATGGGGAGGAGGTCCCCCCTATTAGTGGACTTGGCAAGGGGCACGGTGGAGATGAGGGAGGGAGGGAGGGACTGGGAGGGAATGAGGGATTGGGACATGGCTGGGATACAGAGTTAATAAAATGTAACTGATAAGAAAAAAATAAAATTAAAAAAAAAAAGAATTTCACTGCAAAGTAAAGATGGCTTTTTTAAAAAATAAAATAAAATAAAATTGATTATCTTCAAATTATTAGAGTAACTGCAATATTACTTTTCTTAAGGGTAATTAAAGGAACCTAGGGATCTTAGGCATCATATGATTACACAAAACACTCAAAGCAGACCTGTTTGTCACCAGTATTTAGGAAACCCCGCCCAGGGAAAGAACTAGGTCTGAGCACACATACACACACACACACACACACACACACACACACACAAAAAAAAAAAAAAAAAAAAAAAACAAAAAACAACAACAAAAAAAAACCTCAGGTCTCTGTTTCTTCCGGTTTTTATTTCTGAATTTTCCCTTGGTGCCTACAATCTATATTAAACATATTAGTATGCTTTTCTCTTGTTTAAATATGTGTGCTGTCACTTTTGAAAAGGAACTTCTTCCCTACAAAGCTGATTTAGTTTATAGTTTATGATGCTCTGTGCATTCACTTTAATTAGAAGTGTTTTATTTTCTTATGGTTAAAATAAAACTCTGTACATGTCTGAGAAGATGGAAATCTATACTGGGCAAAATCATGGCCATGATCATTTTTATTTTCTGTATCTCTTAGGCAAGAGGGCAGTATCTGGCAAACATGATGAGTGACTGCATCACAGACTGCAGAGATATGGGGCCCTTGGTCAGTCAGCCAATATTCTTGTTACGCAAATGGGGAAAATTTGTCTTGGGAAGTCAAGTCATACATCTTACTGTTAAAATGTGGGACATAGGACATAACTGTCAAAGTGTCAGAATTTTATTTTTTCACAGTATGAAGGACAATTTCATGTCTCCATTTGAGTTCAGTCTGTCAAGTGTCAATGTGGCACCATGTCTTTTCTCAACAGTAAAAGGTTTTTCTTTGCAACTGTATATCTGGTTTTGAAGAGGACACTTGTGGCAAGAAAACAATGAATGTCAGAGCTCACTAGAAATGCTTGTTAGATTAGCTCAAACAAAGAGAGACAGTACAGTTGACATACGGCGAGAAACTCATAGGAACTGCAGCAAAAGTTGAGAAATAAATTTATTATGAGGTTCTGAAGCCTTGATGATTAAGATCAGAACAGATGGAATGAGAGGGTTTTGTGAGAATATGCAGAAGTGAAAAGATTTTTAAAAACGTGAGTTTTAAGTTTCTGAAAATATTAGAAATGTTTCCTGAGGGTTTGGGTCTATGAGTAAAAACAATATTGCATGGTATATCGAACCAGAGACCTTGGATGCAGCATATTTTTGTGCAGGGTAACATTCATAGCATCCTTAGTTTTCTTCCCATTGATTGGGACATGAAAACTAAGGAGCAATTTCCAACCATACTCACTGCTGAGAACAAGGGTACAGATCACTTTAAACCTAGATGGCCTGTACCTTGAAAATCCAAGGAACCACTTCATTAATTAGGGTTGAGGGGACCCAGAGAACAGATTCCCCTTGTATTCTTTGAGAGAGTTCAGTCTGTCAGGTAAGTTTTGATCTGTGTATGCAGATAGCTGGATAGTCTTGGGGAAGCTCATAGGACACAGAGTATGATTTGGAATGCCACTACTAATGAGTGGGTAGAACTCAGGGGCAAAGGATGATTAATGTGCTGATACTGAATTCAGAAAATTCTATCAGCTGGTAAAATTGCTTCAGTAACTAGAGCAGGGTCAGAGAAGAGGTGAGTTTTAGAATAGTTAATAATGAGATAAAAGTAAGAGTCTACAAGTCTTTGAAAGCTTACTAATGCTGGGTAGATAACCTATTCAGGATCGTGGGCATGGCTGCTCCACGTGCTGCACAGTGCCACCTGCGTCTGGAGCTGTTTAAGTCCCTAGATTTAAATCAAAGGCTGTGCAAAGCTACACGTTGGGACCATGGAGACCACAGCTGTGTGAAGAGGGCTGGAGGAGCTAGACAGTATACAGCATGACAGAATGTTAAATGGAGCTCGTTTTTCAAAACAAAGCACGAGATTAATTTGGGCATTAGTTACTGATATGTGATGCTATTGTGAAGGTTAACCAATTGCTAGCAAAGCCACAGGACTTGATTAGAGGTTCCATTAAATAAAAAATATTCCCTGTGTCTCTGCTGCAAAATATAAAATGTGTGGAACTCTAACGCATGCATGGAATGTGAATACATTATCGTTTAGAGATTGGAGCTAATGGCTGGAATGAAAGCTGAACATTTTAGTTAAATAAGCAAGTGATCAAAATGGATAACACAGAGTAAATAAGGCCCAGAATAATTAAGCTGCTCATTATCTTTACTCTTGCAGCAGACTGTACTTTGTGTTCAGTCTGTAAGTTCACATGTGGTTATGTATAGATTCATTTGCAAAGGGGTAGGGATAGAGATTCAGGGAGGGAGCGGGAGAGAGGGAGAGAGAGAGAGAGAGAGAGAGAGAGAGAGAGAGAGGAGCTAATAGTGATCATGTTTTCATTAAAGCCAGAGTAATTAATTCATGTTAATAGCACATTTTGAAAAAGCAAGTGAAAAATGTATGACTGTTCTTATACTCTTTGCTCTAGCTCCCTGGACATTTTCTGTATCATGAAAATTCTTTATTGGTTTCCTGGGATTTTCACCAGGGAGGCTCCATGGTTTTGAGGAGATTATATACTCAGAGATCTCTCTTCCATTACCTGCCTACTGGTCAAATTTTCTTTTTTCATATGTGATGCTAAATCTCATGTGATTTATCAGTTTCCCTAATTTTCTTTTATTTTTTCCATTTTACTTAGTATCACATAGCACAGTATTTTTGAGCCTCTATTTTCTCTTAGTACTAAGATAATCTGATGTAGTAAATAAAAATATAGGACATTTGGTTAAATTTGAATTTTTAGATTCAATGAAAATGTTACTATGTTTTAAATAGTGGATCAGACTTACTTATACTGAAATATTGATAATTGCCTTATGTTACCTGCACTGAAAACCTATTCATTGTTTAATTGGTCAAGTATTCAATTATTGCATGTAATATACTTATTCTAAAAAAACAAAAAACAAACAACCGAAAACCAAAACCAAACCCAAAAAACACAGATTCTCTGGAATTCAAGTTCAATCAATCATCCTCTAGCCCCACCTCCTTCCAAATAGAATTTCTTCTACTCAAAGGAAAGAGCAGGCAATACATTTTGGGGTTCCCACTCTACTTCAGGGAGCTGTTACATCACTTCTCCATCAAACCTTGGCCCTTGGGACACTGTGCTTGTTGCTGCCTTTGCAGTGCCTTGGGCGGTAGCTAAAGGAAAGGACCTATACACACTTTTCACTTGACTGTGGTAGCATTCATTTTCCTAAAATATCCACCCTATTCTTCAAGTCTCATTGTGGTGAAATCCCTTAAGATTTTATTTAAATATAGCAGCTGCAGGAAGAATAAGCTCCTTGTGGATGGGAAGGTTTTTTTCTCTGTAGGGTATACCATATAATTTGGAATTTGATTCATAGAGTGAGTTTCAGATATAGTAAGGGCAGGGTTAGAGAATTTTTTTACTCACCACTTATTTATATCCAGGGGTCACGGAAAACTCAAACATTAAAAATCAGTATTTTTCAGGTGGAAGATGTACTTGGATATTAAGTATTTAAAGGTGAAACTGGCTAATACTATTTTTGCTAAGGTGTGCTCTTTTAAGTATTTTTTTTTTTTTAATTTTAGGATAGTAAAATCAGCAAAGATATACTAAGGAGTTACATAATCTACCTTTTAACTCTGGGCAAAAGTTCAATATTATTTCGTTCATTAGCTTATTTAAACACATCATTAGAAAGAGATCCTGAATTATAGAGGACTGTCACTCTTGTATGCCCACCTTTAATCTGGTCTATTGTCTTTCTTCTTCAGAGACTATGATCCGTTTTCTGTTTAAGACAGAATAATGCTGTAGACAGCAGTTAAATGCCAACTGTTTATGGACAGAACTATATATACACCTCTGAGTGGAAAATTTGATTTTATTGTACTAACTAAATAATTGCATTGTAAACCCAGCAAAGCAGGAGGATAGTGTCTTCAGGTCCAGGTAGCTGGCAGTAAGTGCTGTGTATTGCTTTGCTACTCCCCATAAGATATGCTGAAGCCCTAACACCTGGCCTTGGTTCATGGAGATGTATCAGACATTGTTTTTGAAGATGAGGTCAATGAGCTAATTCTGGAGTAGGGTCAACTCTCAAGATAGCATGAATGACGTCCTTGTGAGAAAACGGCCAAGAGATCTGGTCAGAGAAGACAGCCATGCATAGAAGGTAGAGTGTGCAGTTAAGTTGACATAAGACAAAGAAAGCTTGGGGAGAGCAGCTGTGATAGAATCCAGGAAAAATCCCTTCTGGAGTGGATCCATAGTTAACGTTGCTAGGCTTCTTTGGAACTTCTGGTTCCATGGTTGTGAGAGGATATATTACCTTTGTTTCACTCCATCAAATTGTTGGCAATTAGTAAAGTAATTCAAGCCATCAAAAGTAGTAGGTAGGTAATGAATCTTCATGAGGACTTGGATTTTTCAATGTAAAATGTCTCATGTCTATAAGGTAGTTACTGCTTCTCTTATAACACCTTAGCATAAATTCATCACACTTGACTCCCTCCTCCCCCATTTCTCCCCTCTGTCTTAGAATTCAAGCTTTTGAAGGACAAAGTGCATATTATTTATTAGCATAACTTCAGCGTCTGGCATGGGAAGCAGTAACCAATTTGGATGGAGTTAGTGACAAATTATTCTTTGAATAACATTCACATCCAGTAATTCTGAAGAAGGAATATCTGTTACTTTTGAGAAAGAAAAACAGGAAATACAGACTCAATTTTTTCCGACATTTTGCCTCTTTTCACATTAGAGTTCAGATATGATTTAGTGGAAAGGGAAGCTTCGGGATTTCAGGTTAGTTGTTTTTGTTGTCTATATTTTTTGTCAGTCTTAAAAGTCAGAGCCATCCTCTTAACTGAAGACAGTCCTCTGGGGAGTCACTAGACTTGAGGTATTTTCTTCCATCTAAATGAAGCTTAAATTTTTTTCTACCATACGTGGCTATTATTTAGGTCACATTTTTGCTCATTTAAACATGAATAAAACATTTTTAATATAACTTTCAAGTTTTTTATTATTATTATAGAATAAAGTGAAGTTTGAGTAGAAAAATAAAAAAACTTAAAAAAACTGTCATTAAATTGAAATTCGGTTTCTAGTATAAAAAATAAACCAATAAAAATTTACAGTAACAGATGACTTTACATTTCTGAAATAAAACACTAACAGGTCAAAGGAAGGCTCATGCAGTGCAAGTAATTATTTATAACAGACCAAGAAAATTGAGCCCAGAAATTCTAAATCTCTTTGTCCTGAACATGTTAGCTAGCCATCAATTTCTCATTATATATTTCAATAACACCTATTTGCCTCTCAAGGGCATTATTCTATTTTTTTATGTCTATGATTTTCTTTTTTTTTTTTTAATTTTATTTTTTTCTTATCAGTTACATTTTATTAACTCTGTATCCCAGCCATGTCCCAATCCCTCATTCCCTCCCAGTCCCTCCCTCCCTCCCTCCCTCATCTCCACCGTGCCCCTTGCCAAGTCCACTAATAGGGGGGACCTCCTCCCCATTCATCTGATCCTGTTGTATCAGGTATCTTCAGGACTGGCTGCATAGCTCTCCTCTGTGGCCTAACAGGACTGCTCCTCCCTTGGGGGGTGG
>NW_026587948.1:0-4208 GCF_907164565.1 Psammomys obesus | reverse complement strand
CTCATTCACCTTGGCATGGCTTGTGGTCTTACTCACAGTACCCTACATCTATATCAGAGAAAACTCCAAGAACAAACTGGTAAGCAACCTCCCACAGGTAATCCTGATTGCTAGGCCAGCCCAGAGTCCCTCATTAGTTTGGACAATATACCTGAGTCTCAGGACAGTAGTAGCTCCTCTACCAGTGGATCAAAGATCAAATGATGCAGATACATGAGGCATTATAGTTCTGCCCTAACACCTATAAGCACACAGAGCACTAGTGTTTTTATAAAAGAATGAGAATCCCAATTGTTCGATTTTACCAATACAGACCCAGGAGCCAGATACTGGGGAGAAAACCTGCTAGTTCAGCAAGGCAGAGAAAGGACCCATCTGACCATACTACTCACCTCACATCTAAGTGGAAAAAGCCCCAAAATTTCAGATGACAGCTCAGGAGGGATCGGCAAAAAAATGCTCAAAAAGCCCAAAATCTACCAAGCTAAAACTCCTTCCACTTTTACATTGTCTTAAATATGTTTCAGCTGATAGTTCCACTTACTCTTTGATCCCTGTCAGCTGGTTTCTTGCTTTTCCTCTTGACCTAGGGTTAACATTATTTAATCTTATGCATAGAAAGCTTTTAAATTAAAGGTATGTTTTAGGGCTTACATTACTATACCATAATCACCTGTGTACAATAAACAGAAAGTTCTTGGAATTAAGGTTTGTGTTAGGGCTCAACCACACCAAACAAAGCACAGGTTTTTACAGTTCACAATCTAAGGGATCACACTGGGATCAAATATCCTGCAACACTCTCATCTTGGAAATGTTCTAAAAAACAATCTTCCACTCTCCCAGGGCACCTGTTCATCTTCCAAGTTACAGGTCATTTATGTTGCACCTTACATTACACGATCAGTGTCCAGTGCAATCATCTCTTCCTCATAGTTGGGAAGTCCTTCAGCCAAACTTCAGTCAAAGCTAAACAGTAACAACCATTAAAGAAACAAATAGCCATGAATTTGAAAACAAGGGGTAGTTAATGGGAGCTCAATGAAAATAAGACAGAAAGGATGTGGCTGATCCCGGGTATGTTGGAATAGAAAGTTTATTATATATAGAAGAGAGAACATAGACAAACACAGGGACATCTGGGACAGTCTAGAGTTGACATGATCGTGAGCCATGTGAGAAGAGTGGAGATAGGGAAGTGAAGAGACAGCCAAAAAGGCCAGAAGGGTAAATGATAAATGAAAAATACCAGGTAACCAAAATGGTTGGAATTGAAAGGATCAGACTAACTTTGTAACCATTGTGGATGTACCTTCCTGCAGGTACATGGTACCATTCCTGCAGTGTATGATACCATTCCTGCAGATGGGCGTGGGCTGTATAAAAAGGTAACTGAGCAAGCCAGTGTTGTTCCTTCATGGTTTCTGCCTCAGTCCCTGCTTTGAGTTTCTGCCCTGGCTTCCCTCAATGGATTTTAAGCCAGATAAACCCATTCCAAAGTTGCTTTGATCAGTGTTTATCATAGCAACAGAAAAACAAACCATGACAACTGTTAAACCATAGAAAAACAGTGAATAAAGTGACATAAGTAAAGCAGGATTTAATTTTATAAGGTGTACATTCTACCTTAGAAAAGAAAAGCACAGAACTTAACCTATTACTCAGTAATTAAAAAATATAGAATAGTTTTGCTTTGTATTCTGTATGTAGAATTAGGAGAAATAGGTGAAATGTCCTCTCCAGCATGTGTTGTCACTTGAGTTTTTTATCTTGGCCATTCTGATGGGTGTAAGGTGAAATCTCAGGGTCGTTTTTATTTGCATTTCCCTGATGGCTAATGAGGTTGAGCATTTCTTTAAATGTTTCTCTGCCATTCTATATTCCTCTATCAAGAATTCTGTTTAGCTCTGTTCCCCATTTTTTTTAATTGGATTACTTGTTTTGTTGCTTTTCAGCTTCTTTAGTTGTTTATGTATTCTGGATATTAGCCCTCTGTCAGATAGAGGGTTGGTGAAGATTCTTTTCCATTCTCTAGGCATTCCTTTTGTTTTGATGACGCTGTCCTTTGCTTTACAGAAGCTTTTCAGTTTCATGAGGTCCCATTTACTGACTGTTGCTCTTAGAGCCTGTGCTGTTGGTGTTCTGTTCAGGAAGTTGTCTCCTATACCAATGAGTTCAAAGTTCTTTCCCACCTTTTCTTCTAACCGATTTAATGTGTCTGGTTTTATGTTGATGTCTTTAATCCACTTGGACTTTAGTTTTGTGCAGGATGATAAGTATGAATCTATTTGCATTGTTCTACATGTAGACATCCAGTTAGACCAGCACCATTTGTTGAAGATGCTATTTTTTTCCATCGTATGGTTTTATCATCTTTGTCAAAAATCAGGTGTCTATAAGTGTGTTGTATTTTTTTCTGGGTCTTCTATTTGGTTCCATTGATTCACCGTTCTGTTTCTATGCCAGTACCATGCAGTTTTTATTACTGTTGCTCTATAGTACAGCTTGAGATCAGGGGCGGAGGTATCTCCAGAAGATCTTCTATTGTGGAGGATTGTTTTAGCAATTCTGGGTTCCTTGTTATTCCATATGAAGTTGAGAATTTTTCTTTCAAGGTCTGGAAAGAATTGTGTAATTTGATGGGAATTGCACTGAATCTGTAGATCGCTTTTGGCAAGATGACCATTTCTACTATGTTAATTCTGCCAAGCCACAAGCATGGGAGATCTTTTCCATCTTCTGATATCATCCTCTAATTCTTTCTTCAGAGACTTGAAATTTTTTTCATACAAGTCTTTGACTTGCTTGGTTAGGGACACAACAAGGAACTTTATGTCTTTTGTGGCTATTGTGAAAGATGTTGTTTCCCTAATTTCTTTCTCAGCCCTTTTGTCTTTTGTATACAGGAGGGCTACTGATTTTTTTTTTAGTTAATTTTATATCCACCACTTTGCTGAAGGTGTATATCAGCTGTAGGAATTCCCTGGTAGAATTTTTGGGGCCACTCATGTATACTATCATATCATCTGCAAATATTGATACTTTGACTTCTTCCTTTCCAGTTTGTATCCCCTTGATCTCCTTCAATTTTTCTTATTGCTCTAGCAAGGACTTCCAGAACTATGTTGAGGAGATATGGAGAGAGTGGACAGCCTAGCCTTGTTCCTGATTTCAGTGGGATTGCTTTAAGTTTCTCTCCGTTTAGTTTGATGTTGGCTATAGGCTTGCTGTATATTGCCTTTACTATGTTTAGATATGTGCCTCGTATCCCTTATCACTCTAATACCTTAAATATGAATGGATATTGGATTTTGTTGAATGCTTTTTCAGCATCTAAGGAGATTATCGTGTATGTTTTTTTTTTCTTTCAGTTTGTTAATATGGTGGATCTTATTGATGGATTTCCATATATTGAACCACCCCTGCATACCTGGGATGAAGCCTACTTGGTCGTAATGGATGACATCTTTGATGTGTTCTTGTATTCGGTTTGCAAGTATTCTTTTGTATTTTTATATCAATGTTCATAAGGGAGATTGGCCTGAAATTCTCTTTCTTTGTTGGGTCTTTGTGGGGTTTAGGTACCAAGGTGAATGTGCTTCAAAGAATGAGTTTGGTAGTATTCATTTTGTTTCTGTTTAGTGGAATAGTTTGAAGAGAATTGGAGCTACCACTTCTTTGAAGGTCTGGTTGAATTCTGCACTGAAACACTAAAGAAGTTGAAAAGCAACAAATCAAGTAGTCCAATTAAAAAATATGGAACAGTGCTAAACAGAGAATTCTCGATAGAGGAATGTTGAATGGCAGAGAAACACTTAAAGAAATGCTCAACATTATTAGCCATCAGGGAAATGCACTCAAAACGACCCTGAGATTTCACCTTACACCCATCAGAATGGCCAACACCAAAAACTCAAGTGAGAACACATTCTGGAGAGACTGTGTAAAAGGGGAAACCTCCTCCACTGCTGGTGGGAATGTAAACTTGTACAACCACTCTGGAAAGCAATCTGGTGGTTTCTCAGACAACTAGGAATAGTGCTTCCTCAAGATCCAGCTATACCACTCCTAGACATATATCCAAAAGAGGCTCAAGTACACAATAAGGACATTTGCTCAACCATGTTTGTAGCAGCCTTATTTGTAACAGCCAGAAGCTCAAAACAACCCAGATACCCCTCAACTGAAGAATGGATACAGAAATTGTG
>NW_026587947.1:0-3064 GCF_907164565.1 Psammomys obesus | reverse complement strand
ATTTTCTTTCTGAATGAGGATTGATAATCTTCCCTAGGGTCTTCCTTCTCAGGGAAGTAATAAAAAAAAAGAAATTAAGAGACTTCCTAAACGTCAACGAAATTGAAGGCAGAACTTGGCTTCTCTTTTTATCTGAGCCCCATGTGTAGCCTGGAAACAGAAGCCCACATGTCTGAGCCACTATTCCTTTTACTCAGTATGAGTGGCTTTGCAGGGGGAAGACAATGAATAAATTTAGCCCCAGTTTCCTGTTTTTGCATTTCCTCTTTCCTCACCTCTGCCCCTACTTTCTTTTATTGTATGTTTTCCTATTCTATGCTTCTTCTTCTGCAGCTGTGATTTCTTGAACACATCATATCCCTAAGACTGTCAATCTGAAATAACTCCCCTAAAGTTTCTGAAAAGGCCAAGTGCTGTCTTGGACTTTAACCCAAAGCTGCTTTTTGAGCACCTATTACATTTCTGCTTGAGAGCTGCTAACTGCTCACATTCTGTGATGCTCATGTTCTCTGATAATATTTTTACCTGTTGCTTGTCTCCACCCTCTCTCACACATAAACATGCAACTGCCCAGACATGTGTTTTTGTATTTGCTGACTGCTTTGCTTGGGCTTCTCCAGTACAGCCCAGCTGCTCAGAATTTATAAACCAGGCCTTTTCCCTGTGAACTGAGTAACATCAGACAGGCTGGGGGAGCAAGATGGAGTCACAGACCCAGGTCCTCATGTTGCTGCCGTTCTGGATGTCTGGTGAGAAATTTAAAAGTGTTATTATCATTTCAAGGTCACATCTTTGTATGAAACAAATTTACAATGTGTACCAGGGTACAGATTTCTTATAAATATTTCTTATAATAATTTCCTGACAATATAATAAGGACATTTATATAACAAGTTTCTTAAATTTCTCTTTTTTTCTTTCCCTCTCGCTTTCGTTTTTTTGATTTTTCATACAGGCTTTCTCTGTTTAACTGACCCGTGGCTGTCCTGGACTCACTTTGTTAACCAAGCTGACCTATAACTCAGACAACTGCCTGCCTCTGCATCCTGAGTGCTGGGATTACATAAGAAATTTCAATAGTCATATCATAATTTGTTTGTGTATGTATTAATTTTCAATATCTACTCATTATTGCAGACACCAGTGGGGACTTTATAATGACCCAGTTTCTATCCTCCCTGGCTGTGTCAGCAGGAGAGAAGGTATCCATCAGTTTCAAGTCCAGTCTGAGTCCTTTAAGCATCAGAAACCAAAAGAACTACCTACTAGGCCTGGTACCAGCAGAAACCAGGGCAATCCCCTAAGCTGCTAATATACTGGGCACCCACTGTTCAAGCAGGGGTCACAGATCGCTTCACAGGCAGTGGACCTGGGACAGATTTCACTCTCAGCATCAACAGTGTGCAGGCTGAAGACCTGGCAGTTTATTACTGACTCATCAGGATTGGCTGTATTCTCTTCCTCCATGGTCCAGAAAGGCTAAGGCCCACTCAAAGGGAGGTGATCAAAGAGCAGGCCACTGAGTTCATGTCAGAGACAGTCCCTGTTCCTCTTAATAGGGATTGCACTTAGATACTGAGCTTCCATGGGCTACATCTCTTAAGGGGTTCCAGGTTATCTCCATGCATGGTTTTTAGTTGAAGTATCAGTCTCAGAAAAGATCCCTTTTGCCAGATTTATTTTTCTCTACTTGTGGCGCTCCTGTCCCCTCCAGATCTTTCTATCTTCCCCTTCTTTCATAAGATTTTCTGCACTCTGACCAAAGTTTAGCTATCAGTCTCAGCCTCTGTTTTAATACTCTGCATGATAAAGTCTTTCAGAGGCTCTCTGTGTAAGTCCTGTCCTGATCCATGTTTTCTCACTCTTCCAATGTCTATCTGGTTTGCCCTTCTGAATGAGGATTGATCATCTTACCCAGGGTCCTCCTTCTTGATTAGCTTCTTAAGCCATACAGATTTTAGTATGATTACCCTATATCATATGTCTAATATCCACTTAGAAGTGAAAACTGAGTATATACCATGTGTGTCTTTCTGCTTCTGGGATACCTCACTCAGGATGATCTTTTGTAGTTCCCACCATTTGCATGCAAATTTTAGGATCTCTTTATTTTTCATTGCTAAGTAGTATTGCATTGTGTAAATGTGCCACAATTTCTGTATCCATTCTTCAACTGAGGGACATCTGTGTTGTATCCAGCCTCTGGCTATTACAAATAAAGCCGCTATGAAAGTGATTGAGCAAATGTCCTTGTTGTATACTTGCACATCTTTTGTAAATATGTCCATATATCAGTGGTATCGCTGGATCTTGAAGGGGCACTATTCCTAATTGTCTGAAAAAGTGACAGATTGATTTTCAAAGTTTTACAAGTTTACATTCCCACCAGCAATGGAGGAAGGTTTCCTTTTCTCCCCATCCTCTCCAGCATGTGTTGTCACTTGAGTTTTTTATCTTAGCTATTGTGATTGGTGTAAGGTGAAATCTCCAGTCATTTTGATTTCCATGTCCCTGATAGGTAAGGATGTTGAGCATATCTTTCAGCGTTTCTCCGCCACTTGATATTCCTGTATTGAAAATTTTCTGTTTAGCTCTGTGTCCCAATTTTTAATGGGATTACTTGATTTGTTGCTGTTTAATTTCTTGAGTTCTTTTCCCCTCTTGGTCCTTCTTTTCTTAATACACTCTTCCAAGAGACTCCCTGCATTCTACCCAATGTTTACTTGTGGGTCTCTGTATCTCTTTTCAGCAGGTGCTGGGTGGACCGACTCACAGGATAGCTATGCTAGGCTTCTGTCTACAAGTTTAACAGCGTTTCTTTAATAGTGTCAGGGGCTGGCTGTCTCCCATAGGGTAAGTCTCAGATAGGACCTGTCATTGGTTGGACATTACACCAATCTCTGCATTGTTTTTGTCCCTACACATCTTGTTTGCAGGCTCAATTTTTGTAGGAATTTTCTTGTGCTGGGTTGGTGTTTCTCACTCACAACTAGGAGTCTTGTCTAGTTAGAGGTTGTCCTCTTCAGTCTCCATGACCCCTGTTACTAGGAACTTAGCAAGAGTC
>NW_026587946.1:0-4104 GCF_907164565.1 Psammomys obesus | reverse complement strand
TGTGTTCAAATTATCTTGTTCTGTTGCTCTGCTTGTGGAGTTCCCGTTCCCTCCAGCTCTTACTATTTCCCACTTCTTACATAAAATTCCATTCACTCTGCCCATCAGTTGGCCATCAGGCTCAGCATCTGCTTTGACAGTCTATACTGCAGAAGCTTTCAGAGGCCCTCTGTGGCAGGTTTCAAGGTTGTTTCCTGTTTTCTTCTGGCTTTCAGAGGCCCTCTGTAGCGGGTTCCGAGGTTGTTTCCTATTTTCGTTTTCTTCTGATGTACATCCTCTTTGCCTTTCAGGATGGGGATTGAACATTTTAGTTAGGGTCCTCTCTTTTGCTTAGTTTGTTTAGATGTACAGCTTTTAGTGGGTTTATTCTATATTGTATGTTTATATGAGTGAGTATATACCGTGAGTGTCTTTTTGCTTCTGGGTCAACTCACTCAGGATGATCCTTTCCAGGTCCCACCATTTACCTGCAAATTTCATGATTTCCTTATTTTTCATTGCTGAGTAATACTCCATTGTATAGATGTACCACAGTTTCTGCATCCATTCTTCAGTTGAGGGGCATCTGGGTTGTTTCCAGCTTCTGGCTATTACAAATAAAGCTGCTACAAACATGGTTGAACAAATGTCCTTGTTGTGTACTTGCGCCTCTTTTGGGTATATGCCTAGGAGTGGTATGGCTGGATCTTGAGGAAGCGCTATTCCTAGTTGTCTGAGAAAGCGCCAGATTGATTTCCAGAGTGGTTGTACCAGTTTACATTCCCACCAGCAGTGGAGAAGGGTTCCCCTTTCTCCACAACCTCTCCAGCATGTGTTGTCCCTTGAGATTTTCATCTTGGCCATTCTGATGGGTGTAAGGTGAAATCTCAGGGTTGTTTTGATTTGCATTTCCCTAATGGCTAATGAGGTTGAGCATTTCTTTAAGTGCTTCTCTGCCATTCGATATTCCTCTGCAGAGAATTCTCTCTTTAGCTCTGTTCCCCATTTTTTAAGTGGATTACTTGGTTTGTTGCTTTTCAGCTTGTTTAGTTCTTTATATATATTGGATATGAGTCCTCTGTCAGATAGAGGGTTGGTGATGATTGTTTCCCAATCTGTAGGCAGTCGCTTTGTTTTGATGACGGTGTCCTTTGCTTTACAGAAGCTTTTCAATTTCATGAGGTCCCATTTATTGATTGTTGCTCTTAGAGCCTGTGCTGTTGGTGTTCTGTTCAGGAAGTTTTCTCCTGTACCAATGAGTTCTAGGGTATTCCCCACTTTTTTTTCTAGCCGATTTAATGTGTCTGGTTTTATGTTGAGGTCTTTGATCCACTTGGACTTCAGTTTTGTGCAGGGTGATAAGTATGGATCTATTTTCATTTTTCTACATGTAGACATCCAGTTGGACCAGCACCATTTGTTGAAGATGCTATCTTTTTTCCATTGTATGGTTTTGGCATCTTTGTCAAAAATCAGGTGTCCGTAAGTGTGTGGGTTTATTTCTGGGTCTTCTGTTCGATTCCATTGATCCACCATTCTGTTTCTATGCCAGTACCATGCAGTTTTTATAACTGTTGCTCTATAGTACAGCTTGAGATCAGGGATGGAGATACCTCCAGAAGATCTTTTATTGTAGAGGATTGTTTTAGCAATTCTCGGTTTCTTGTTATTCCATACAAAGTTGAGAATTTTTCTTTCCAGGTCTGTAAAGAATTGTGTTGGCAATTTGATGGGAATTGCATTAAATCTGTAGATTGCTTTTGGTAAGATGGCCATTTTTACTATGTTAATCCTGCCAAGCCATGAGCATGGGAGATCTTTCCATCTTCTCATATCTTCCTCTAATTCTTTCTTCAGAGACTTGAAATTTTTTTCATACAAGTCTTTGACTTCCTTGGTTAGGGTTACGCCAAGGTACTTTATGTCATTTGTGGCTATTGTGAATGGTGTTGTTTCTCTAATTTCTTTCTCAGCCCTTTTGTCTTTTGTATACAGGAGTGCTACTGATTTTTTTGAGTTAATTTTATATCCGGCCACTTTGCTGAAGGTGTTTATCAGCTGTAGGAGTTCCCTGGTAGAGTTTTTGGGGTCACTCATATATACTATCATATCATCTGCAAATAGTGATAATTTGACTTCTTCCTTTCCCATCTGTATCCCCTTGATCTCCTTCGACTGTCTTATTGCTCTAGCAAGGACTTCCAGCACTATGTTGAAGAGATATGGAGACAGTGGGCAGCCTTGTCTTGTCCCTGATTTCAGTGGGATTGCTTTAAGTTTCTCTCCGTTCAGTTTGATGTTGGCTATAGGCTTGCTGTATATTGCCTTTACTATATTTAGATATGTGCCTTGTATCCCTGATCTCTCCAATACTTTAAACATGAATGGATGTTGGATTTTGTCAAATGCTTTTTCAGCATCTAGGGAGATTATCATGTGGTTTTTTTCTTTCAGTTTGTTAATATGGTGGATCACATTGATGGATTTCCGTATATTGAACCACCCCTGCATACCTGGGATGAAGCCTACTTGGTCATAGTGGATAATATCTTTGATGTGTTCTTGGATCCGGTTTGCAAGTATTTTGTTAAGTATTTTTGCATCAATGTTCATAAGGGAGATTGGCCTGAAATTCTCTTTCTTTGTTGAGTCTTTGTGAGGTTTAGGTACCAAGGTGATTGTGGCTTCATAGAATGAGTTTGGTAATGTTCCTTCTGTTTCTATTTTGTGGAATAGTTTGAAGAGAATTGGAGTTAGCTCTTCTTTGAAGGTCTGGTAGAATTCTGCACTGAAGCCATCTGGTCCTGGGCTTTTTTTGGATGGGAGACTTTTGATGACTGCTTCTATTTCTTTGGGGGATATAGGACTATTTAGTTGATTTACCTGGTCCTGATTCAGCTTTGGTGAGTCAAATCGATCAAGAAAATTGTCCATTTCATTTAGATTTTCAAATTTTGTGGCATATAGACTTTTGAAGTAAGTCCTAATGATTGTTTGGATTTCCTCAGTGTCTGTAGTTATGTCCCCCCTTTCATTTCTGATTTTGTTGATTTGGGTGGTGTCTCTCTGCCTTTTAGTTAGCTTGGCTAAGGGTTTGTCTATCTTGTTGATTTTCTCAAAGAACCAGCTCTTGGTTTCATTGATTCTTTGAATTGTTTTATTTGTTTCTAATTGATTGATTTCAGCCCTGAGTTTGATTATTTCCAGCCGTCTACTCCTTTTTGGTGTGTCTGCTTCTTCTTTTTCTAGGGTTTTTAAGTGGGCCATTAAGTTGCTTGAATGAGCTGTCTCGAATTTCTTCTTGAAGGCACTTAGTGCTATGAACTTTCCTCTTAGCACTGCTTTCATTGTGTCCCACAAGTTAGGGTATGTTGTGTCTTTATTTTCATTGAGTTCTAGAAAGGCTTTAATTTCTTTCTTTATTTCTTCCCTGACCCAGCTGTCATTTAGTAACAAGTTGTTCAGTTTCCATGAGTGTGTAGGCTTTTTGCTATTTCTGTTGTTGTTGAAGTCCAGCTTTATTCCATGGTGATCAGACAGGATACAAGGGATTATTTCAGTCTTCTTGTATCTGTTGAGGCTTGCTTTGTGACCAACTATATGGTCTATTTTGGAGAAGGTTCCATGAGGTGCTGAGAAGAAGGTAAATTCTTTTGTGTTTGGGTGTAAAGTTCTGTAGATGTCTGTGAGGTCCATTTGATTCATGACCTCTGTCAGAGATATTGTTTCTTTGTTTAATTTCTGTTTTGTTGACCTGTCCTTTGTTGAGAGTGGGGTGTTGAAGTCTCCCACTATTAATGTGTGGGGATCTATATGTGGTTTAAATTTTATCAATGTTTCTTTTACAAATGTGGGTGCTCTTGTATTTGGGGCATAGATGTTCAGGATTGTGATGTCTTCCTGGTGGAATTTTCCCTTGATGAGTATGAAGTGTCCTTCCTCATCTCTTTTTATTATTTTTGGTTGGAAGTCTATTTTATCAGATATTAGAATGGCTACTCCTGCTTGTTTCTTGGGTCCATTTGCTTGGAAAGTCATCTTCCAACCTTTTACCCTCAGGTAATGTCTATCTTTGTGTCTTAGGTGTGTTTCTTGTATGCAACAGATTGCTGGGTTTTGTTTACG
>NW_026587945.1:0-1303 GCF_907164565.1 Psammomys obesus | reverse complement strand
TGTTTCCGTAACCATTCTGTTAGCCTGTGTCTTTTTATTGGTGAGTTGAGTCCATTAATATTGATAGATAATATTGAGCAATGCATGTTAGTTCCTTTTGTAATGGAGTCGATGATCTTACCTTGTTTCATTGCTTGTTTTCTTTTCATTTTTGTTGGGATATTATCTGTATGCCCTGTTTTCTTGGGTGAATTCGTTTTCGTTGGATTGGAGTTTTCCTTCTAGTATCTTCTGTAGGGTTGGTTTGCTGTATAGATATTGCGTAAATTTAGTTTTGTCATGCAATATTTTGTTTTCTCCATCTATGTTGATTGAAAGCTTTGCAGGGTATAGTAGTCTGAGTTGACATTTGTGATCTCTTAGAGTCTCCATGATGCTTGCCCAGGCCCTTCTGGCTTTCATAGTTTCTGATGAGAAGTCTGGTGTGATTCTGATAGGTCTACCTTCATATGTTACTTGGCCTTTTTCCCTTGCTGCTTTTAATATCTTTTCTTTGTTCTGTAGATTTAGTGTTTTGACTATGATGTGACGTGACGTGTTTCTTTTCTGGTCTAGTCTATTTGGTGTTCTGTAGGCCTCTTGTATATTTATGGACATCTCTTTCTTTAAGTTGGGAAAATTTTCTTCTATGATTTTCTTGAAAATATTTTCTGGACCTTGGAGCCTGGAGTCTTCTTTTTCATCAATTCCTATTATTCTAAAATTTTGTCTTTTCATAGCATCCTTGATTTCTTGGATATTTTGTGATTGGAATTTTTCTGATTTTACTTTTTCTTTGAGAGAAGTATCAATTTCTGCAAGTGTGTCTTCAGCTCCAGAGATTCTTTCTTCCATCTCTTGTATTCTGTTGGTGATGCTTACTTTTGTGGTTCCTGATATTTTCTCCAAGTTCGCCAGCTCAAGAGTTTTCTCATTTTGTGTTTTCTTTATTGATTCTAATTCTGTTTTCATGCCTTGCACCATTTCTTCCATGTGTTTGAATTTGGATTCCTGTCTCTCTACGATGGACTCTATTTCTTTGTTCATTTCCTTTTTGTATGCCACTAATTTTTTCTCTACTTGTGCCTCTATTTGTTTGGCTATGTTTGCCTGTGTTTCTTTAAGGGTTTTGTCTATTTCTTCTTTCTTTACCTCCAATTGACTGGCCAACTCTTTGAAAAATTTGTTCATTTTCTCCTTATGAGCCTCAAATAATTGAGCAAGCATGGCTTTAAGGTCATTTTCCTGTGCTTCTGATGAATTGGAGTATCCATCGATTTTGGGGTTTGCTGGTGAAGTCATGATGTCCTGATTTATGTTGGAA
>NW_026587944.1:0-1596 GCF_907164565.1 Psammomys obesus | reverse complement strand
ACAGCTTGTGGCCTTCAGAGAAGAAATAATTAAATCACTGAAAGAAAGCAAAGAGACAGAGTTGAAGGAACTAAAAGAAAAAGAGGAAAATACAAGCAGACAGGTGAAGGAAGTAAACAAAACAACTCAAGACCTGAAGATAGAACTAGAAAAATTAAAGAAAACACAAATGGAGGAAATAATGGAGAGGAAGAATTTAGGGAAGAAAACAGGAACTACAGAGGTAAGCATAACCAACAGAATACAAGAAATGGAAGAAAGAATCTCAGGTGTAGAAGATACAATGGAAGAAATCGATGTATCTGTCAAAGAAAATGTTAAATCCAAAAAATTCCTGACACAGATCGTCCAAGAAATCCAAGACAATATGAAAAGACAAAACCTAAGAATAATAGGAATAGAGGAAAAAGAAGACTCCCTTCTCCAAGGCCCAGAAAATATTTTCAACAAAATCATTGAAGAAAATTTCCCCAAGTTAAAGGAGAAGCCAATAAGGATACATGAGGCCTACAGAACACCCAACAAATTTGACCCGAAAAGAAAATCCTCCCGCCACATAATAATCAAAACAGTAAGTATACAGAACAAAGAAAAAATACTAAAAGCTGCAAGGGAAAAAGGCCAAGTAACATATAACGGCAAACCCATTAGAATCACACCTGACTTTTCAACAGAAACTATGAAAGCCAGAAGGGCCTGGACAGATATCATGCAGACCCTAAGAGAACACAGATGTCAACCCAGGCTACTATACCCTGCAAAACTCTCAGTCCTCATAGACGGAAAAAACAAGATATTCAATGACAAAAACAAATTTCAACAATACCTACAAACAAATCCAGCATTACAGAAGACACTGGAAGGGAAAATACAACCCAAGAAAATTAGCTTCTGTCAAGAAAACACAGGAAATAATTAACCTTACTACAGCAAAACAAAAAGCAACCAAGCACACAAACTTATGAACACAGCCAACATCAAAATCAAAGGATCTAACAGCCACTGGTCATTAATCTCTCTCAACATCAATGGACTCAACTCTCCAGTAAAAAGACACAGATTAACAGAATGGATACGTAAACAAAACCCAGCAATCTGTTGCATACAAGAAACACACCTAAGACACAAAGATAGACATTACCTGAGGGTAAAAGTTTGGAAGATGACTTTCCAAGCAAATGGACCCAAGAAACAAGCAGGAGTAGCCATTCTAATATCTGATAAAATAGACTTTCAACCAAAATTAATAAAAAGAGATGAGGAAGGACACTTCATACTCATCAAGGGAAAATTCAACCAGGAAGACATCACAATCCTGAACATCTATGCCCCAAATACAAGAGCACCCACATTTGTAAAAGAAACATTGATAAAATTTAAACCACATATAGATCCCCACACATTAATAGTGGGAGACTTCAACACCCCACTCTCAACAAAGGACAGGTCAACAAAACAGAAATTAAACAAAGAAACAATATCTCTGACAGAGGTCATGAATCAAATGGACCTCACAGACATCTACAGAACTTTACACCCAAACACAAAAGAATTTACCTTCTTCTCAGCACCTCATGGAACCTTCTCCAAAATAGA
>NW_026587943.1:0-2652 GCF_907164565.1 Psammomys obesus | reverse complement strand
GGGAAGTGGCAATATTAGGAGTGGTGGCCTTGTTAGAGAAGTGTGTCACTCTGGTTGTGGGCTTTGTGGTCTCCTACACTCAAGTTCTGCCCAGTGTGGAAGAAAGTCCTTCCTTGTTGCCTGTGAATCAATATGCAGAAATCTCAGCTTCTTCTCCAGCACTGTGTCTGCCTGGACAATGTCATGCTTCTACCTTGATTTTAATGGACTAACACTGTGAAACTCTAAGCCTACCCCAATTAATTTTTTTCTTCAAAAGAGTTGATTTGATTGTGGTGTCTCTTCATAGTAATGAAACCCTAACAGAGACAAACGTTGGTACCAGGGACAATGGTATTGTTCTCAAAGGCCTCATCATGCTTTTCTTTGGAGGACTGTGAATTTGAGAGCTTTGGATTAAGAAAGCAGAGGAATATTTTAAGTGGGGCTTAATGGGCCATTGTAGTAAAGAATGAACAACAGTGGTACTAAAGGTGATTTGAACTCTGGGGTCCTGGCTTGAGGTTTCAGAGGAAAAAATTAGTATGTTGCCTAGAGGTCATTCTTGTGATGTTTTGGTGAAGAATGTGGCTGTTTTTTGCCCTTGTCTGAGGAATCCAACTGAGGCTAAGTTGAACAGATTTAGATTAATTGCATTGGCAAAGGAAATCTTACAACAGACTAGCAAAGACTCTGTTCTGTGGCTCACATTTTTGCAGGGTATTTTGGTGAAATGGAGGAAGTTGAGAAAGAAACACACACACACACACAAACACACACACACACACACACACACACACTAAATAAATGGTTCAAGGATTTAGGGACACCAGGAAGTGTAATGGTGCTAAATAGTGTGTTTAAGATGATAACCAGATTAAAGCTATTAAATGAAATTAATAATAAATGGTGAGTTTAGGGCAAGATCCCAACCGGATAAACTTCGTAAAGGAATTAAAGAACAGTATAAAGCTGCTATGAACATGGTTGAACAAATGTCCTTGTTGTGTACTTGAGCAAATTTTGGGTATATACCTAGGAGTGGTATAGCTGGGTCTTGAGGTAGCACTACTCCTAGTTGTCTGAGAAAGCGCCAGATTGACTTCCAGAGTAGTTGAACCAGTTTACATTCCCACCAGCAATGGAGGAGGGTTCCCTTTTCTCCACAACCTCTCCAGCATGTGCTATCACTTGAGTTTTTCATCTTGGCCATTCTGATGGGTGTAAGGTGATATCTCAGGGTCGTTTTGATTTGCATTTCCCTAATGGCTAATGAGGTTGAGCATTTCTTTAAGTGTTTCTCTGCCATTCGACGTTCCTCTTTGAGAATTCTCTGTTTAGCTCTGTTCCCCATTTTTTAAGTAGATTACTTGGTTTGTTGCTTTTCTGCTTCTTTAGTTCTTTATATATACTTGATATTAGCCCTCTGTCAGATAAAGAGTTGGTGAAGATTCTTTCCCAATCTGTAGGCTGTCTATTTGTTTTGATGACAGTGTCTTTTGCTTTACAGAAGCTTTTCAGTTTCATGAGGTCCCATTTATTGATTGTTGCTCTTAGAGCCTGTGCTGTTGGTGTTCTGTTCAGGAAGTTGTCTCCTGTGCCAATGAATTCTAGGCTGTTTCCCACTTTTTTTTCCAGCTGATTTAGAGTATCTGGTTTTATGTTGAGGTCCTTGATCCACTTGGACTTTAGTTTTGTGCAGGGTGATAGATATGGATCTATTTTCATTTTTCTGCATGTAGACATCCAGTTGGTCCAGCACCATTTGTTGAAGATGCTGTCTTTTTTCCATTGAATGGATTTGGCTTCTTTGTCAAATATTGAGAATTCATAGGTGTGTGGGTTTATTTCTGGGTCTTCTATGCGATTCCATTGATCCTCCTTTCTGTTTCTATGCCAATACCATGCAGTTTTTATTACTGTTGCCCTAGCAGCTTTATTTGTAATAGCCAGAACTTGGAAACAACCCAGATGTCCATCAACGGAGGAATGGATACAGAAACTGTGGTATTTTTACACAATGGAATACTACTCAGCAATCAAAAAGGAAGAAATCATGAAATTTGCAGGCAAGTGGTGGGATCTAGAAAAGATCATTCTGAGTGAAGTATCCCAGAAGGAGAAAGACAAACTTGGTATATACTCGCTTATATAGACCTACAAGACATGATAAACATAATGAAATCTACACACCTAAAGAAGATAATCAAGAAAGTGTACACAGGCGAAGGTGATTAATCCTCATTTAGAAAGACAAATGGGATGTGCATTGAACTTATGACAGGAGTCTATCACAAAAGGCATCTGAAAGACTCTACCTAGCAGTGTTTCAAAGCAGACACTAAGACTCATAACCAAACCCTCGGCAGAGTGCAGGGAATCATATGAAAGAAGGGAAGTTAGTATGATATGGAAAGGATAGGAGCTCCACAAGGACCAAATATATCTGGGCACAAGGTTTTTTCTGAGACTGACACTCAACCAAGGACCATCTATGGATATAACCTAGAACTTCTGCTCGGATGTGGCCTGTGGTAGCTCAGTAACCAAGTAGTTTTCCAAAGTAAGGGGAACACGGACTATTTCTAATAGGATCTCAAGGGCAGGCTGTTTGACCCCCACCCCAGGGGAGGAGCAGTCTGTTAGGCCACAGAGGAGGACTTTGCAGCCAGC
>NW_026587942.1:0-3141 GCF_907164565.1 Psammomys obesus | reverse complement strand
TTTATAGTAATCATATGAGGAAAATTTATAGCTCTAAGTGCCTACTTAAAAAAATCAGAAACAAACACCAGAAATAAATGTCATAATTATATACCACAAAGAGTTGAAAAATACCAAATACAACACAGTTGACAGGAGGAAATAATATTAAAAGCAGAAATGAACAGAACAGAAACAAAGAGGAGGCGGGGCAAGATGGCAGCGCAAGGAGGACTCTCATTCTGAGGAGCAGCACAGCAGGATTGGCACAGTGACCAGCAATCAGAATTCGTGGCCATAAAACACAAGTGATTGTGTTTCCCAGGTGAGAGGATACCCAAAGGTGGGGGATTCAATCAGCTTTAACTCACCCAGCTAAACCTCGGAAGAGATCCTGGTACCGCTAGGCTCTTGGTCGCCAGCCCAGAGCTACACTCCAGCGTGATCTGGTCACTGTCCCAGACTGAACTGTGGGCCCACAACACCATAGACTGGATTTCCCAGTAGAGAGATAACCCCACAGAGCAGGAAACGATTGGGACCGACCTTAGCTCACCCAGACATCCCCTGGAAAAGACTCGGGTTCCGCAGGCACCCCAAGAGCCAGCCCGGACCCAAAGCCGGGACCCAGGCTTCTGCACAGAGCCCTGCCTGGGCACCTGATTCGTTGCCTCAGAAAGAACTGTGGGCACCAGGGCACCAGGCACCAGAGACTGCTTTTCACTGGCAGGTGCAAACCCACAGGGAGGGAAATGGCTGGTCTGATCTCAGAACACTCAGCCGACAAGCCTACCCCAAAAAGAAATAGGGAAAATTACCCAGTTTAGGCAGCAGCCATGGCTCCGAAAGGCCAGAAAGGCGGAGCCACAAGCGGGCATCTGTGCCTGTGGGTTCTACTCGCCACCCCAGACAGAACAGCGGTCCCCAAAGCAAAGACTGAGAGTATCTGGCAGGAGGAAACCCCCAGCAGAGGGGATCATCAGCTCTAATGCTTAGGACACCCAGCACCAAGACACTTCCTGGATTCAAGCAGACTCTAGGCTCTAATGCAGGCAGAAGCGCTGTGCTCAGCCGCCATTATTGAGTTCCCCTAGGGCACTGGGACACACAGCTGCATCTTCAGACCTACAAAAGCCAGAGAGCCATTATAGTAGCCCTCAGATACTGTGCCAAGGATCAACCAGTTATCCCTAGCTAGACTGTCAAAACTGGGAATCCCTGGTCCTTCAAGAGGGCTGCACCCACAGCGTCTAGACCAGAGCAGTGCCTGCAGCTGCCATCCCAGACAGGGACACACAGTTTCTGGTCCAGAGTGAGGCACCCAGCCTCCAGACCAGAACAGCGCCCCCAGGCGACAACTCAACCTAGGTGCACATTCTCCAGGTCCAGAGCGGAGCAATCAGCCTCTGGCCCAGAGACTTGCTAAGTGCACCTCTCACTTTCCCGGACAGAACTGTGAGCGCCAGGATAACAGACTGAGTTTCCCTGTTGGGAGAAAACCCCACAGCTAGGGAATCAGCAGGTTCTTCAAGAGGACTATACATGGAAATTTAGTGAGCAGCAGCACACTAAATTTATAACAAGAAACCCAGCAGTGGGGCAGCTGTCTTGAGAACTTCTATGGGTAAGAGGAGATCCCCCCCTGCCTAACATAGACCACAGCTACTATTCAGGGCTATAAACCTGAGGTGAGCAGTGGCAACTCCTGAGAAACACTGGCCATACAGTGACCATAACCAAAAAGCAGAGAAGGACTCCTTCAGGAAAAATCATCTTCCGACCAAGGGGATACTCCCTACCTCAGGACTCCAGAAGCACAGAAACTAACAGCCAACACCTAAATCCGCCCAATGGGTAGAGGTCAGCGTAAAAGCTCAACCAACAAAAGAGAGCAATATGGCATCTCCAGAACCCAGCCATCCAGGGGCAAACAGCCCTGAACAACACAGCATAATAGAAAATCAAGAAGATGACCTTACATCTATGCTGATGAAGAGGATAATAGAGGAAACAAATAAAATATGTAAAGAATTAGAGGAAGATAAAACCAAACAGATCATGGCTATCCGTAAAGAAATGGAGGAAGAAAAAGAAGAGCAGATTATAACCATCCGTGAAGAAATACAGGAAGATGCAGCCAAAGAGCTTGTGGCCTTCAGAGAAGAAATAATTCAATCACTGAAAGAAATAAAAGAGACAGAGTTGAAGGAACTAAAAGAAAAAGAGGAAAATACAAGCACACAGGTGAAGGAAGTAAACAAAACAACTCAAGACCTGAAGATAGAACTGGAAAAATTAAAAAAAAAAAAAAACACAAATGGAGGAAATAATGGAGAGGAAGAATTTAGGGAAGAAAACAGGAACTACAGAGGTAAGCATAACCGACAGACTACAAGAGATGGAAGAAAGAATCTCAGTTGTAGAAAATACAATGGAAGAAATCGATGTATCTGTCAAAGAAAATGTTAAATCCAAAAAATTCCTGACACAGACCGTCCAAGAAATCCAAGACAATATGAAAAGACAAAACCTAAGAATAATAGGAATAGAGGAAAAAGAAGACTCCCTTCTCCAAGGCCCAGAACATATTTTCAACAAAATCATTGAAGAAAATTTCCCCAACTTAAAGGAGAGTCCAATAAGGATACAAGAGGCCTACAGAACACCCAATAAATTAGACCAGAAAAGAAAATCCTCCCTCCATATAATAATCAAAACAGTAAGTATACAGAACAAACAAAAAATACTAAAAGCTGCAAGGGAAAAAGGCCAAGTAACATATAATGGCAAACCTATTAGAATGACACCTGACTTTTCAAAAGAAACAATGAAAGCCAGAAGGGCCTGGACAGATATCATGCAGACACTAAGAGAACACAGATGTCAGCCCAGGCTACTATACCCTGCAAAACTCTCAGTTCTCGTAGATGGAGAAAACAAGATATTCAATGACAAAAACAAATTTCAACAATACCTACACACAAATCCAGCATTACAGAAGACACTGGAAGGGAAAATACAACCCAAGAAAATTAGCTTCTGTCAAGAAAACACAGGAAATAATTAACCTTACTACAGTAAAACAAAAAGCAACCAAGCACACAACCTTATGAACACAGCCAACATCAAAATCAAAGGATCTAACAGCCACTGGTCATTAAT
>NW_026587941.1:0-2375 GCF_907164565.1 Psammomys obesus | reverse complement strand
GTTGAAAGTCTATTTTATCAGATATTAGAATGGCTACTCCTGCTTGTTTCTTGGGTCCATTTGCTTGGAAAGTCATCTTCCAACCTTTTACCCTCAGGTAATGTCTATCTTTGTGTCTTAGGTGTGTTTCTTGTATGCAACAGATTGCTGGGTTTTGTTTACATATCCATTCTGTTAATCTGTGTCTTTTTACTGGAGAGTTGAGTCCATTGATGTTGAGAGAGATTAATGACCAGTGGCTGTTAGATCCTTTGAGTTTGATGTTGGCTGTGTTCATAAGGTTGTGTGCTTGGTTGCTTTTTGTTTTGCTGTAGTAAGGTTAATTACCTCCTGTGTTTTCTTGACAGAAGCTAATTTTCTTGGGTTGTATTTTCCCTTCCAGTATCTTCTGTAATGCTGGATTTGTGTGTAGGTATTGTTGAAATTTGTTTTTGTCATTGAATATCTTGTTTTCTCTGTCTATGAGGACTGAGAGTTTTGCAGGGTATAGTAGCCTGGGTTGAAATCTGTGTTCTCTTAGGGTCTGCATGATATCTGTCCAGGCCCTTCTGGCTTTCATAGTTTCTGTTGAAAAGACAGGTGTGATTCTAATGGGTTTGCCATTATATGTTACTTGGCCTTTTTCCCTTGCAGCTTTTAGTATTTTTTCTTTGTTCTGTATACTTACTGTTTTGATTATTATGTGGCGGGAGGATTTTCTTTTCTGGTCAAATTTGTTGGGTGTTCTGTAGGCCTCATGTATCCTTATTGGCTCCTCCTTTAACTTGGGGAAATTTTCTTCAATGATTTTGTAGAAAATATTTTCTGGGCCTTGGAGAAGGGAGTCTTCTTTTTCCTATATTTCTATTATTCTTAGCTTTTGTCTTTTCATATTGTCTTGGATTTCTTGAACGGTCTGTGTCAGGAATTTTTTGGATTTAACATTTTCTTTGACAGATACATTGATTTCTTCCATTGTATCTTCTACACCTGAGATTCTTTCTTCCATTTCTTGTGGTCTGTTGGTTATGCTTACCTCTGTAGTTCCTGTTTTCTTCCCTAAATTCTTCCTCTCCATTATTTACTCCATTTGTGTTTTCTTTAATTTTTCTAGTTCTGTCTTCAGTTCTTGAGTTGTTTTGTTTACTTCCTTCACCTGTCTGCTTGTATTTTCCTCTTTTTCTTTTAGTTCCTTCAACTCTTTCTCTCTGATTTCTTTCAGTGATTTAATTATTTCTTCTCTGAAGGCCACAAGGTGTTTGGCTGCATCTTCCTGTATTTCTTCACGGATGGCCCTAATCTGCTTGTCTTTATCTTCCTCCATTTCTTTACGGATAGCCATGATCTGTTTGGTTTTATCTTCCTCTAATTCTTTACGTATTTTATCTGTTTCCTCTATTATTCTCTTCATCAACATAGATGTAAGGTCATCTTCTTGATTTTCTATTATGCTGCATTGTTCAGGGCTGTTCGCCCCTGGATGGCTGGGTTTTGGTGATGCCATATTTCTCTGTCTTTTTTGGTTGAGCCTTTACGCTGACCTCTACCCATTGGGCTGATTTAGGTGTTGGCTGTTAGTTTCTGTGATTCCTGGAGTCCTGAGGTAGGAAGTATCCCCTTGGCCGGAAGATGACTTTTCCTGAAGGAGTCCTTCTCTGCTTTTTGGTTATGGTCACTGTACGGCCAGTGTTTCTCAGGAGTTGCCACTGCTCACCTTAGGTTTATAGCCCTGAGTAGTAGCTGTGGTCTATGTTAGGCAGGGGGGGAATCTCCTCTTACCCATAGAATTTCTCAAGACAGCTGCCCCACTGCTGGGTTTCTTGTTATAAATTTAGTGTGCTGCTGCTCACTAAATTTCCATGTACAGTCCTCTTGAAGAACCTGCGGATTCCCTAGCTGTGGGGTTTTCTCCCAACAGGGAAACTCAGTCTGTTATCCTGGGGCGCACAGTTCTGTCCGGGAAAGTGGGAGGTGCACTAAGCAAGTCTCTGGGCCAAAGGCTGATTGCTCCGCTCTGGACCTGGAGAATGTGCACCTAGGTTGAGTTGGCGCCTGGGGGCACTGTTCTCGTCTGGAGGCTGGGTGCCTCACTCTGGACCAGAAGCTGTGTGTCTCTGTCTGGAATGGGGGCTGCAGGCACTGCTCTGGTCCAGACGCTGTGGGTGCAGCCCCCCTGAAGGATCAGGGATTCCCACAGTTTTGACAGTCCAGCAAGGGACAACTGGCCGATCCCTGGCACAGTATCTGAGGGCTGCTGTAATGGCTCTTAGGCTCCTGCAGGTCCGAGGATGCAGCTGTGTGTCCCAGTGCCCCAGGGGAACTCAACAATGGCGGCAGAGCACAGTGCTCCTGCCTGCACTAGAGTCTGCGTGAGTCCAGGAAGTGTTTTGGTGCTG
>NW_026587940.1:0-5463 GCF_907164565.1 Psammomys obesus | reverse complement strand
AAGAAAAGGCAGAAAAATAAGCATTGCTGCTGACATTCAAGATTTGCGGAGATTTTAAAACATACCACAGGAGGGGGCGGAGCCAAGAAGGCGACTAGCACACACAGTTTCCAAGCTGTGGAAGAGAAAAAGTTCTGAGTTGATGAGTGGAAGAACTTCTGAAGCCAGGGAAACAACGGAGAGACTTTCTAAACAACAGGGAACATCGCCGGAGGTGAAAACCTTGGTCTCGGGTCACCCAGGGACTTGTTTGGGGAAGGTGAGAAACGATCCTTTGATCTCTCGGCACTCCCCTCCCCCAGACCTCCCTCCTCCTCGGCACAGCAGACTCGCCTTTCTCAGCGCAGACCTAACTGCCTGGGGCCTGCAGCCACTGAGGCGGAGCCCCAAGCCCTTTATCGGCAAAGGCCAGCAGTACTGTGTCTCGGAGCCCCAGATTCACGCACGGC
Source organism: Psammomys obesus (assembly GCF_907164565.1). Lineage (NCBI taxonomy): Eukaryota > Metazoa > Chordata > Mammalia > Rodentia > Muridae > Psammomys > Psammomys obesus. The sequence goes on along the minus strand of NW_026587940.1, from coordinate 5,014 downwards.
GGCTGCACCATCCTCCCAGGGCGGGAGTCTACTAGACGCCATACTAGCTCCACAGGCGCGCCATCACTGACGGTACGGCCCGCCCAATCCCACAGTGACAGAGAATACGCTATATACTCACCAAAACCAGACAGAAACGCCATACAAGCTAGACACACCAGGCGCTGGGCCTCCGAAGCTTGGAGAGCACAGTAAAGAGACCCCAGGACTTCCCAGAAAGCATCTGGACTAGCAACCCAGTCTCCAGTTACAGCGGGACTTTCTAACCTGGCGGCGGAGCAGCACTGAGCTGGCGGGGCACATCAGCCCTCCAGTTTAAGACTAACCAGGGCCAAACCAGAGAACAGAAAGGCTGGTTACCCCGATTCCCACTGACGTGACCACCCTGAAATCTCCAGCTGCAGCAAGACCTCATAACCTGCAGTGACAGCAGCACGGAACTGGCAGAGCACATCAAAGAAGCAGGGCCAAACCAGAGAGCAGACAGCCCAGATACGCCAATCTCTGCCAAGTGTCCTGCCTGTAAGTGAGTGCACCCTTGAGAATCTGCAGCTCCACTGATCCTGGCTTCTTCTAAAACAGAAGCCAGGCATCGAACCCCCTCCCACCCATATACCCACTTTGGGAAACAGAGGGGCACTTGGAACATTGAAGTTCCTGCTCGGTGGGTCTAATTGAGGAGTTAAGGCAGTTAATGCCAGAAATTGCGCTGCGATCATCACTAGCGCCTGCGACATATACATTGCAGAGCCCCTCCCACACACTCAAGGGTTCAACATTAGCCATCACTCTGTCCCTCGAGACACACGCCCACACCCACTTACACACACACACACACACATATACACACACACGCACGCACGCTTGCATTTGCCTCTGTTTGCGCCTGCGTACTTTCCTCCCACAGGTACAGCTAGTCCTCAGCATACGCTAAGGACACGGGACCTCTCTCAACTTCCTGAAGAATTCTCCAGACTCGAGAGAGAGACAGTACCAGTCTGATCGGCTGAATCCAAAAACAAACAGGGAAGGTCTCAGATAAGCCAATGGCCAGGGGTAGGCGAAAGAACATTCCCAACATAAATCAGGACATCATGACTTCACCAGCAAACCCCAAAATCGATGGATATTCCAATTCATCAGAAGCACAGGAAAATGACCTTAAAGCCATGCTTGCTCAATTATTTGAGGCTCATAAGGAGGAAATGAACAAATCTTTCAAAGAGATGGCCAGTCAATTGGAGGTAAAGAAAGAAGAAATAGACAAAACCCTTAAAGAAACACAGGCAAACATAGCCAAACAAATAGAGGCACAAGTAGAGAAGAAATTACTGGCATACAAAAAGGAAATGAACAAAGAAATAGAGTCCATCGTAGAGAGACAGGAATCCAAATTCAAACACATAAAAGAAATGGTGCAAGGCATGAAAACAGAATTAGAATCAATAAAGAAAACACAAAGTGAGAAAACTCTTGAGCTGGAGAACTTGGAGAAAAGATCAGGAACCACAAAAGTAAGCATCACCAACAGAATACAAGAGATGGAAGAGAGAATCTCTGGAGCTGAAGACACACTTGCAGAAATTGATACTTCTCTCAAAGAAAAAGTAAAATCAGAAAAATTCCAATCACAAAATATCCAAGAAATCAAGGATGCTATGAAAAGACAAAATCTAAGAATAATAGGAATTGATGAAAAAGAAGACTCCAGGCTCCAAGGTCCAGAAAATATTTTCAAAAAAATCATAGAAGAAAATTTTCCCAACTTAAAGAAAGAGATGTCCATAAATATACAAGAGGCCTACAGAACACCAAATAGACTAGACCAGAAAAGAAACACATCACGTCACATCATAGTCAAAACACTAAATCTACAGAACAAAGAAAATATATTAAAAGCAGCAAGGGAAAAAGGCCAAGTAACATATGAAGGTAGACCTATCAGAATCACACCAGACTTCTCATCAGAAACTATGAAAGCCAGAAGGGCCTGGGCAAGCATCATGGAGACTCTAAGAGATCACAAATGTCAACCCAGACTACTATACCCTGCAAAGCTTTCAATCAACATAGATGGAGAAAACAAAATATTCCATGACAAAACTAAATTTACGCAATATCTATACAGCAAACCAACCCTACAGAAGATACTAGAAGGAAAACTCCAATCCAACGAAAACGAATTCACCCAAGAAAACAGGGCATACAGATAATGTCCCAACAAAAATGAAAAGAAAACAAGCAATGAAACAAGGTAAGATCATCGACTCCATTACACAAGGAACTAACATGCATTGGTCAATATTATCTATCAATATTAATGGACTCAACTCACCAATAAAAAGACACAGGCTAACAGAATGGTTACGGAAACAGGACCCAACATTCTGTTGCATCCAAGAAACACACCTATGCAACAAAGATAAACACTACCTCAGAGTAAAGGGCTGGAAAAATGTTTTTCAAGCAAATGGTTCCAGAAAACAAGCTGGAGTAGCCATCCTAATATCTAATAAAATAGACTTTCAACCCAAGTTAATCAAAAAAGATAAGGAGGGCCACTATATTCTCATCAAAGGAAAAATCCAACAAGAGGACATCACAATTTTGAATATCTATGCCCCAAATACAAGAGCACCTACATTCGTAAATGAAACAATATTAAAGCTTAAATCATACATTGATCCTAATACCTTAATAGTGGGAGACTTCAACACCCCACTCTCATCAAGGGACAGATCAACCAGACAGACACCAAATAGGGAAATGAAAGCACTCACAGAATCCCTAAATCAAATGGACCTAATAGATGTCTACAGATCTTTTCACCCAAACTCAAAAGAGTACACCTTCTTTTCAGCACCACATGGAACCTTCTCCAAAATAGACCATATAGTTGGTCACAAAGCAAGCCTCAACAGATACAAAAGGATTGAAATAATCCCTTGTATACTATCTGACCACCATGGACTAAAGCTGGACATCAACAACAACAGAAACAACAAAAAGCCGACACGCACATGGAAACTGAACAACTTACTACTCAATGACAGCTGGGTCAAGGAAGAAATAAAGAAAGAAATTAAAGACTTTCTAGAATTCAATGAAAATGAAGGCACAACATACCCAAATTTATGGGACACATTGAAAGCAGTGCTCAGAGGAAAATTTATAGCACTAAGTGCCTACAAGAAGAAATCTGTAACATCACATACAAACAACTTAATGGCCCAACTGAAAAACCTAGAAAAAAAAGAAGCAGATACACCCAAGAGGAGCAGACGGCTGGAAATAATCAAAGTAAGGGCAGAAATCAATCAATTAGAAACAAATAAAATTATCCAAAGAATCAATGAAACAAAAAGCTGGTTCTTTGAGAAAATCAACAAGATAGACAAACCCTTAGCCAAACTAACTAAAAAGCAGAGAGAAACCATACAAATCAGCAAAATCAGAAAGGAAAATGGGGACATAACTACAGACACTGAGGAAATCCAAACGATTATTAGGTCATACTACAAAAGCCTATATGGCACAAAATTTGAAAATCTAAATGAAATGGATAACTTTCTTGACAGATTCCATCTACCAAAATTAAGTCAAGATCAGGTAGAAAGACTGAATAGTCCTATATCTCCCAAGGAAATAGAAGCAGTCATTAACAGTCTCCCCTCCAAAAAAAGCCCTGGACCAGATGGCTTCAGCGCAGAATTCTACAAGACCTTCAAAGAAGTACTAACACCAATTCTCCACAAACTATTCCATAAAATAGAAACAGAAGGAACACTACCAAACTCATTCTATGAAGCCACAGTCACTTTGATACCTAAACCACACAAAGATCCAACAAAAAAAGAGAACTTCAGACCTATCTCTCTTATGAACATTGATGCAAAAATACTCAATAAAATACTTGCAAACCGAATCCAAGAACACATCAAAGATATCATCCACCATGACCAAGTAGGCTTCATCCCAGGAATGCAAGGGTGGTTCAACATACGGAAATCCATCAATGTAATCCACCACATAAACAAAATGAAGGAGAAAAACCACATGATCATCTCCTTAGATGCTGAAAAAGCATTTGACAAAGTCCAGCACCCATTTATGTTTAAAGTCTTGGAGAGATCAGGGATACAAGGCACATACCTAAAGATAGTAAAGGCAATATACAGCAAGCCTATAGCCAACATCAAACTCAATGGAGATAAACTTAAATCAATCCCACTGAAATCAGGGACAAGACAAGGCTGCCCACTCTCTCCATATCTCTTTAACATTGTACTTGAAGTCCTAGCCAGAGCAATAAGACAACTAAAGGAGATCAAGGGGATACAAATCGGAAAGGAAGAGGTCAAAGTGTCACTATTTGCAGATGATATGATAGTATACATGAGCGACCCCAAAGATTCAACCAGAGAACTTCTTCAGCTGATAAACACCTTCAGCAAAGTGGCAGGATACAAAATCAACTCAAAAAAATCAGAGGCCCTCTTGTATACCAAAGACAAAAAGGCTGAGAAAGAAATTAGGGAAACAACACCCTTCACAATAGCCACTAACAACATAAAGTACCTTGGTGTGACTCTAACCAAGCAAGTGAAAGACCTATTTGAGAAAAACTTCAAGTCTTTGAAGAAAGAAATTGAAGAAGATCTCAGAAGATGGAAAGATCTCCCGTGCTCATGGATTGGTAGGATTAACATTGTGAAAATGGCCATCCTGCCAAAAGCAATCTACAGATTCAATGCAATTCCCATCAAAATACCAACTCAATTCTTTACAGACCTTGAAAAAAAGATTCTCAGCTTCATATGGAGAAACAAAAAACCCAGAATCTCCAAAACGATCCTGTACAACAACAGATCATCTGGAGGTATCTCCATTCCCGATCTCAAGCTGTACTACAGGGCAACAGTAATAAAAACTGCATGGTATTGGCATAGAAACAGAAAGGAGGATCAATGGAATCGCATAGAAGACCCAGAAATAAACCCACACACCTATGAAT
>NW_026587939.1:0-1314 GCF_907164565.1 Psammomys obesus | reverse complement strand
CTGGAAGGGAAAATACAACCCAAGAAAATTAGCTTCTGTCAAGAAAACACAGGAAATAATTAACCTTACTACAGCAAAACAAAAAGCAACCAAGCACACAAACTAATGAACACAGCCAACATCAAATTCAAAGGATCTAACAGCCACTGGTCATTAATCTCTCTCAACATCAATGGACTCAACTCTCCAGTAAAAAGACACAGATTAACAGAATGGATACGTAAACAAAACCCAGCAATCTGTTGCATACAAGAAACACACCTAAGACACAAAGATAGACATTACCTGAGGGTAAAAGGTTGGAAGATGACTTCCCAAGCAAATGGACCCAAGAAACAAGCAGGAGTAGCCATTCTAATATCTGATAAAATAGACTTTCAACCAAAATGAATAAAAAGAGATGAGGAAGGACACTTCATACTCATCAAGGGAAAATTCCACCAGGAAGACATCACAATCCTGAACATCTATGCCCCTAATACAAGAGCACCCACATTTGTAAAAGAAACATTGATAAAATTTAAACCACATATAGATCCCCACACATTAATAGTGGGAGACTTCAACACCCCACTCTCAACAAAGGACAGGTCAACAAAACAGAAATTAAACAAAGAAACAATATCTCTGACAGAGGTCATGAATCAAATGGACCTCACAGACATCTACAGAACTTTACACCCAAACACAAAAGAATTTACCTTCTTCTCAGCACCTCATGGAACCTTCTCCAAAATAGACCATATAGTTGGTCACAAAGCAAGCCTCAACAGATACAAGAAGACTGAAATAATCCCTTGTATCCTGTCTGATCACCATGGAATAAAGCTGGACTTCAACAACAACAGAAATAGCAAAAAGCCTACACACTCATGGAAACTGAACAACTTGTTACTAAATGACAGCTGGGTCAGGGAAGAAATAAAGAAAGAAATTAAAGCCTTTCTAGAACTCAATGAAAATGAAGACACAACATACCCTAACTTGTGGGACACAATGAAAGCAGTGCTAAGAGGAAAGTTCATAGCACTAAGTGCCTTCAAGAAGAAATTCGAGACAGCTCATTCAAGCAACTTAGTGGCCCACTTAAAACCCTAGAAAAAGAAGAAGCAGACACACCAAAAAAGAGTAGACGGCTGGAAATAATCAAACTCAGGGCTGAAATCAATCAATTAGAAACAAATAAAACAATTCAAAGAATCAATGAAACCAAGAGCTGGTTCTTTGAGAAAATCAACAAGATAGACAAACCCTTAGCCAAGCTAACTAAAAGGCAGAGAGACACCACCCAAATCAACAAAATCAGAAATGAAA
>NW_026587938.1:0-1732 GCF_907164565.1 Psammomys obesus | reverse complement strand
CCAAGGTACTTTATGTCATTTGTGGCTATTGTGAATGGTGTTGTTTCTCTAATTTCTTTCTCAGCCCTTTTGTCTTTTGTATACAGGAGTGCTACTGATTTTTTTGAGTTAATTTTGTATCCGGCCACTTTGCTGAAGGTGTTTATCAGCTCTAGGAGTTCCCTGGTAGAGTTTTTGGGGTCACTCATATATACTATCATATCATATGCAAATAGTGATAATTTGACTTCTTCCTTTCCCATTTGTATCCCCTTGATCTCCTGCAACTGTCTTATTGCTCTAGCAAGGACTTCCAGCACTATGTTGAAGAGATATGGAGAGAGTGGGCAGCCTTGTCTTGTCCCTGATTTCAGTGGGATTGCTTTAAGTTTCTCTCCGTTCAGTTTGATGTTGGCTATAGGCTTGCTGTATATCGCCTTTACTATGTTTAGATATGTGCCTTGTATCCCTGATCTCTCCAGTACTTTAAACATGAATGGATGTTGGATTTTGTCAAATGCTTTTTCAGCATCTAGGGAGATTATCATGTGGTTTTTTTTCTTTCAGTTTGTTAATATGGTGGATCACATTGATGGATTTCCGTATATTGAACCACCCCTGCATACCTGGGATGAAGCCTACTTGGTCATAGTGGATAATATCTTTGATGTGTTCTTGGATCTGGTTTGCAAGTATTTTGTTAAGTATTTTTGCATCAATGTTCATAAGGGAGATTGGCCTGAAATTCTCTTTCTTTGTTGAGTCTTTGTGAGGTTTAGGTACCAAGGTGATTGTGGCTTCATAGAATGAATTTGGTAATGTTCCTTCTGTTTCTATTTTGTGGAATAGTTTGAAGAGAATTGGAGTTAGCTCTTCTTTGAAGGTCTGGTAGAATTCTGGGCTGAAGCCATCTGGTCCTTGGCTTTTTTTGGATGGGAGACTTTTGATGACTGCTTCTATTTCTTTGGGGGATATAGGACTATTTAGTTGATTTACCTGGTCCTGATTCAGCTTTGGTGAGTCAAATCGATCAAGAAAATTGTCCATTTCATTTAGATTTTCAAATTTTGTGGCATATAGACTTTTGAAGTAAGTCCTAATGATTGTTTGGATTTCCTCAGTGTCTGTAGTTATGTCCCCCCTTTCATTTCTGATTTTGTTGATTTGGGTGGTGTCTCTCTGCCTTTTAGTTAGCTTGGCTAAGGGTTTGTCTATCTTGTTGATTTTCTCAAAGAACCAGCTCTTGGTTTCATTGATTCTTTGAATTGTTTTATTTGTTTCTAATTGATTGATTTCAGCCCTGAGTTTGATTATTTCCAGCTGTCTACTCCTTTTTGGTGTGTCTGCTTCTTCTTTTTCTAGGGTTTTTAAGTGGGCCATTAAGTTGCTTGAATGAGTTGTCTCGAATTTCTTCTTGAAGGCACTTAGTGCTATGAACTTTCCTCTTAGCACTGCTTTCATTGTGTCCCACAAGTTAGGGTATGTTGTGTCTTCATTTTCATTGAGTTCTAGAAAGGCTTTAATTTCTTTCTTTATTTCTTCCCTGACCCAGCTGTCATTTAGTAACAAGTTGTTCAGTTTCCATGAGTGTGTAGGCTTTTTGCTATTTCTGTTGTTGTTGAAGTCCAGCTTTATTCCATGGTGATCAGACAGGATACAAGGGATTATTTCAGTCTTCTTGTATCTGTTGAGGCTTGCTTTGTGAACAACTATATGGTCTATTTTGGAGAAGGTTCCATGAGGTGCTGAGAAG
>NW_026587937.1:0-1857 GCF_907164565.1 Psammomys obesus | reverse complement strand
AATTGCATTAAATCTGTAGATTGCTTTTGGTAAGATGGCCATTTTTACTATGTTAATCCTGCCAAGCCATGAGCATGGGAGATCTTTCCATCTTCTCATATCTTCCTCTAATTCTTTCTTCAGAGACTTGAAATTTTTTTTCATACAAGTCTTTGACTTCCTAATGGTGAGACCTAGAAAGGATCATCCTGAGTGAGTTGTCCCAGAAGCAAAAAGACAAGCATGGTATATACTCACTCATATAAACATACAATATAGAATAAACCCACTAAAATCTGTACATCTAAACAAACTAAGCAAAAGAGAGGACCCTAATTAAAATGTTCAATCCCCATCCTGAAAGGCAAAGAGGATGGACATCAGAAGAAAAAGAAAATAGGAAACATCCTTGGAACCTGCTACAGAGGGCCTCTGAAAGCCAGAAGAAAACGGGAAACAACCTTGAAACCTGCCACAGAGGGCCTCTGAAAGCTTCTGCAGTATAGACTGTCAAAGCAGATGCTGAGCCTGATGGCCAACTGATGGGCAGAGTGAATGAAATTCTATGTAAGAAGTGGGAAATAGTAAGAGCTAGAGGGGACGGGAACTCCACAAGGAGAGCAACAGAACAAGATAATTTGAACACAAGGAACTTCCCAGAGACTCATACTCCAACCAAGGACTATTCGTGGAGATGACCTGGAACCCCTGCACAGGTGTAGCCCATGGCAGTTCAGTGTCCAAGTGGGTTACATAATAATGGGAAGAGGGACTGCCTCTGACATAATCTGATTGGCCTGCTCATTGATCACTTCCCCCTGAGTGGGGAGCAGCCTTATCAGGCCACAGTAGAGGACAATGCAGCCACTTTTGATAAGAACTGATAGACTAAGATCAGAAAGAAGAGGAGAACCTCCCCTATCAGTGGACTTGGGTAGTGGCATGCATGCAGAAAGGGGAGGGAGGGTGGGATTGGGAGGGGAGGAGGGAGGGGCTTATGGTGGGATACAAAATGAATAAAGTGTAATTAATAAAAAAAAGAACAAAAAATTAAAAAAAAAGAAAAAAAAAAAGAAAAGCTATACCACTGCTAGGTATATACCCAAAGTTTGCTCAAGTACACAAAAGGGATATTTGCTCAACCATGTTTATAGCAGCTTTATTTGTAATAGCCAGAACCTCTAAACAACCCAGATGTCCATCAACGGAGGAATGGGTACAGAAATTGTGGTATTTTTACACAATGGAATACTACTCAGCAATCAAAAAGGAGGAAATCATGAAATTTGCAGGCAAATGGTGGGATCTAGAAAAGATCATCCTGAGAGAAATATCCCAGAAGGAGAAAGACAAACAGGATATATACTCACTTATATAGACCTATAAAATATGGTAAACATAATGAAATCTGTACACCTAAAAAGATAATCAAGAGAGCAGACATGGGGTAAGATGATCAATCCTCATTTACAAAGACAGATGGGATGTGCATTGAACATATGACAGGAGTCTACTGAGCGCATTTGAAAGACTCTAACTAGCAGTGTTTTCAAAAAACCAAACCTTTGGCAGAGTACAGGGAATCATAAGAAAGAAGGGGAGTTTGTCTGATGGGGAAAGGATAGGAGCTCCACAAGGACCAAATATATCTGGGCACAGGGTCTTTTCTGAGACTGACATTCAACCAATGACCATGTATGGATATAACCTAGAACCTCTGCTCAGATGTAGCCTGTGGTAACTCAGTAACCAATTGGTTTCCCATATTGAGGGGAACAAGGACTATTTCTAACAGGAACTCAATGACTGGCTCTTTGGCCTCCCCACCCCTCAAGGGAGGAGCAGTCCTGTTAGGCCACAGAGGAGAGCTTTGCAGCC
>NW_026587936.1:0-5585 GCF_907164565.1 Psammomys obesus | reverse complement strand
TTCTCATATCTTCCTCTAATTCTTTCTTCAGAGACTTGAAATTTTTTCATACAAGTCTTTGACTTGCTTGATTAGGGTTACACCAAGGTACTTTATGTCATTTGTGGCTATTGTGAATGGTGTTGTTTCTCTAATTAATTTCTCAGCCCTTTTGTCTTTTGTATACAGGAGTGCTACTGATTTTTTTGAGTTAATTTTGTATCCGGCCACTTTGCTGAAGGTGTTTATCAGCTGTAGGAGTTCCCTGGTAGAGTTTTTGGGGTCACTCATATATACTATCATATCATATGCAAATAGTGATAATTTGACTTCTTCCTTTTCCATCTGTATCCCCTTGATCTCCTTCGACTGTCTTATTGCTCTAGCAAGGACTTCCAGCACTATGTTGAAGAGATATGGAGACAGTGGGCAGCCTTGTCTTGTCCCTGATTTCAGTGGGATTGTTTAAGTTTCTCTACGTTCAGTTTGATGTTGGCTATAGGCTTGCTGTATATCGCCTTTACTATGTTTAGATATGTGCCTTGTATCCCTGATCTCTCCAGTACTTTAAACATGAATGGATGTTGGATTTTGTCAAATGCTTTTTTAGCATCTAGGGAGAATATCATGTGGTTTTTTTCTTTAAGTTTTTTAATATGGTGGATCACATTGATGGATTTCCGTATATTGAACCACCCCTGCATACCTGGGATGAAGCCTACTTGGTCATAGTGGACAATATCTTTGATGTGTTCTTGGATCCGGTTTGCAAGTATTTTGTTAAGTATTTTTGCATCAATGTTCATAAGGGAGATTGGCCTGAAATTCTCTTTCTTTGTTGAGTCTTTGTGAGGTTTAGGTACCAAGGTGATTGTGGCTTCATAGAATGAGTTTGGTAATGTTCCTTCTGTTTCTATTTTGTGGAATAGTTTGAAGAGAATTGGAGTTAGCTCTTCTTTGAAGTTCTGGTAGAATTCTGCGCTGAAGCCATCTGGTCCTGGGCTTTTTTTGGATGGGAGACTTTCGATGACTGCTTCTATTTCTTTGGGGGATATAGGACTATTTAATTGATTTACCTGGTCCTGATTCAGCTTTGGTGAGTCAAATCAATCAAGAAAATTGTCGGGGGGGCGGAGCCAAGATGGCGACTAGCACACACAGTTTCCGAGCTGTGGAAGAGATAAAGTTCTGAGCTGATGTGTGGAAGAACTTCTGAAGCCAGGGAAACAACGGAGAGACTTTCTAAACAACAGGGAACATCGCAGGAGGTGAAAACCTTGGTCTCGGGTCACCCACGGACTTGATTGGGGAAGGTGAGAAATGATCCTTTGATCTCTCGGCACTCCCCTCCCCCAGACCTCCCTCCTCCTCGGCACAGGCACAGCCGACTCGCCTTTCTCAGCGCAGACCTAACTGCCTGGGGCCTGCAGCCACTGAGGCGGAGCCCCAAGCCCTTTATCGGCAAAGGCCAGCAGTACTGTGTCTCGGAGCCCCAGATTCACTCGCGGCGGCTGCACCATCCTCCCAGGGCCCGAGTCTGCTAGACGCCATACTAGCTCCGCAGGAGCGCCATCACTGTTGGTACGGCCCGCCCAATCCCACAGTGACAGAGAATACGCTATATAATCACCAAAACCAGACAAAAACGCCATACAAGCTAGACACACCAGGCGCTGGGCCTCCGAAGCTTGGAGAGCACAGTAAAGAGACCCCAGGACTTCCCAGAAAGCATCTGGACTAGCAACCCAGTCTCCAGTTACAGCGGGACTTTCTAACCTGGCGGCGGAGCAGCACTGAGCTGGCGGGGCACATCAGCCCTCCAGTTTAAGACTAACCAGGGCCAAACCAGAGAACAGAAAGGCTGGTTACCCCGATTCCCACTGACGTGACCACCCTGAAATCTCCAGCTGCAGCAAGACCTCATAACCTGGCAGTGACAGCAGCACGGAACTGGCGGAGCACATCAAAGAAGCAGGGCCAAACCAGAGAACAGAGAGCCCAGATACGCCAATCTCTGCCAAGTGTCCTGCCTGTAAGTGAGTGCACCCTTGAGAATCTGCAGCTCCACTGATCCTGGGTTCTGCTAAAACAGAAGCCAGGCATCGAACCCCCTCCCACCCATATACCCACTTTGGGAAACAGAGGGGCACTTGGAACATTGAAGTTCCTGCTCTGTGGGTCTAATTGAGGAGTTAAGGCAGTTAATGCCAGAAATTGCGCTGCGATCATCACTAGCGCCTGCGACATATACATTGCAGAGCCCCTCCAAAACACTCAAGGGTTCAACATTAGCCATCACTCTGTCCCTCGAGATACACGCCCACATCCACTTACACACACACACACATATACACACACACGCACGCACGCTTGCATTTGCCTCTGTTTGCGCCTGCGTACTTTCCTCCCACAGGTACAGCTAGTCCTCAGCATACGCTAAGGACAAGGGACCTCTCTGAACTTCCTGAAGAATTCTCCAGACTCGAGAGAGAGATAGTACCAGTCTGATCGGCAGAATCCAAAAACAAACAGGGAAGGTCTCAGACAAGCCAATGGCCAGGGGTAGGCGAAAGAACACTTCCAACATAAATCAGGACATCATGACTTCACCAGCAAACCCCAAAATCGATGGATACTCCAATTCATCAGAAGCACAGGAAAATGACCTTAAAGCCAAGCTTGCTCAATTATTTGAGGCTTATAAGGAGGAAATGAACAAATCTTTCAAAGAGTTGGCCAGTCAATTGGAGGTAAAGAAAGAAGAAATAGACAAAACCCTTAAAGAAACACAGGCAAACATAGCCAAACAAATAGAGGCACAAGTAGAGAAAAAATTAGTGGCATACAAAAAGGAAATGAACAAAGAAATAGAGTCCATCGTAGAGAGACAGGAATCCAAATTCAAACACATAAAAGAAATGGTGCAAGGCATGAAAACAGAATTAGAATCAATAAAGAAAACACAAAATGAGAAAACTCTTGAGCTGGAGAACTTGGAGAAAAGATCAGGAACCACAAAAGTAAGCATCACCAACAGAATACAAGAGATGGAAGAGAGAATCTCTGGAGCTGAAGACACACTTGCAGAAATTGATACTTCTCTCAAAGAAAAAGTAAAATCAGAAAAATTCCAATCACAAAATATCCAAGAAATCAAGGATGCTATGAAAAGACAAAATCTAAGAATAATAGGAATTGATGAAAAAGAAGACTCCAGGCTCCAAGGTCCAGAAAATATTTTCAAAAAAATCATAGAAGAAAATTTTCCCAACTTAAAGAAAGAGATGTCCATAAATATACAAGAGGCCTACAGAACACCAAATAGACTAGACCAGAAAAGAAACACATCACGTCACATCATAGTCAAAACACTAAATCTACAGAACAAAGAAAAGATATTAAAAGCAGCAAGGGAAAAAGGCCAAGTAACATATGAAGGTAGACCTATCAGAATCACACCAGACTTCTCATCAGAAACTATGAAAGCCAGAAGGGCCTGGGCAAGCATCATGGAGACTCTAAGAGATCACAAATGTCAACCGAGACTACTATACCCTGCAAAGCTTTCAATCAACATAGATGGAGAAAACAAAATATTCCATGACAAAACTAAATTTACGCAATATCTATACAGCAAACCAACCCTACAGAAGATACTAGAAGGAAAACTCCAATCCAACGAAAACGAATTCACCCAAGAAAACAGGGCATACAGATAACATCCCAACAAAAATGAAAAGAAAACAAGCAATGAAACAAGGTAAGATCATCGACTCCATTACAAAAGGAACTAACATGCATTGGTCAATATTATCTATCAATATTAATGGACTCAACTCACCAATAAAAAGACACAGGCTAACAGAATGGTTACGGAAACAGGACCCAACATTCTGTTGCATCCAAGAAACACACCTATGCAACAAAGATAAACACTACCTCAGAGTAAAGGGCTGGAAAAATGTTTTTCAAGCAAATGGTTCCAGAAAACAAGCTGGAGTAGCCATCCTATTATCTAATAAAATAGACTTTCAACCCAAGTTAATCAAAAAAGATAAGGAGGGCCACTATATTCTCATCAAAGGAAAAATCCAACAAGAGGACATCACAATTTTGAATATCTATGCCCCAAATACAAGAGCACCTACATTCGTAAATGAAACAATATTAAAGTTTAAATCATACATTGATCCTAATACCTTAATAGTGGGAGACTTCAACACCCCACTCTCATCAAGGGACAGATCAACCAGACAGACACCAAATAGGGAAATAAAAGCACTCACAGAATCCCTAAATCAAATGGACCTAATAGATGTCTACAGATCTTTTCACCCAAACTCAAAAGAGTACACCTTCTTTTCAGCACCACATGGAACCTTCTCCAAAATAGACCATATAGTTGGTCACAAAGCAAGCCTCAACAGATACAAAAGGATTGAAATAATCCCTTGTATACTATCTGACCACCATGGACTAAAGCTGGACATCAACAACAACAGAAACAACAAAAAGCCGACACGCACATGGAAACTGAACAACTTACTACTCAATGACAGCTGGGTCAAGGAAGAAATAAAGAAAGAAATTAAAGACTTTCTAGAATTCAATGAAAATGAAGGCACAACATACCCAAATTTATGGGACACATTGAAAGCAGTGCTCAGAGGAAAATTTATAGCACTAAGTGCCTACAAGAAGAAATCCGTAACATCACATACAAACAACTTAATGGCCCAACTGAAAAACCTAGAAAAAAAAGAAGCAGATACACCCAAGAGGAGCAGATGGCTGGAAATAATCAAACTAAGGGCAGAAATCAATCAATTAGAAACAAATAAAATTATCCAAAGAATCAATGAAACAAAAAGCTGGTTCTTTGAGAAAATCAACAAGATAGACAAACTGTTAGCCAAACTAACTAAAAAGCAGAGAGAAACCATACAAATCAGCAAAATCAGAAAGGAAAATGGGGACATAACTACAGACACTGAGGAAATCCAAACGATTATTAGGTCATACTACAAAAGCCTATATGGCACAAAATTTGAAAATCTAAATGAAATGGATAACTTTCTTGACAGATTCCATCTACCAAAATTAAGTCAAGATCAGGTAGAAAGACTGAATAGCCCTATATCTCCCAAGGAAATTGAAGCAGTCATTAACAGTCTCCCCTCCAAAAAAAGCCCTGGACCAGATGGCTTCAGCGCAGAATTCTACAAGACCTTCAAAGAAGTACTAACACCAATTCTCCTCAAACTATTCCATAAAATAGAAACAGAAGGAACACTACCAAACTCATTCTATGAAGCCACAATCACTTTGATACCTAAACCACACAAAGATCCAACAAAAAAAGAGAACTTCAGACCTATCTCTCTTATGAACATTGATGCAAAAATACTCAATAAAATACTTGCAAACCGAATCCAAGAACACATCAAAGATATCATCCACCATGACCAAGTAGGCTTCATCCCAGGAATGCAAGGGTGGTTCAACATACGGAAATCCATCAATGTAATCCACCACATAAACAAAATGAAGGAGAAAAACCACATGATCATCTCCTTAGATGCTGAAAAAGCATTTGACAAAGTCCA
>NW_026587935.1:0-10000 GCF_907164565.1 Psammomys obesus | reverse complement strand
TCCATAACAGCTGAGTTGAGCCAGCCAGCCAGAGTTCAGAAAAGAACTAGAAAGGGTGAGCTTATTTAGCAGTAAGTCTTCGAGATGACAATTACATCAGGTCAATAAATGCTAGTTTTTCAATGCATCCTCTTTCTATGACTTCCTCCTCAAAGTTCAAGAGTGCCCTTTCAGCAATGTCTTTGACATTGACCTCAGACTATGATTGCCTCTTTCAGTGGGGACTTCCACCTCCATCCCTACTGCTTCCCTTCCCTTCTCTTCCCTTGACAACCTCAAGTGACTCTAACTCACATTTTACATTAATTCCTCTAGATTTGTGCATCTCACTCAAGATTAGCAGTTATAACCCTTAGATAATCAAATAGATGGACACCTAACAACTTATTTAATCCCAATGCCACTAATGGAGACTTGTACAATTTCTGTGAATGCATATGCAGCTGGAGAGAGATCCTTATGTGTAACATGGAATTAATAAACGTTTTTTTTTTTTTAACCAGGTTAGCTCCCAATAGAAGTGACATAGAAGGACTATGATTTATTTTATAAACCTAAAACACTGGCATTGAGTAGGTACCAACCCTTTAAGCTATTTTGTTATCTCCCAGCTACACATCCCAAGTTACTTGCCAATAAGTTGTCCTGTCTGGGTTGCTTCTGTTGCATCAGTCTGTCCTCATGGCCATGTGCTCATCGTCCATAATGCAGCATGGCAACTCCTTTCTCTCCTGCTTCCAAAGCCCCAGAACCTAAGCCCAACCTACCTCTCCTCTGCCCATTTACAGGCTTCAGCATCTTTATTAAACAATCAGAGATAACTGGGGAGCATTCCTTCTCAGAACACTGAAGTCAACATCTGAAAACATAGTGCCCAAGGTCCTCCTCCAACACCTATGTCTCCACCTTCTCCTACATTCACTCCAAGCCTTCCTTTTATACTTCCTATTTTCCATCTCACATCCTATTACTCATCAAAACTTCTGCTAGTTGCCTCTGCTCTCTCTAGCCCTGAATCCAAATACCCTGCCTTTGACCCTACTGATATATCCCCTCCTTAGCCTTCTACTAGCATTTCTCTTTAAATCCTGGCACAGTGGGAAGGAATCAGTGCTCATATGCAGCTCACAAAAGCCCCATCCTGGCTTCTCCAACTTACTTTCCTAAATCTCCAGATACTTTTCCTGGCCTGTGCTTTCAACAGCCTTATCTTCTCCCAGTTGTTCCTCCTTATCCCCTTGTGTCCAGTTCCCTTCCTTGGCCAGGATTCCAAATCGGGCACAACTTTTACTTTATACCCTAGGAATTTTGCCACAGACACCTCTGTACCTCTACTGTCTCCTGCTACCAAAGAGACTACAGCAGCCAGCTCTCAACCTGCCTCACATACCTTTTTCTGTTACCCCCTTTCATTATCAAAACCAAAGTGTGGAACACCACCTCTCCCATTTTGATCTCATACCATAAAACCATTACTATCAGAAATCACCTCTGTTTATCTGTATTTCCAGACCACAATGTTCTCTGCCACTATCTATTTTCTGCATAATGAACCCAATCATTAAGACCCTCTTATCAAAAGACCTTCTCAGGGCCACCTCCACTCCCTTCAATACCCTCATATTGGCTGAAAATTTATCTTAGTTTGGGTTTTATTCCTATGAAAAAACATCCATGCCACAGCAGTTCTTATAAAGAAAAATGTTTAGTTCGAGCTGGCTTACAGTTTCAGAGGTTTAGTCTGTTATCATGGTAGAAAACACGGCATCCTTTGCCAAGGCTTCTCTGCTCATCACTGAATCTAACAAACTAATCTTGGGAATTCCACTGACTATGTACTCCCATAACCCTCTTCTCACCTATAAAAGACTCTATTCTCTGCCTTCCTACACCCTGTTTCTGCAAAACTCTCTCATTGAAAACACTTTTCTCTCCTTTCACATCTGTCCACCACTAAACCTTTCTACTCTACTCTTTCCCAATACCTTTCACTTACTCACTGAAACCCTAGATGTCTTATGCCTCACCCTACACACATACAGAAGGTTATTTGCCTACTTCTGACCTTACGTTCTATACAGATGGAAGCTCTTTCCTTCAGAAAGGCCACCATATTGTTGGCTATGCCTTAGTGTCTGATGCCTCCTGACCCACCAAACCTGATTTTTTTTATAACCAGATGTGACCAGAAGTCAATTTTACACAAATGTCTACTGTCAAATGTTTCAAATATCACCTGATCTGCATTAATAACTTTTCTGGCTATATTGAAGCGTTCCCTACAACCAACAAGATGCCAACAATTATAATAAATATTTTAATAATTAATATTATCTCTTAATTTAGAATACCCCTCATTCTAATCTGATAACAGCCTTGAATTCACCTAACAAATTACCTAAGCTCTTATTTGAGCCCCAGAGATTCCCTGGTAATTCTACATCTCTTACCACACTCAATCTTTTTAGAAAGGCAAAACACACTAATAGAATACTTAAAGAAACCCTGACTAAACTTTGTCTCCAACTACATTTAGATTTAAGCACACTCTTTCTCCTCCTAGCATTCCTTCACTTCTAAAATATGCCACCAAACCACATGGTCTCCCCATTTTTGAACCCATGCTTAGGCATCCCTTCTCATTCATGTCTTGCCCTCCTATAACTGAAGAACTCTTATTTCCTCTCTTTACAGACTATTCAGTCATTTATCTGGACACATTCTAACACCTTCTCCCCACACCACTTCCTGCTTGCCCACTACAACCTGTAGATAACATTCTTTTGGCCCCTCCCAATCAGTCAAATCCAAGTGGCAGGGTCCCTATACCATGGTGCTTACTACTGCAACCACAGTTAGACTCAGAAATCCCATATTGGGTTCACATGTCCCGTCAAATCCTTTATTTTGCTTTCTTCCCACACCATTTGTCTGCCACACTCCACATTCTCACCCTCACTTACAGGGCCTCAGGAAAACCTGTCTTTCATTGCTCCCTATTCCCAAGCAAGATCTTTCTCTTTCCATTTTTATTTCCTCTCCACTTACATAATAGCCAGTATACCTGGCAGTTCCAAGTAAAAGAAGCCCTCACTGGCCAAAAGGATTCTACTTCTGTCTCACTACTGGATGCAATATCCCAGTAACAATCTCTATCTAGCTCTGCTCTATTTCAAAATCCCCAAGCATCATGCCTCTTTGACCTTTCATCAAACTTACATACCCTGAATGGAGGGGAGGTCCCTACTATTCCTGTAAAGTTCATTGGACATGCAATATTGGACTCTATTCAGGCTCCTTTAAGGTACTTAAGAAAATCAATAAATAACTTCTAACATACTGATCCATGGGAGAGCAGATGGGCCACTACGGTCTCGGTTAAGCTTTACAGCATTTAGTCCACACCTGCAGGCACAATTAAGACCTCCTGCTAACTGGTCCCTAGAGTCTGCTATTTGTACAGACATCTAACACTCCGAACAGGTGCTGCACCCACAAAGATCTCTGATACAATCAAATTACACTGACCTCACCACCTACCTCTGTACTTTCACATTTCCCCAGTTTGCCCCTTACTTGGGTCCAGATCATCCAAGAAGCTCTCTGCTCAACTTCACCAATTCCTCTCATGACAGATTCTCCTGTTTTCTTTGTTCTTTCTTACAATGCCTCCTCTTAGCTGCAAGCCCAATTGTGAACAGTGCTGTTACCCCTTCTCCCTTAGGGACAAATACCTATCTCCTCTCAGCCATCCAGGTCCCTGTATAGGAACTAGAATCTGTCAAGTTATCTATGTCTACCAAGAAAACTTGGCTATTTTCCTTCTCTTTCTCCTACCGCATAGTATCATCCCTGCTCTCAAGAGGTCTGCATTTCAGCTCTCAGGAAGACTCCCCATGAAAGGCTGTTCTGTATAATGGGAGTCAGAGTCTCTCTAACTGTATAGCTCCAAACATGAACAGACCTTGCTTTCTTGCGATGGTCATCCCCTAACTAATTCTACATGGACTGACCAGAGTTCTGCTGGCTTTTCTCAAGAACTTTCTACCTGTCCTGCTGGATCTCATCTTAACCACCATTTTGATAGGCACATCCTGTGGTGTCCTTGAACCCTTGGTTCTAACTGCCCCGTGATTTTGAAACCAAGATATAGTTTGCTGTAGACTCCACCACTGGATCTTTTGCATCCCTTCAATGACAATTTAATGTCCTAGGTCAGGTCTCCTTGTAGCACTACTGAGCCTTAGATCTGTGACAGAGAAAAATGAGGTACCTGCTTATTTCCCAGGGAAGAATGCTGTTGTCATATCAATGAATCTGATTTATTTGAAAAAAAAATGTTAACAAGTTAACCAAACAATCGAACAGGCTTTTTAAACAGACAACACTTAACTCTGACTCCCTGAGATGGCTTAGTCACTCCTTGTTATCACTGACCTCTTACTCTTCTTTGCTTCTATGGTCCTTAACTTCCTCATCTACTTTCTCACCAGAAGAATCTGCCAGATAAACAACCAAGCATTTAAGGAGCTCCTCTTCAGAAACCACCAACCCTTAGTCTCCAGGGATGACTTTATGTCTATACCTGCAGCATAAATACTTTACCTGGGCCTGAAACATAGTCCTGGAAGAACTCTGAGAAGACCAGTAGCTCTTACCTTCCACTTTTTTTTAAATTTTTTATTAATTACACTTTATTCATTTTGTACCCCCCCAACCCCTTCCTCCTCCCCTCCAGATCCCAACCTCCTTCCCCTTTCTGCATGCATGCCACTCCCCAAGTCCACTGATAGGGGAGGTCCTCTCCTTTCTGATCTTAGTCTATCAGTTCTCATCAAAATTGGCTGCATTGTCCTCTACCATGGCCTGGTAAGGCTGCTCCCCCCTCAGGGGGAGGTGATCAAAGAGCAGGCCAATCAGATTATGTCAGAGGCAGTCCCTCTTCCCATTACTATGGAACCCACTTGGACACTGAAATGCCATGGGCTACATCTGTGCAGGAGTTCTAGGTTATCTCCACTAATAGTCCTTGGTTGGAGTATGAGTCTCTGGGAAGTTCCCTGTGTTCAAATTTTCTTGTTCTGTTGCTCTACTTGTGGAGTTCCTGTCCCCTCCAGCTCTACTATTTCCCACTTCTTCCATAAAACTCCATTCACTCTGCCCATCAGTTGGCCATCAGGCTCAGCATGTGCTTTGACAGTCTATACTGCAGAGGCTTTCAGAGGCCCTCTGTGGCAGGTTTCAAGGTTGTTTCCTGTTTATTTCTGGCTTTCAGAAGCCCTCTGTAGCAGGTTCCGAGGTTGTTTCCTATTTTCTTTTTCTTCTGATGTCCATCCTCTTTGCCTTTCAGGATGGGGATTGAACATTTTAGTTAGGGTCCTCTCTTTTGCTTAGTTTGTTTAGATGTACAGATTTTAGTGGGTTTATTATATGTTGTATGTTTATATGAGTGAGTATATACCATGCGTGTCTTTTTGCTTCTGGGACAACTCACTCAGGATGATCCTTTCCAGGTCCCACCATTTACCTGCAAATTTCATGATTTCCTTATTTTTCATTGCTGAGTAATACTCCATTGAATAGATGTACCACAGTTTCTGCATCCATTCTTCAGTTGAGGGGCATCTGGTTGTTTCCAGCTTCTGGCTATTACAAATAAAGCTGCTACAAACATGGTTGAGCAAATGTCCTTTTTGTGTACTTGAGCCTCTTTTGGGTATATGCCTAGGAGTGGTATGGCCTGATCTTGAGGAAGCGCTATTCCTAGTTGTCTGAGAAAGCGCCAGATTGATTTCTAGAGTGGTTGTACAAGTTTACATTCCCACCAGCAGTGGAGAAGGGTTCCCCTTTCTCCACAACATCTCCAGCATGTGTTGTCATTTGAGTTTTTTATCTTGGCCATTCTGATGGGTATAAGGTGAAATCTCAGGGTTGTTTTGATTTGCATTTACCTAATGGCTAATGAGGTTGAGCATTTCTTTAAGTGCTTCTCTGCCATTCGATATTCCTCTACAGAGAATTCTCTGTTTAGCTCTGTTCCCATTTTTAAAGTGGATTACTTGGTTTGTTGCTTTTCAGCTTGTTTATTTCTTTATATATATTGGATATGAGTACTCTGTCAGATAAAGGGTTGGTGATGATTCTTTCCCACTCTGTAGGCAGTCGTTTTGTTTAGATGATGGTGTCCTTTGCTTTACAGAAGCTTTTCAATTTCATGAGGTCCCATTTATTGATTGTTGCTCTTAGAGCCTGTGCTGTTGGTGTTCTGTTCAGGAAGTTTTCTCCTGTACCAATGAGTTCTAGGGTATTCCGCACTTTTTTTCTAGCCGATTTAATGTGCCTGGTTTTATGTTGAGGTCTTTGATCCACTTGGACTTCAGTTTTGTGCAGGGTGATAAGTATGAATCTATTTTCATTTTTCTACATGTAGACATCCATTTGGACCAGCACCATTTGTTGAAGATGCTGTCTTTTTTTCCATTGTATGGTTTTGGCATCTTAGTCAAAAATCCGGTGTCCATAAGTGTGTGGGTTTATTTCTGGGTCTTCTGTTCGATTCCATTGATCCACCAATCTATTTCTATGCCAGTACCATGCAGTTTTTATAACTGTTGCTGTATAGTACAGCTTGAGATCAGGGATGGAGATACCTCCAGAAGATCTTTTATAGTAGAGGATTGTTTTAGCAATTCTCGGTTTCTTGTTATTCCATGCGAAGTTGAGAGTTTTTCTTTCCAGGTCTGTAAGGAATTGTGTTGGCAATTTGATGGGAATTGCATTAAATCTGTAGATTGCTTTTGGTAAGATGGCCATTTTTACTATGTTAATCCTGCCAAGCCATAAGCATGGGAGATCTTTCCATCTTCTCATATCTTCCTCTAATTCTTTCTTCAGAGACTTGAAATTTTTTTCATACAAGTCTTTGACTTGCTTGGTTAGGGTTACACCAAGGTACTTTATGTCATTTGTGGCTATTGTTAATGGTGTTGTTTCTCTAATTTCTTTCTCAGCCCTTTTGTCTTTTGTATACAGGAGTGCTACTGATTTTTTTGAGTTAATTTTGTATCCGGCCACTTTGCTGAAGGTGTTTATCAGCTGTAGGAGTTCCCTGGTAGAGTTTTTGGGGTCACTCATATGTACTATCATATCATCTGCAAATAGTGATAATTTGACTTCTTCCTTTCCCATTTGTATGCCC
This sequence comes from Psammomys obesus, assembly GCF_907164565.1. NCBI lineage: Eukaryota > Metazoa > Chordata > Mammalia > Rodentia > Muridae > Psammomys > Psammomys obesus. The sequence continues at coordinate 2,802 of NW_026587935.1, read as the reverse complement.
TTGATCTCCTTCAACTGTCTTATTGCTCTAGCAAGGAGTTCCAGCACTATTTTGAAGAGATATGGAGAGAGTGGGCAGCCTTGTCTTGTCCCTGATTTCAGTGGGATTGCTTTAAGTTTCTCTCCGTTCAGTTTGATGTTGGCTATAGGCTTGCTGTAAATCGCCTTTACTATGTTTAGATATGTGCCTTGTATCCCTGATCTCTCCAGTACTTTAAACATGAATGGATGTTGGATTGGATTTTTCAGCATGTAGGGAGATTATCATGTGGTTTTTTTTTCTTTCAGTTTGTTAATATGGTGGATCACATTGATGGATTTCCATATATTGAACCACACCTGCATACCTGGGATGAAGCCTACTTGGTCATAGTGGATAATATCGTTGATCTGTTCTTGGATTCGGTTTGCAAGTATTTTGTTAAGTATTTTTGCATCATGTTGATAAGGGAGATTGGCCTGAAATTCTCTTTCTTTGTTGAGTCTTTGTGAGGTTTAGGTACCAAGGTGACTGTGGCTTCATAGGAGTTTGGTTATGTTCCTTCTGTTTCTATTTTGTGGAATAGTTTGAAGAGAATTGGAGTTAGCTCTTCTTTGAAGGTCTGGTAGAATTCTGCACTGAAGCCATCTGGTCCTGGGCTTTTTTTGGATGGGAGATTTTGATGACTGCTTCTATTTCTTTGGGGGATATAGGACTATTTAATTGATTTACCTGGTCGTGATTCAGCTTTGATAAGTCAAATCGATCAAGAAAATTATCCATTTCATTTAGATTTTCAAATTTTGTTGAGTATAGACTTTTGAAGTAAGTCCTAATGATTGTTTGGATTTCCTCAGTGTCTGTAGTTATGTCCCCCTTTTCATTTTTGATTTTGTTGATTTGAGTGGTGTCTTTCTGCCATTTAGTTAGCTTGGCTAAGGGTTTGTCTATCTAGTTGATTTTCTCAAAGAACCAGCTTTTGGTTTCATTGATTCTTTGAATTGTTTTATTTGTTTCTAATTGATTGATTTCAGCCCTGAGTTTGATTATTTCCAGCCTTCTGCTCCTCTTGGGTGTATCTGCTTCTTTTTTTTTCTAGGTTTTTCCGTTGAGCTATTAAGTTGTTTGTATGTGATATTACGAATTTCTTCTTGCAGGCACTTAGTGCTATAAATTTTCCCCTGAGCACTGCTTTCAATGTGTCCCATAAATTTGGGTATGTTGTGCCTTCATTTTCATTGAATTCTAGAAAGTCTTTAATTTCTTTCTTTATTTCTTCCCTGACCCAGCTGTCATTTAGTAACAAGTTGTTCAGTTTCCATGTGCGTGTAGGCTGTTTGTTATTTCTGTTGTTGTTGAGGTCCAGCTTAAGTCCATGGTGGTCAGATAGAATACAAGGGATTATTTCAATCTTTTTGTATCTGTTGAGGCTTGCTTTATGACCAACTGTATGGTCTATTTTGGAGAAGGTTCCATGCGGTGCTGAAAAGAAGGTATACTCTTTTGAGTTTGGATGAAAAGATCTGTAGATGTCTATTAGGTCCATTTGATTTAGGGTCTCTGTAAGTGTTTTTATTTCCCTATTTGTTTTCTGTCTAGTTGATCTGTCCCTTGGTGAGAGTGGAGTGTTGAAGTCTTCCACTATTAGGGTTTTAGGATCAATGTGTGATTTAAGCTTTAATATAGTTTCATTTACGAATGTAGGTGCTCTTGTATTTGGGGCATAGATATTCAAAATTGTGATGTCCTCTTGGTGGATTTTTCCTTTGATGAGAATATAGTGGCCCTCCTTATCTTTTTTGATTAACTTGGGTTGAAAGTCTATTTTATTAGATATTAGGATGGCTACTCCCGCTTGTTTTCTGGAACCATTTGCTTGAAAGACATTTTTCTAGCCCTTTACTCTGAGGTAGTGTTTATCTTTGTTGCATAGGTGTGTTTCTTGGATGCAACAGAATGTTGGATCCTGTTTCCACAACCATTCTGTTATTCTGTGTCTTTTTATTGGTGAGTTGAATCCATTGATGTTGGTAGATACTAGTGACCAACAATTGTTACTTACTTTAGATGCGGGGTTGGTGGTGTCACTGAGTTTCATTGCTTGTATTCTTTTGTTTTGTTTTGTTTTGTTTTGTTTTTGTGTGTGTGTAGTTATCTATTTCCTCTGTTTCTTTAGATGTAGTTGTTTTCTTTGGTTTGGAGTTTCCCTTCTAGTAACTTCTGTAGAGCTGGGTTACTATGTAGATATTGTTTAAATTTGGTTTTGTCTTGGAATATTTTGAATTCTCCATCTATGTTAATTGAAAGTTTTGCTGGGTATAGTAGTCTAGGTTGGAATCTGTGGTCCCTTAAGGACTGTATGATTTCTGTCCAGGCACTTCTGGCTTTCATAGTTTCTGTTGAGAAATCTGGTGATTCTGATAGGTCTACTTTCATATGTTACTTGGCCTTTTTCCCTTGCTGCTTTTAGAATTTTTTCTTTGTTTTGTAGGTTCAGTGTTTTGACTATGATGTGACATGAAGAATTTCTTTTCTGGTCTAGTCTACTTGGTGTTCTGTAGGCCTCTTGTATGTTTATGGCCATCTCCTTCTTTAAGTTGGGAAAGTTTTCTTCTATAATTTTCTTGAAAATATTTTCCGGACCTTTGAACCTGATGTCTTCTTTTTCTTCTACTCCTATTATTCTTAGGTTTTGTCTTTTCATGGTGTCCTTGATTTCTTGGATGTTTTGTGTTTGGAACTTTTCTGATTTTATTTTTTCTTTGAGAGACGTGTCAATTTCCGCAAGTGTATCTTCGGCTCCTGAGATTCTTTCTTCCATCT
>NW_026587934.1:0-8922 GCF_907164565.1 Psammomys obesus | reverse complement strand
TTTTGACAGACATATATGTGAAGCAGGAACTATTTAGGACTTGCTTATCCTATAATAACCACTTACAACAAATGTCGCCCAACTAATCTAAATATCCACGCCCTTTAAATCGTACTTTATCATAATTTGGTGGAGGGAATAAGCTCCCAGTGATGCAAACCAAACTTAAAATCTAAAAACTCCCAGGTCAATTACTGTCTTTTTAAGAGAGGCTCTTAAACCAGCCCAGGAGCAAAAGCAGCCTCCTATGGGCAGACCTGAGACTTCCATAACAAAACTGGCTGCTGCTGCAGTTTAACTAAGGGGTAAACATGGCTCTTTTATACTGTGGCTGGCTCAACTGGCTCAGCTTCACAGCCATGGCAGAAAAGAAAGGAACTGGAGGCAGACAAACCTCTAGACAGAGTTTGACCTAAACTGTATGTAAAATAAAAATTGCCATGGCAGAGGGTGTTTTAATCTCTTTTGGCTTCATTTTGGCTGTCATATTCATGGATCTGGTTGCAATATGTTTAATGGTGTTGGTTCTTCTTCATGCCTTCTCCAAGAAAGTTCAAGGAGAAAATGGGGAAAAAGCCAAGGATTGGGTACTAAGTTACAGACAATAGTACTCATCCAAATAATTAGGTTAATAAGGACTAAAATTCAAAGCTCTCTGGCTGCAAGGTACTTATTAGCTCTTTCTGGTAAGGGTCCACCAATTTACTGAAACATCAATTAAAATAACCAACTGGGCTTTGTTTGTTACAGTGTAAATTGGCACAACTGATTCCAAACTTAAAAATTTCTTGTCTCTTTGTTTGACTTTAATAAGGCTTTGAGTTACGAATATACTGATTTGAAACTATATATATCTGAACAAGTTGGTGAAGGCACATGCCTTTTTTCCCAACACAAAGTAAAAAGAAACAGGCAGATCTCCTGAGTTCTGGATCAAGCTTATTTACATAATAAAAGCTAGGATGACAACTCCTGCTATTTAGCCACTTACAAAGATACTCTAAGATTCAAAATGACAAAATTTTCCTCAAGGTTACCATGTAAATTCTTTTTTCTTAATAATAGATGTTATAACCTTACTGATCTAAGGGTGGGATTCACATCATTTTTAGGTTTATGCAAAGATAGATAATGTCATACTGCTCTGGAAACTGCCTTATCCTTTTAAATGTGAGACATTTTCACAGGGGAATAATGTTGGTTGTGCCTATGTAAAAAGACACAAGAAGCTTAAAGATGGCAAAATACATGCCAACCTAGTTTAGTCTTAAGAACTCAAAATTATATTCATATGTTTAAAAACAAAACTGTCCATCCCATATTAAAAAAGAGGGCAAGCCAAAGAATAGCCACAATCAATGTAAAGCCCAGGTACAAGATGCCTAGGGTCTGCTTAAATGCTAAAGATAAGAGGGAGTTTAAATAAAGTTCGGCTATAAAGGCATAACTGTCTACTCTGTATAAATAAGGGGCAAACCAAAAAATAGCCACTATCAATGAAAAGTCCAGGTACAAGATGCCTAGGATATACTTAAATGCTAAGGGTAAGAGAGCTTATATGCTAATACTAAGAGAGTTTATATAATTCTAGTGGTAAGAGGGAGTTTAAATAAAGCTTGGCTATAAAGGCATAACTGCCCATCCTGTATAAATAAGGGACAAGCCAAAAAATAGCCACAAACAATGTAAAACCCAGGTACAAGATGCCTAGCGTATGCTTATCAATGTAAAGCCCAGATACAAGATGCCTAGGGTATGCTTAAATGCTAAAGGTAAGAGGGAGTTTAAATAAAGTTTGGCTAGAAAGGCATAACTACCCATTCTATATATAAATGGGGATAGGAAAAATAGCTACAACATATATAAAAATCTAAGGCTAAATCTCAAAACAGGTACAAGATACCTATGGTACGCTTATATTCTAAATTATAAAGGAGTTTATATAAAGTTTCCTTAAAACCTACGCTTTGTATTGCTCAAGGCAACCAGCTTGTCTCTCTAATGAGAGGCTTCTCTAGGAAAATAGGTAGCAACTTGCCCTATACAACAGGCACACAAGAGCCCAAAAAGATATTTTAATCTATTCAAACTTGTTTTGATTTCAACATGATAATGATTGTATGTTCAGTAATATGGTACCTTATATTGCTGATCCCTTTACATGGGAACAACTCTGAAAGAGACTGAGACATAAAAATGTGTCTCCAGCCAAAACTTCAACAATACTTGGCCAATAAATCCTTGGCTATAATATCTTCAACATGTATTATGCTAATCTTTTAATTGCGTAGATAAAATTGGCTTACAGTTTAGTTTCATCCTGCACATCTCATACATTTTTAATTTTAGAACTCATAATGCTTGTGAGAAGTTATATGTTTGCAGAACAAAATAACTAGATGACAGAGATACTGGATCAAACCTAACAGAATCATTCTTTAGCATGCTGAGACATTGACACATCTGTTCCAGCATCTTGCATGTTCCAGCATTCTGCTTGTACCTGCCTCAACTTCTTCAACTGCTGTTTCTCATCAAAGCCTGCTCCCAAAAGAACTTTGAAGAAAGTTACTAATTTTAACTGGTCCAGCATTTTAGACTGTTCCAAAAAGGACTTTTATTAAGCCTGAAATTTCTCAACATTCAAATGTTATTGGACCACAATTATTATTGCTTGCTTAATTAACCATTTTTATTTGGGCCCCCTACAGGATTTCTACATGTCCACAAGTCAGCTAGAAGAAACTCATGAGAACGATGTCCAATTTCCTTTAAAGGGGGTTCGGTATGTTTTTGATTGTTTGCTATGGCTAAGAAATTTTATTGTCGTGCTCACTTCGGCAGCACATATACTAAAATTGGAACGATACAGAGAAGATTAGCATGGCCCCTGCGCAAGGATGACACGCAAATTCGTGAAGCATTCCATATTTTTAAAGAAAAAGTAAAATCAGAAAAGTTTCAATCACAAAATATCCAAGAAATCAAGGATGCTATGAAAAGACAAAATCTAAGAATAATAGGAATTGATGAAAAAGAAGACTCCAGGCTCCAAGGTCCAGAAAATATTTTCAAGAAAATCATAGAAGAAAATTTTCCCAACTTAAAGAAAGAGATGTCCATAAATATACAAGAGGCCTACAGAACACCAAATAGACTAGACCAGAAAAGAAACACATCACTTAACATCATAGTCAAAACACTAAATCTACAGAACAAAGAAAAGATATTAAAAGCAGCAAGGGAAGAAGGCCAAGTAACATATAAAGGTAGACCTATCAGAATCACACCAGACTTCTCATCAGAAACTATGAAAGCCAGAAGGGCCTGGGCAAGCATCATGGAGACTCTAAGAGATCACAAATGTCAACCCAGACTACTATACCCTGCAAAGCTTTCAATCAACATAGATGGAGAAAACAAAATATTCCATGACAAATCTAAATTTACGCAATATCTATACAGCAAACCAACCCTAGAGAAGATACTAGAAGGAAAACTCCAATCCAACGAAAATGAATTCACCCAAGAAAACAGGGCATACAGATAATATCCCAACAAAAATGAAAAGAAAACAAGCAATGAAACAGGGTAAGATCATCGACTCCATTACAAAAGGAATTAACATGCATTGGTCAATATTATCTATCAATATTAATGGACTCAACTCACCAATAAAAAGACACAGGCTAACAGAATGGTTACGGAAACAGGATCCAACATTCTGTTGCATCCAAGAAACACACCTATGCAACAAAGATAAACACTACCTCAGAGTAAAGGGCTGGAAAAATGTTTTTCAAGCAAATGGTTCCAGAAAACAAGCTAGAGTAGCCATCCTAATATCTAATAAAATAGACTTTCATCTGAAATTAATCAAAAAAGATAAGGAGGGCCACTATATTCTCATCAAAGGAAAAATCCAACAAGACATCACAATTTTAAATATCTATGCCCCAAATACAAGAGCACCTACATTCGTAAATGAAACACTATTAAAGCTTAAATCATACATTGATCCTAATACCTTAATAGTGGGAGACTTCAACACCCCACTCTCATCAAGGGACAGATCAACCAGACAGACACCAAATAGGGAAATAAAAGCACTCACAGAATCCCTAAATCAAATGGACCTAATAGACGTCTACAGATCTTTTCACCCAAACTCAAAAGAGTACACCTTCTTTTCAGCACCACATGGAACCTTCTCCAAAATAGACCATATAGTTGGTCACAAAGCAAGCCTCAACAGATACAAAAGGATTGAAATAATCCCTTGTATACTATCTGACCACCATGGACTAAAGCTGGACATCAACAACAACAGAAACAACAAAAAGCCGACACGCACATGGAAACTGAACAACTTAGTACTCAATGACAGCTGGGTCAAGGAAGAAATAAAGAAAGAAATTAAAGACTTTCTAGAATTCAATGAAAATGAAGGCACAACATACCCAAATTTATGGGACACATTGAAAGCAGTGCTCAGAGGAAAATTTATAGCACTAAGTGCCTACAAGAAGAAATCTGTAACATCACATACAAACAACTTAATGGCCCAACTGAAAACCCTAGAAAAAAAAGAAGCAAATACACCCAAGAGGAGCAGATGGCTGGAAATAATCAAACTAAGGTCAGAAATCAATCAATTAGAAACAAATAAATCTATTCAAAGAATCAATGAAACAAAAAGCTGGTTCTTTAAGAAAATCAACAAGATAGACAAACCCTTCGCCAAACTAACTAAAAAGCAGAGAGAAACTATCCAAATCAGCAAAATCAGAAAGGAAAATGGTGACATAACTACAGACACTGAGGAAATCCAAACGATTATTAGGTCATACTACAAAAGCCTATATGGCACAAAATTTGAAAATCTAAATGAAATGGATAACTTTCTTGACAGATTCCATCTACCAAAATTAAGTCAAGATCAGGTAGAAAGACTGAATAGCCCTATATCTCCCAAGGAAATTGAAGCGGTCATTAACAGTCTCCCCTCCAAAAAAAGACCTGCACCAGATGGCTTCAGCGCAGAATTCTACAAGACCTTCAAAGAAGTACTAACACCAATTCTCCTCAAACTATTCCACAAAATAGAAATAGAAGGAACACTACCAAACTCATTCTATGAAGCCATAGTCACCTTGATACCTAAACCACACAAAGATCCAACAAAAAAAGAGAACTTCAGACCTATCTCTCTTATGAACATTGATGCAAAAATACTCAATAAAATACTTGCAAACCGAATCCAAGAACACATAAAAGATATCATCCACCATGACCAAGTAGGCTTCATCCCAGGAATGCAAGGGTGGTTCAACATATGGAAATCCATCAATGTAATCCACCACACAAACAAACTGAAGGAGAAAAACCACATGATCATCTCCTTAGATGCTGAAAAAGCATTTGACAAAGTCCAACACCCATTTATGTTTAAAGTCTTGGAGAGATCAGGGATACAAGGCACATACCTAAAGATAGTAAAGGCAATATACAGCAAGCCTATAGCCAACATCAAACTCAATGGAGAGAAACTTAAATCAATCCCACTGAAATCAGGGACAAGACAAGGCTGCCCACTCTCTCCCTACCTCTTCAACATTGTACTTGAAGTCCTCGCCAGAGCAATAAGACAACTAAAGGAGATCAAGGGGATACAAATCAGAAAGGAAGAGGTCAAAGTGTCACTATTTGCAGATGATATGATAGTATACATGAGTGACCCCAAAGATTCAACCAGAGAACTTCTTCAGCTGATAAACACCTTCAGCAAAGTGGCAGGATACAAAATCAACTCAAAAAAATCAGAAGCCCTCCTGTATACCAAAGACAAAAAGGCTGAGAAAGAAATTAGGGAAACAACACCCTTCACAATAGCCACTAATAACATAAAGTACCTTGGTGTGACTCTAACCAAGCAAGTGAAAGACCTGTTTGAGAAAAACTTCAAGTCTTTGAAGAAAGAAATTGAAGAAGATCTCAGAAGATGGAAAGATCTCCCTTGCTCATGGATTGGTAGGATTAACATTGTGAAAATGGCCATCCTGCCAAAAGCAATCTACAGATTCAATGCAATTCCCATCAAAATACCAACTCAATTCTTTACAGACCTTGAAAAAAAGATTCTCAGCTTCATATGGAGAAACAAAAAACCCAGAATCTCCAAAACGATCCTGTACAACAACAGATCATCTGGAGGTATCTCCATTCCCGATCTCAAGCTGTACTACAGGGCAACAGTAATAAAAACTGCATGGTATTGGCATAGAAACAGAAAGGAGGATCAATGGAACCGCATAGAAGACCCAGAAATAAGCCCACACACCTATGAATACTCAATATTTGACAAAGAAGCCAAATCCATTCAATGGAAAAAAGACAGCATCTTCAACAAATGGTGCTGGACCAACTGGATGTCTACATGCAGAAAAATGAAAATAGATCCATATTTATCACCCTGCACAAAACTAAAGTCCAAGTGGATCAAGGACCTCAACATAAAACCAGATACTCTAAATCAGTTGGAAAAAAAAGTGGGAAACAGCCTAGAACTCATTGGCACAGGAGACAACTTCCTGAACAGAACACCAACAGCACAGGCTCTAAGAGCAACAATCAATAAATGGGACCTCATGAAACTGAAAAGCTTCTGTAAAGCAAAAGACACTGTCATCAAAACAAATAGACAGCCTACAGATTGGGAAAGAATCTTCACCAACCCTTTATCTGACAGAGGGCTAATATCCAATATATATAAAGAACTAAAGAAGCAGAAAAGCAACAAACCAAGTAATCCAATTAAAAAATGGGGAACAGACCTAAACAGAGAATTCTCAAAAGAAGAACATCGAATGGCAGAGAAACACTTAAAGAAATGCTCAACCTCATTAGCCATTAGGGAAATGCAAATCAAAACGACCCTGAGATTTCACCTTACACCCATCAGAATGGCCAAGATGAAAAACTCAAGTGATAGCACATGCTGGAGAGGTTGTGGAGAAAAGGGAACCCTCCTCCATTGCTGGTGGGAATGTAAACTGGTTTAACCACTTTGGAAGTCAATTGGGCGCTTTCTCAGACAACTAGGAGTAGTGCTACCTCAAGACCCAGCTATACCACTCCTAGGTATATACCCAAAATTTGCTCAAGTACACAACAAGGACATTTGTTCAAACATGTTCGTAGCAGCTTTATTTGTAATAGCCAGAACTTGGAAACAACCCAGATGTCCATCAACGGAGGAATGGATACAGAAATTGTGGTATTTTTACACAATGGAATAGTACTCAGCAATCAAAAAGGAGGAAATCATGAAATTTGCAGGCAAGTGGTGGGATCTAGAAAAGATCATTCTGAGTGAAGTATCCCAGAAGGAGAAAGACAAACTTGGTATATACTTGCTTATATAGACCTACAAGATATGATAAACATAATGAATCTACACACCTAAAGAAGATAATCAAGAAAGTGGACACAGGCAAAGGTGATTAATCCTCATTTAGAAAGACAAATGGGATGTGCATTGAACGTATGACAGGAGTCTACCACAAAAGGCATCTGAAAGACTCTACCTAGCAGTGTCTCAAAGCAGACACTAAGACTCATAACCAAACCCTCGGCAGAGTGCAGGGAATCATATGAAAGAAGGGAAGTTAGTATGATATTGAAAGGATAGGAGCTCTACAAGGACCAAATATATCCGGGCACAGGGTCTTTTCTGAGACTGACACTCAACCTAGGACCATCTATGGATATAACCTAGAACTTCGGCTCGGATGTGGCCCATGGTAGCTCAGTAACCAAGTAGTTTTCCAAAGTAAGGGGAACACGGACTATTTCTAACAGGATCTCAAGAGCAGGCTGTTTGACCCCCCCCCCCAGGGGAGGAGCAGTCTGTTAGGCTACAGAGGAGGACTTTGCAGCCATCCCTGAAGGTACCTGATAAAACAGGGTCAAATGAAAGGGGAGGAGGTCCTCCCCTATCAGTAGACTTGGAAAGGGGCAGGGAGGAGACCAGGGAGGGAGTGCGGGGTTGGGGAGGGAATGAGGGAGCAGGATACAGCTGGGACACAGAGTTAACAAAATGTAACTAAAAAGAAAAATAAAATTAAAAAAAAAGAAATTTAAAAAAAATAAAATAAAATAAAATAAAAAGAAATTTTATTGTCATTAGGAGATATTTATTATTAACGGTCTTATTCAAAGTAAAACAAGGAATATACAGGGATATTTTATAGAAATAGAAAAAGGGTAGATTATTGAATCTACTCAACTTAAGGTTTTATTTGGTATTCCCAAATAAGGTTAATTTTAACTCTGGTATAGGATTTTGCATATTGATACAAAAATAAGTATTTTTAATACATTGGTATAAGCTTTACTATATTGATAGAAAGTCAAGATTACTTCCAGTACTTTTAAACTACTATTAAAATGTGGTTAGGATATTAGGTATGCAAGTTAATTGTTAGTTATTCAACTCATAGTCATGCCAGACACTAGTCTAATTTATCACAGGAGTATACATCATAGGTTTAACAGTAGATATCATTTTGTATACAAAGCGATTATATAAAGATAGGCAGTCGTCAAAAACTTCAGAGACCTATAGAATATGGCATTTAAAATATTCCTATTATTTTAAAGATTCTTTGACAATGAGACAATCATTTCCTGGCAGCACTCCGCCTACCTGAAAGAAGATAATGAGCATCGAAGAACCTCCATATGGAGATGGCTTCAAATGTGGTAAACCACTTGGGTAAAGAAAATACCCTCGCTTCACAACAGACAAATTCTGCCTAAAATGGGCAAGCTTAAGTGCAGGACAAGTCGACTGCTGAACTCTGCCAAGACAGGGTAAGCAAGTCCTAAATAGTTCCTGCTTCACATATATGTCTGTCAAAA
>NW_026587933.1:0-1503 GCF_907164565.1 Psammomys obesus | reverse complement strand
TGTTCTTGGATTCGGTTTGCAAGTATTTTGTTAAGTATTTTTGCATCAATGTTCATAAGGGAGATTGGTTTGAAATTCTCTTTCTTTCTTGGGTCTTTGTGTGGTTTAGGTACCAAGGTGACTTGTGGCTTAATAGAATGAGTTTGGTAGAGTACCTTCTGTTTCTATTTTATGGAATAGTTTGAAGAGAACTAGAGTTAGCTCTTCCTTGAAGGTCTGGTAGAATTCTGCACTGAAACCATCTGGTCCTGGGCTACTTTTGGATGGGAGACTTTCGATGACCGCTTCTATTTCCATGGTGGATATCGGCCTATTTAATTAATATACCTGGTCCTGATTCAGCTTTGGTAAGTCAAATTTATCAAGTAAATTGTCCATTTCATTTAGATTTTCAAATTTTGTGGCATATAGACTTTCGAAGTAAGTCCTAATGATTGTTTGGATTTCCTCAGTGTCTGTACTTATGTTCCCCTTTTCATTAATGATTTTGTTGATTTGGATGGTGTGTCGCTGCCTTTTAGTTAGCTTGGCTAAGCGTTTATTTATCTTGTTGATTTTCTCAAAGAACCAACTCTTGGTTTATTGATTTTTTAATTGTTTCATTTGTTTCTAATTGATTAATTTCAGCCCTGAGTTTGATTATTTCCAGCTGTCTAGTCCCTTTTGGTGTGTCTGCTAATTCTTTTTCTAGGGTTTCTAAGTGAGCCATTAAGTAGCTTGAATGAGCTGTCTTGAATTTCTTCTTGAAGGCACTTAGTGCTATGAACTTTCCGCTTAGCATTGCTTTCATTGTGTCCCACAAGTTTGGGTATGTTGTGTCTTCATTTTCTTTTTTTTATTTTTCTTTTTAGTTACATTTTGTTAACTCTGTGTCCCAGCTGTATCCCGCTCCCTCATTCCCTCCCCAACCCCACACTCCCTCCCTGGTCTCCTCCCTGCCCCTTTCCAAGTCCCCTGATAGGGGAGGACCTCCTCCCTTTCATCTGACCCTGTTTTATCAGGTATCTTCAGGGCTGGCTGCAAAGTCCTCCTCTGTGGCCTAACAGACTGCTCCTCCCCTGGGGGGGGGGGGTCAAACAGCCTGCCCTTGAGATCCTGTTAGAAATAGTCCGTGTTCCCCTTACTTTGGAAAACTACTTAGTTACTGAGCTACCACAGGCCACATCCGAGCAGAAGTTCTAGGTTATATCCATAGATGGTCCTTGGTTGAGTGTCAGTCTCAGAAAAGACCCTGTGCCCAGATATATTTGGTCCTTGTAGAGCTCCTATCCTTTCCATATCATACTAACTCCCCTTCTTTCATATGATTCCCTGCACTCTGCCGGGGGTTTGGTTATGAGTCTTAGTGTCTGCTTTGAAACACTGCTAGGTAGAGTCCTTCAGATGCCTTTTGTGGTAGACTCCTGTCATAAGTTCAATGCACATCCCATTTGTCTTTCTAAATGAGGATTAATCGCCTTCGCCTGTGTCCACTTTCTTGATTATCTTCTTTAGGTGTGTAGA
>NW_026587932.1:0-1014 GCF_907164565.1 Psammomys obesus | reverse complement strand
TTTTTTTTCTAGGTTTTTCAGTTGGGCCATTAAGTTGTTTGTATGTGATGTTACGGATTTCTTCTTGTAGGCACTTAGTGCTATAAATTTTCCCCTGAGCACTGCTTTCAATGTGTCCCGTAAATTTGGGTATGTTGTGCCTTCATTTTCATTGAATTCTAGAAAGTCTTTAATTTCTTTCTTTATTTCTTCCTTGACCCAGCTGTCATTGAGTAGTAAGTTGTTCAGTTTCCATGTGCGTGTCGGCTTTTTGTTGTTTCTGTTGTTGTTGATGTCCAGCTTTAGTCCATGGTGGTCAGATAGTATACAAGGGATTATTTCAATCCTTTTGTATCTGTTGAGGCTTGCTTTGTGACCCACTATATGGTCTATTTTGGAGAAGGTTCCATGTGGTGCTGAAAAGAAGGTGTACTCTTTTGAGTTTGGGTGAAAAGATCTGTAGACGTCTATTAGGTCCATTTGATTTAGGGATTCTGTGAGTGCTTTTATTTCCCTATTTGGTGTCTGTCTGGTTGATCTGTCCCTTGATGAGAGTGGGGTGTTGAAGTCTCCCACTATTAAGGTATTAGGATCAATGTATGATTTAAGCTTTAATATTGTTTCATTTACGAATGTAGGTGCTCTTGTATTTGGGGCATAGATATTCAAAATTGTGATGTCCTCTTGTTGGATTTTTCCTTTGATGAGAATATAGTGGCCCTCCTTATCTTTTTTGATTAACTTCGGATGAAAGTCTATTTTATTAGATATTAGGATGGCTACTCCAGCTTGTTTTCTGGAACCATTTGCTTGAAAAACATTTTTCCAGCCCTTTACTCTGAGGTAGTGTTTATATTTGTTGCATAGGTGTGTTTCTTGGATGCAACAGAATGTTGGGTCCTGTTTCCGTAACCATTCTGTTAGCCTGTGTCTTTTTATTGGTGAGTTGAGTCCATTAATATTGATAGATAATATTGACCAATGCATGTTAGTTCCTTTTGTAATGGAGTCGATGATCTTACCTTGTTTCATTGC
>NW_026587931.1:0-1365 GCF_907164565.1 Psammomys obesus | reverse complement strand
CTTTGTTCTTAACTATGATAATTTTATCTTAATCATCAAGTTATTTTGTCCAAGGACAATGCTGTAATGTATACTGAATTACACATGATATTACAGTACAGTATATGACATTACAGCAGCATACCATACTAGGTAGGTGATAAACAAGAATAATTTTGTTTTCTTATGTTTGCTTGGAAGAGTCCTTCATTTATCTTGTTCACTGTTTTATAACCTATCTAATCGTGCTATTAATTTTGCAAAGAAGAGACTGTGTGTTTTCTAGGAATTCTAAATGTTTCTCCTCCTGATACAGGCTCACAACGATGGATGCAGCGGTCCTGAATAAACTGTTGGATCTTGCTGTGCAGAGTCTGCTGAGCAATGAGTCTGCAGCAATCCAAGCTCTGGAGGACATTCCAAGAGAGCTTTTTGTTCCATTGTTCATTGCTGCCTTCAAGGGTGGGCATAGGAGTATATTGAGTGCAATGGTTAAAGTTTGGCCCTTTTTCTGTCTCCATATTGGGTCACTTATTATTCAGGAGATTCACCATGAACTCCTGAAAGCCATGATTGAGAATCTTCCAGTATGTCTTGCACAGAACTCCTCTCCTAGGTAAGGTTGTATAGTAGAGACATGATAACATTCAGGAGGTTATGCCATGGCCTACTAATCTCTCCAGAAGTAGTAACAAGTGCATGCTGAAGATTTATGTGAAAGCCTGTTGGCCCAACACATTTTGTTATGAAATCTATGTTATTGGTGGGGGGGTGTGTACTATTGATGGGCTTATGTAACAAATATTACTAAAAAGAAAAACAGAAGCTTGAAGACTGGAGATGGATTAAGGTGTAAAACGATGGGGGAAAAGAGTTTCAATTTTAATGGGAAAGAATTGTTGGGAGTTAGTATAAGGAATGTCAGCTCTGCCTAAAAGGATTTGTTCTATTTTATTTTAAATTTGCTTTTATTAATTTTTTATATTTTTCTTTTCTTTTTATCTTTTTTCATTTATTTTTTCTTATTAGTTACATTTTATTAACTTTGTATCCCAGCAGTATCCTGCTCCTTCATTTCTTCCCAATCCAACCCTCCCTCTCTTATCTCCTCCCTGAACCTTTCAAAGTCCACTGATAAGGGAGGACCTCCTCCCCTTTCATCTGACCCTGTTTTATCAGGTATCATCAGGACTGCCTGCAAAATCCACCTCTGTGGCCTAGCAGGGCTGCTTCTCCCTTGGGGTGTGGGAAGGTCAAAGAGCCTGCCATTGAGTCATGTGAGAAATAGTCCCTGTTCCCCTTACTAGGGTACACACTTGCATACTGATCTACCATACGCTATATCTGAGCAGAGGTTCTAAGATATATACATACATAGTCCTGGGT
>NW_026587930.1:0-9088 GCF_907164565.1 Psammomys obesus | reverse complement strand
GAGGGCCTCTGAAAGCTTCTGCAGTATAGACTGTCAAAGCAGATGCTGAGCCTGATGGCCAACTGATGGGCAGAGTGAATGGAATTTTATGTAAGAAGTGAGAAACAGTAAGAGCTGGAGGGGACGGGAACTCCACAAGCAGAGCAACAGAACAATATAATTTGAACACAGGGAACTTCCCAGAGACTCATACTCCAACCAAGGACTATACGTGGAGATGACCTGGAACCCCTGCACAGGTGTAGCCCATGGCAGTTCAGTGTCCAAGTGGGTTACATAGTAATGGGAAGAGGGACTGCCTCTGACATAATCTGATTGGCCTGCTCGTTGATCACTTCCACCTGAGGGGGGAGCAGCCTTACCAGGCCACAGTAAAGGACAATGCAGCCACTTTTGATGAGAACTGATAGACTAAGATCAGAAAAAGAGGAGAACCTCCCCTATCAGTGGACTTGGGGAGTGGCATGCATGCAGAAAGGGGAGGGAGGGTGGGATCGGCAGGGGAGGAGGGAGGGCCTTATGGGGGGATACAAAATGAATAAAATGTAATTAATTAAAAAAAAGAAAAAAAGTTAAATAAAATAAATAAATAAATAAATAAATAAATAAATAAATAAATAAGGCTTGGTGAAAAATCTAAGCCTTCAATATGAATAATCTTCAAGCAGAGTCCAGTCTGCAGGTAGACCATATTGTTGAGGGTCCAATTTCGAAGCAAGACAAGCTTACTAGTCTCATTTAGAATAGAAGAAAAAGACTGTGAGTTCTTTTTTTTTTCTTTTTTTTAAATTTTTTTTCTTATCAGTTACATTTTATTAACTCTGTATCCCAGCTGTGTCCTGATCCCTCATTCCCTCCCAGTCCTTTCCTCCCTCCCTCATCTCCACCGTGCCCCTTGCCAAGTCCACTGATAGGGGGGACCTCCTCCCCATTCATCTGATCCTGTTTTATCAGTTATCTTCAGGACTGGCTGCAAAGCTCTCCTCTGTGGCCTAACAGGACTGCTCCTCCCTTGGGGGGTGGGGAGGCCAAAGAGCCAGTCATTGAGTTCCTGTTAGAAATAGTCCTTGTTACCCTCACTATGGGAAACCAATTCGTTACTGAGCTACCACAGGCTACATCTGAGCAGAGGTTCTAGGTTATATCCATACATGGTCCTTGGTTGAATGTCAGTTTCAGAAAAGACCTTGTGCCCAGATATATTTGGTCCTTGTGGAGCTCCTATCCTTTCCCCATCAGACTAACTCCCCTTCTTTCTTATGATTCCCTGTACTCTGCCAAGAAAAAGTGAGGAACAGCCTGTGAGTTCTTATATGATGTGGGGGTTTATTTTTCTCAGTACCCAAGAAGACTGAAAATTAAAAGCTAAAGATTTTCTGAAGAAATAAACTGAATTTGAATTAGGTCAACTTAAAATATGCACAGGAAAATGCAATATACAGGCTATTAGATGGGCATGGTGTCTTAATACTTTATTTACTAGCTTGTCTAGAGAAATAAGTCAGAGGATCTCTTCAACCTAGGCATGTAAACAGATTAATGAGTGGTGAATAAATAAAATCTATTAAGTAAGCTTAAAATATTCACTGCTACTAAATGTCAAGAAATTATAGTTAATTAAAAATATGCCATTTGATTTCAATGGCTGAATTCACACAATGATAAATTATATAATGAATGGATTAGATCACTAAATAAAAGTATATTAATGAAAATTCAAATTTAGCATGTCATAAAAAGTCCACAAAACTCAAAGTACCCTGTTGACATTGGACTTCCTGAACTTACAGCATTATTTAGTTCAATTTTCTATGTATGGTAAGCAATTGGCTCAGCAAGAAAACTCTTCTAGTAAGAAATACATTTTAAGGCCACTTGTTGGTGTGTCTTAAGCTCCAATGATCTCTTTTTGCATTTGAAGCAAATATTTGTTAAAATGAAAACTCAGTCTCTCAGAAGAAAACTCAGCTGCCAGGTTGTCAGTCCTAAGGACCTCATAACTTAAATGTCGTGTTTAATTGCTTTCCATAAAACAAGAGAGAAGTCAATGGCCAATGTAGGGTGAAAAGAATGATTTTAGATTCTCATTTAAATCCGGACTCTCAAAGATTTCATGAAAACACAACTAGAATATAAGTAAGGGAATGAAAATTGAGATAATGGATTGGAGGCCCCCTCTCTGGCTTTTGGAAATAGGTAGGGTGGGGAAGAATCCTGTAGGAAACTCTAAACAGAGTCTTACTTTTACATGAGCATCCAGGTTTGCAATCCCTGCATTGTGTTGAAGTCTGGCTTTAGGGAAGGGTATTGCATAGGAAGGACCTAAGCCTAACATTTAAAGAGACCTAAACTGTGTTCAGTTTTCAGATTTTAATATATAGATAGTATCTTTCAGTGCAGAAAGATGTTTATATTTGGTATAAACATTTTCTTGTGTTTTCACAATGAAAAATGAGAATGTTATAACAAACACTCACCATCTTGAGTCCTTAATATTTTATATCAATTTTCACACCAATGTCTATTAATTTATATATTAATCTGTTTTGAATTTCCACAGTTACTGCTTTAGTTTCTTTAATATTTTATTTCTTGAGAATTTCATATGTGTAAATATCGAGTTTGTCCATTTCGCAGTTCATTTTTCTCTCTCATTATCTTCATCTCTCCCATCTCTCCCATAGAGATCCTTTCTCTTTAACTGTCTCACTTCTCCACTGAGGATTGCTGTTAATTCTGACCCTCTCAGTATCATTAAGTTTTTTGCATTTGCATAAGTGTGGGTTTATTTACTGGCACATCTGTAATGTATCAGTGCATATACCACTGAGAAAAATGTTAGCTCTTCCCTCAGTACCCACTAACTAGCCGTAGATCCTCAGTGAGTCTGAAACTATAGCGGCTCTTCATTATTCATGAGGAAATGATATGGGCTCAATTTATTTCAGGTCTTGTAGAGTTAAACACAACCACAATGAGTTCATAAATGCCAATTCCTCAACATGTCTCAAAGACACTATTTCATTGTCTTCCTTCCTAACCTTGGGCGAAGGATGGTACACATGTCCCATTTCGGATCCAGCACTCCATAGCTACTTGCTGTCCACATCTCACCTCGTTGTGAGTATCTGTATTAACTCCAACCCACAACAACAACAACAAAGCTTCTATGGTTATAAAGACAAGTAGTTAGAAGGCAGTTTGACAACACAGCTGCTTAGCAGAACAGCAGTAATAACCAGCTGGTTTACAGCATCCAACATGAGTTTACTCCTGTGGAAAAGGCATCAAATACAATCAGAGATAAGTCATTTACCCTATAATCCTCATTCAAGAGTCAGGCCATACTGTTAGGTTGTGGTTTACACAACGGATAGGGGTCTTTAATGATTTCTCTCCCTCATGCTTGTACAACACCTTCTAGCACTAAGAAAGCAAGCAAGGAAGATTTCTAGCTCAGAATCTGTTTTGTTTCTCATTAACTTGCAACCTAAATGTATGCTGTCTTCAGCGAGACTATTTTATGATCTCTTTCAGGGAAAGCATCCAAGAATATTGACAATGACCTATAATGTTTTGTTGGTGTCAGGGACTGCCTTGATTTTTCACATATTGGTAGAGAGATATTCCATATCTGGTACTGGCTTCAACCCCCCCCCCCATGCAAGGCGCCCCTGTTTAAAATGTTTAAAAACTGTGTTTTCTAAAATAGTTCCAAGATGGTAAACATACATGGAGGTCTCCTGCAACCTTAATTTAATGAAATCTTCCCCTGCTCTATCCTCTGAACTCTGTTCCTGACCCTGTTACTGCTAATGTCTTTCCATCCTGGTGTTTCAAATCTTTTAGTTTTGTATTAAATATACTCCCTTATCTGTTCTTTAAGGAGTCAATGCTCCACCCATTTAATGACTTCTTTCTAGATTTCTGGCATTTATGAGCACTCAAGTTTATTCACACTAATTCTAAGGACTTGGATATGGGATCTAAATTTGAGAGGATGTGCTGCAAGTTGTCTCAATGGATTCCTAAATCAGAAATTTCCCTCCATTTCTACCACCTACATAGTACTATTTTGTTTTTAAACCTATGTATCTTAAGAAAGAACTCCTTGATAAGAGTGAATGTCATTCTAAGTGCCCAGTTAAATGACCTTTGAGCATAGAATTCACAAAGACCATCATGTGAAATTTCAGCAAGACTTAAACTGCCTGACTATTGGATAAGTTGAGTCTGGCATCTCCATGAAAGTGTTTCTCTTTCAAACAGAGCTGACTTTGAATAAATAAAGAATACAGTGTGTAGTTAACAAATACAAACAAGAAAGTCTAGAAAGTACTTTATTAGAACTGACAGTTCAAACAAGCACTTATCTCAAAAATGATAGCAGAAAAGACAAAGATAAGGATTTCTACCTTATATTCCATACAATCTTTTCTTGCTTCTCATCAGTGGGGCAAAATTAATGAGCATTATCAGTGGTCTGTGTGCATATCAAGATGTGAGATAACAGTTGAAAATATTTCTCTTTAATGTTTCCATATTTTTTAAATTTTCAGATGTATGCGAATGTATGAGTTAAGCATAAATTATAAAAATTAAACATAAATAGATACATTAGTTAATTTGGGAGATTTCATTTTTGAACTAAGTATTTCTGTTTAAACTTAAATCTATCATTGTGAATGTAATGATGAATGGCAAGATCCATTGTAGTAATTTAATTGTAAATAGTTTTACTTAGAAATATTAATTATCATCAAGGATGCATAAGTAAATTCTAGAGAAAAACTAAAGAGAAAAAGAAAATCATATTCAGAGAAAATGCTTTCATATGCCTGAATAATGTAACCCACAGTGTTTACTTTCATTGGCACCATAAACTATTGTATCTGTGGTATTACATAAAACATTCACAGAGCAAATTAACTTCATTTTACATTACTGTAGTGGACAAAAGCCTCCAACAATACTAGAGACTAGTTTGAGGAAGAAATTTTTTTTAAACACATCAGAATTAACACAAGGAATATCTATTTATGCATATTTTATTTATGGAATAAAATAGGATAAGAATATGGGATCCGCAACTCAGATGGTTAGGTATTAACAGTAACACAATGGAATACATGAGGAAGCAGACCCTTCACAGCAGTCAAAATAACATGTTAGATAGTGTGCATTTTTAATTCATATAAAATTATGCTACAGTTATGTTAGTCTAATTGTCTATTTGGATAAACCACTTTTGAATCAAACATTAAGCTATATAAAAACAAACGAAAAACCCATGATATTTCAAATGAAAGTTATATGTATATATGATATATATATTATATATATATATGAAAATTATATATATATATATATATATAATGCATATATATGTGTGTAACATGCTAGTTCTAAATTTTTATAGATACTAGATACATATACATGGCATAAATATGAAGATGCACTGGGCAATCTGTAATTGAATATAATTTTATACTCAAATGTTATGGAATGTAGAAGCTCTTCTTTCTAGGGATGGTGTACAGCATATCTTGAGCTTGAGCATATCAAGAGCTTAAGATGTAGCTTAGATGGACAAACTGCTTTTCTAGCATTCCTGAAACCCTGTTTGATCTCTATTACAACTTAAAACAGTAATGGTGGGACATGCCTGTAATCACAGTACCTGGGGTTTGGACTCAGGAGAACAAGAAGTTAAAGCATTTACATTATGAGGAGAGCTTAAGGACAGCCTTGGTTACATAAGACTCATTTTCAAATAGAACCAGGTATATATATGTAGGTGTTCATGTGCTTTTTCATTATGGTTGCCAATCTCCTCAGCCCTTGTCTTCCCCATTCCACTATCTACTCCATGCTTACACATTTTCACCCCATTTTTGTTCTTCTTCTCTTCTTTAATATTACCTATGATCTGCTATCCACAATACCTAATGCATTTCCCTCTCAACTGGCTTTTTATAAATTTCTGGTTTCTAAAATTAACCTCTAAGTTGAATATTTAAAACTAGGATCCACCCATTAGAGAGAACATAAATGGAAATAACCTTCACCAGGATAAAGTTCCTCCTTAGAAGAAACTTCCCAGTACCAAATTTGGGCTCACATTTATGAGTTTGCAGTCTTGGACTGCAAAATTCATTATAGCATTTCTAACAAACAGTTTATGAACATGTATGAAAGTATATGTATTGCATAAAAATAATCAAGCAAATTAGTTTCTAGAAATTTATGTTGAAACAAATATGTTACAGTATTGTTTATAATAGTGAATTATGAGAAACGTCAAATTTTAATAAAAAATGTTAAATAAATTATAAAATTATTTGTACATTTTCACATTATGATTAACATATATAATTAGTAGCATAAAATTTTCTAAACTAATGTTATTAATGTATTTTTTTCTTTTTTCTCATTTAAATATTTGGCATATTTATTGCAAAAATTTTATAGAGGTGAGATATACATAACCTCTAGAAACTTGCTTTTTTAATTAATTTTTTATATTAATTACAGTTTATTTATGTAGTATCCCAGCTGTAGCCCCCTCTCTCATTCCCTCCCAATCCCACCCTCTTTCCCTCATCTCCTCCCTGCCCCTCCTTAAGTCCACTGATAGGGGAGGTCCTCCTCCTTTTCTATCTGACTCTAGCTTATCAGGTCTCATAAGGATTGGCTGCAATATCCCCCTCTGTGGCCTAGCAAGGATGTTCCTCCCTCTGGGTGAGGGGATGTCAAAGTGCCAGCCATTGAGTTCATGTCAGAGTCAGTCCCTGTTCCCATTACTAGGGAAGCCACTTGGATACTGAGCTACCATGGGCCACTTCTAAGCAGGGGATCTACATTATATACAAGTATGGTTCTTGGTTGGAGAAACAGTCTTTGAAAAGACCCCTGTGCCCAGATATATTTGGTCCTTGTGGAGCTCCTGTCCTCTTCAGGTCATACTAACTCCCCCTTCTTTCATATGATTCTCTGCACTCTACCCAAAGTTTGGTTATGAGTCTCAGTATATGCTTTGATAGAGTCTATCTGCTAGATAGTCTTTCAGAAGCCCTCTATGGTAGGCTACTGTCCTGTTTCTTGTTTTCTCCTACTTCCAAAGTACATACAATTAGCCTTTCCAAGTGAGGATTGATCATCTTACCCTGGGTCCTCTTTCTTGTTTATGTTCTTTAGGTGTATAAATTTCATTATGTTTATAATATCTTATAGGTCTATATAAGTGAGAATATACCATGTTTGTTTTTCACCTTCTGGGATACCTCAGAATGATCTTTTCTAGGTCCCACCAGTTGCTTGCAAATTTCATGATTTCCTTGTTTTTAATTGCTGAGTAGTATTCCATTGTGTAAAAGTACCATAATTTCTGTATTCATTCCTCCATTGATGGACATCTGGGTTGTTTTCAGGTTCTGGCTATTACAAATAAAGCTGCTACAAACATGGTTGAGCAAATGTCCTTGTTGTGTACTTGAGTATCTTTTGGATATATGCCTAGGAGTGGTATAGCTGGATCTTGAGGGAGCACTATTCCTAATTGTCTGAGAAAGCTCCAGAGTGGTTGTTTAAGTTTACATTTCCACCAGCAGTGGAGGAGGGTTCCCCTTTCTCCACAACCTCTCCAGCATGTTTTGTCAGTTGAGTTTTTGATCATAGACATTCTGGTGGGTGTCAGGTGAAATCTAAGTGTCATATTGATTTGCATCTTCCTGATGGCTAAGGATGTTGAGCAATTTTTAAGTGTTTCTCTGTAATTCTATATTCCTCTACATAAAATTCTCTGTTTAGCTCTGTGCCCCTTTTAATTGTATTACTTGATTTGTGGCTTTTTAACTTTTTTGATTATTTATATATTCTGGATATTAGCTCTCTGTCAGTATAGGTTTGTTGAAGATCCTTTCACAGTGTGTAGGCTGTTGTTTTGTTCTGATGAGAGTGTCTTTTGCTTTAGACAAGCTTTTCAGTTTCATGAGATCCCATGTATTGATTGTTGCTCTTAGAGCCTGTGCTGTTGGTGTTCTCTTCAAGAAGTTGTCTCCTGTGTCATTGAGTTCAAGGATCTTCCTCACTTTTTCTTCTAACTGACTAAGTGTGTCTGGTTTTATGTTGAGATCTTTATCCATTTGAACTTTAATTTTGTGTACGGTGATAAATATGGATCTATTTTCATTTTTCTGCATGTAGACATCCAGTTGGATCAGCACCATTTGTTGAAGATGCTCTCTTTTTTCCATTGAATGGTTTTGGCTTCTTTGTAAAAAACCAATATCCAAAGGTGTGTGGATTTATTTCTTGGTCTTCTATTCTGTTGCATTGATCCACCATTCGGTTTCTATGGCAATACCATGAAGTTTTTATTACTATTGCTCTGTAGTATAGCTTGAGATCAGGGATGGAGATGTCTCCAAACAATCTGTTGTACAGGATTGTTTCGGAAATACTTGGTTTTTTACTTTCCCATGTGAAGTTGAGAATTTTTCTTTTTTTTTTTAAATCTTTTATTTTTTTTATTAATTACACTTTATTCATTTTGTATCCCCCCATAAGCCCCTCCCTCCTCCCCTGCCGATCCCACCCTCCCTCCCCTTTCTCCATGCATGCCACTCCCCAAGTCCACTGATAGGGGAGGTCCTCCTCTCCTTCTTTCTGGTCTTAGTTTATCAGTTCTCATCAAAAGTGGCTGCATTGTCCTCTACTGTGGCCTGGTAAGGCTGCTCCCCCCTCAGGGGGAGGTGATCAACGAGCAGGCCAATCAGATTATGTCAGAGGCAGTCCCTCTTCCCATTACTATGTAACCCACTTGGACACTGAACTGCCATGGGCTACACCTGTGCAGGCGTTCCAGGTCATCTCCACAAATAGTCCTTGGTTGGAGTATGAGTCTCTGGGAAGTTCCCTGTGTTCAAATTATCTTGTTCTGTTGCTCTGCTTGTGGAGTTCCCGTTCCCTCCAGCTCTTACTATTTCCCACTTCTTACATAAAATTCCATTCACTCTGCCCATCAGTTGGCCATCAGGCTTAGCATCTGCTTTGACAGTCTATACTGCAGAAGCTTTCAGAGGCCCTC
>NW_026587929.1:0-4393 GCF_907164565.1 Psammomys obesus | reverse complement strand
ATTCGATCAGCTTTAACTCACCCGGCAAAACCGCGGAAGAGATCCCCATTCCGCCAGGTGCTTGGTCGCCAGCCCAGAGCTACCCGCCAGCGCGATCTGGTCACAGTCCCAGACTGAACTGTGGGCCCACAACACCATAGACTGGATCTCCCAGTCGAGAGATAACCCCACGGAGCAGGAAACAATTGGGACCGACCCCAGGTTACCCAGACATCCCCTGGAAAAGACTCGGGTTCTGCGGGTGCCCCAGGAGCCAGCCCGGACCCAGAGCCGGGAGGGACAAAGGCGCCTGCCTGCACAGAGCCCTGCCTGCGCGCGTGATTCGCCGCCTCAGATAGAACTGTGGGCACCAGGGCACCAGGGCACCAGACTGCGTGTCTCTGGCAGGAGGAAACCCCCAGCGGAGGGGGTCAGCAGCTCTAACGCTTAGGACACCCAGCACCAAAACACTTCCTGGACTCACGCAGGCTCTAGTGCAGGCAGAAGCGCTGTGCTCTGCCGCCATTGTTGCGTTCCCCTGGGGCACTGGGACACACAGCTGCATCCTCGGACCTGCAGGAGTCGAAGAGCTATTACAGCAGCCCTCAGATACTGTGCCAGGGATCGGCCAGTTGTCCCTGGCTGGACTGCCAAAACTGTAGGAATCCCTGATCCTTCAGGGGGGCTGCACCCACAGCGTCTGGACCAGAGCAGTGCCTGTAGCCGCCATCCCAGACAGAGACACACAGCTTCTGGTCCAGAGTGAGGCACCCAGCCTCCAGACCAGAACAGTGCCCCCAGGTGCCAAATCAACCTAGGTGCACATTCTCCAGGTCCAGAGCAGAGCAATCAGCCTTTGGCCCAGAGACTTGCTGAGTGCACCTCCCACTTTCTCAGACAGAACTGTGCGCCCCAGGATAACAGACTGAGTTTCCCTGTTGGGAGAAAACCCCATAGCTAGGGAATCAGCAGTTTCTTCAAGAGGACTGTACATGGAAATTTAGTGAGCAGCAGCACACTAAATTTATAACAAGAAACCCAGCAGTGGGGCAGCTGTCTTGAGAAATTTTATGGGTAAGAGGAGATCCCCCCCTGCCTAACATAGACCACAGCTACTACTCAGGGCTATAAACCTGAGGTGAGCAGTGGCATCTCCGGAGAAACACTGGCCATACAGTGACCATAACCAAAAATCAGAGAAGGACTCCTTCAGGAAAAATCATCTTCCGGCCAAGGGGATACTCCCTACCTCAGGACTCCAGGAAGCACAGAAACTAACAGCCAAAACCTAAATCAGCCCAATGGGTAGAGGTCAGCGTAAAGGCTCAACCAACAAAAGACAGAGCAATATGGCATCTCCAGAACCCAGCCATCCAGGGGCGAACAGCCCTGAACAATGCAGCATAATAGAAAATCAAGAAGAGGACCTTACATCTATGTTGATGAAGAGGATAATAGAGGAGACAAATAAAATACGTAAAGAATTAGAGGAAGATAAAACCAAACAGATCATGGCTATCCGTAAAGAAATGGAGGAAGATAAAGACAAGCAAATTAGGGCCATCCGTGAAGAAATACGGGAAGATGCAGCCAAACAGCTTGTGGCCTCAGAGAAGAAATAATTAAATCACTGAAAGAAATCAAAGAGACAGAGTTGAAGGAACTAAAAGAAAAAGAGGAAAATACAAGCAGACAGGTGAAGGAAGTAAACAAAACAACTCAAGACCTGAAGATAGAACTAGAAAAATTAAAGAAAACACAAATGGAGGAAATAATGGAGAGGAAGAATTTAGGGAAGAAAACAGGAACTACAGAGGTAAGCATAACCAACAGAATACAAGAAATGGAAGAAAGAATCTCAGGTGTAGAAGATACAATGGAAGAAATCGATGTATCTGTCAAAGAAAATGTGAAATCCAAAAAATTCCTGACACAGACCGTCCAAGAAATCCAAGACAATATGAAAAGACAAAATTTGAGAATAATAGGAATAGAGGAAAAAGAAGACTCCCTTCTCCAAGGCCCAGAAAATATTTTCAACAAAATCATTGAAGAAAATTTCCCCAAGTTAAAGGAGAAGCCAATAAGGATACATGAGGCCTACAGAACACCCAACAAATTTGACCAGAAAAGAAAATCCTCCCGCCACATAATAATCAAAACAGGAAGTATACAGAACAAAGAAAAAATACTAAAAGCTGCAAGGGAAAAAGGCCAAGTAACATATAATGGCAAACCCATTAGAATCACACCTGACTTTTCAACAGAAACTATGAAAGCCAGAAGGGCCTGGACAGATATCATGCAGACCCTAAGAGAACACAGATGTCAGCCCAGGCTACTATACCCTGCAAAACTCTCAGTCCTCATAGACGGAGAAAACAAGATATTCAATGACAAAAACAAATTTCAACAATACCTACACACAAATCCAGCATTACAGAAGACACTGGAAGGGAAAATACAACCCAAGAAAATTAGCTTCTGTCAAGAAAACACAGGAAATAATTAACCTTACTACAGCAAAACAAAAAGCAACCAATCACACAAACTTATGAACACAGCCAACATCAAAATCAAAGGATCTAACAGCCACTGGTCATTAATCTCTCTCAACATCAATGGACTCAACTCTCCAGTAAAAAGACACAGATTAACAGAATGGATACGTAAACAAAACCCAGCAATCTGTTGCATACAAGAAACACACCTAAGACACAAAGATAGACATTACCTGAGGGTAAAAGGTTGGAAGATGACTTTCCAAGCAAATGGACCCAAGAAACAAGCAGGAGTAGCCATTCTAATATCTGATAAAATAGACTTTCAACCAAAAATAATAAAAAGAGATGAGGAAGGACACTTCATACTCATCAAGGGAAAATTCCACCAGGAAGACATCACAATCCTGAACATCTATGCCCCAAATACAAGAGCACCCACATTTGTAAAAGAAACATTGATAAAATTTAAACCACATATAGATCCCCACACATTAATAGTGGGAGACTTCAACACCCCACTCTCAACAAAGGACAGGTCAACAAAACAGAAATTAAACAGAGAAACAATATCTCTGACAGAGGTCATGAATCAAATGGACCTCACAGACATCTACAGAACTTTACACCCAAACACAAAAGAATTTACCTTCTTCTCAGCACCTCATGGAACCTTGTCCAAAATAGACCATATAGTTGGTCACAAAGCAAGCCTCAACAGATACAAGAAGACTGAAATAATCCCTTGTATCCTGTCTGATCACCATGGAATAAAGCTGGACTTCAACAACAACAGAAATAGCAAAAAACCTACACACTCATGGAAACTGAACAACTTGTTACTAAATGACAGCTGGGTCAGGGAAGAAATAAAGAAAGAAATTAAAGCCTTTCTAGAACTCAATGAAAATGAAGACACAACATACCCTAACTTGTGGGACACAATGAAAGCAGTGCTAAGAGGAAAGTTCATAGCACTAAGTGCCTTCAAGAAGAAATTCGAGACAGCTCATTCAAGCAACTTAATGGCCCACTTAAAAACCCTAGAAAAAGAAGAAGCAGACACACCAAAAAGGAGTAGACGGCTGGAAATAATCAAACTCAGGGCTGAAATCAATCAATTAGAAACAAATAAAACAATTCAAAGAATCAATGAAAGCAAGAGCTGGTTCTTTGAGAAAATCAACAAGATAGACAAACCCTTAGCCAAGCTAACTAAAAGGCAGAGAGACACCACCCAAATCAACAAAATCAGAAATGAAAAGGGGGACATAACTACAGACACTGAGGAAATCCAAACAATCATTAGGACTTACTTCAAAAGTCTATATGCCACAAAATTTGAAAATCTAAATGAAATGGACAATTTTCTTGATCGATTTGACTCACCAAAGCTGAATCAGGACCAGGTAAATCAACTAAATAGTCCTATATCCCCCAAAGAAATAGAAGCAGTCATCAAAAGTCTCCCATCCAAAAAAAGCCCAGGACCAGATGGCTTCAGTGCAGAATTCTACCAGACCTTCAAAGAAGAGCTAACTCCAATTCTCTTCAAACTATTCCACAAAATAGAAACAGAAGGAACATTACCAAACTCATTCTATGAAGCCACAATCACCTTGGTACCTAAACCTCACAAAGACTCAACAAAGAAAGAGTATTTCAGGCCAATCTCCCTTATGAACATTGATGCAAAAATACTTAACAAAATACTTGCAAACCGGATCCAAGAACACATCAAAGATATTATCCACTATGACCAAGTAGGCTTCATCCCAGGTATGCAGGGGTGGTTCAATATACGGAAATCCATCAATGTGATCCACCATATTAACAAACTGAAAGAAAAAAACCACATGATAATCTCCCTAGATGCTGAAAAAGCATTTGACAAAATCCAACATCCATTCATG
>NW_026587928.1:0-5049 GCF_907164565.1 Psammomys obesus | reverse complement strand
TTTGGTCCTTGTAGAGCTCCTATCCTTTCCATATCATACTAACTTCCCTTCTTTCATATGATTCCCTGCACTCTGCCGAGGGTTTGGTTATGAGTCTTAGTGTCTGCTTTGAAACACTGCTAGGTAGAGTCTTTCAGATGCCTTTTGTGGTAGACTCCTGTCATAAGTTCAATGCACATCCCATTTGTCTTTCTAAATGAGGATTAATCACCTTCGCCTGTGTCCACTTTCTTGATTATCTTCTTTAGGTGTGTAGATTTCATTATGTTTATCATGTCTTGTAGGTCTATATAAGCGAGTATATACCAAGTTTGTCTTTCTCCTTCTGGGATACTTCACTCAGAATGATCTTTTCTAGATCCCACCACTTGCCTGCAAATTTCATGATTTCCTCCTTTTTGATTGCTGAGTAGTATTCCATTGTGTAAAAATACCACAATTTCTGTATCCATTCCTCTGTTGATGGACATCTGGGTTGTTTCCAAGTTCTGGCTATTACAAATAAAGCTGCTACGAACATGGTTGAACAAATGTCCTTGTTGTGTACTTGAGCAAATTTTGGGTATATACCTAGGAGTGGTATAGCTGGGTCTTGAGGTAGCACTACTCCTAGTTGTCTGAAAAAGCGCCAGTTGACTTCCAAAGTGGTTGAACCAGTTTACATTCCCACCAGCAATGGAGGAGGGTTCCCTTTTCTCCACAACCTCTCCAGCATGTGCTATCACTTGAGTTTTTCATCTTGGCCATTCTGATGGGTGTAAGGTGAAATCTCAGGATCGTTTGGATTTGCATTTCCCTAATGGCTAATGAGGTTGAGCATTTCTTTAAGTGTTTCTCTGCCATTCGATGTTCCTCTTTCGAGAATTCTCTGTTTAGCTCTGTTCCCCATTTTTTAAGTGGATTACTTGGTTTGTTGCTTTTCTGCATCTTTAGTTCTTTATATATACTGGATATTAGCCCTCTGTCAGATAAAGGGTTGGTGAAGATTCTTTCCCAATCTGTAGGCTGTTTATTTGTTTTGATGACAGTGTCTTTTGCTTTACAGAAGCTTTTCAGTTTCATGAGGTCCCATTTATTGATTGTTGCTCTTAGAGCCTGTGCTGTTGGTGTTCTGTTCAGAAAGTTGTCTCCTGTGCCAATGAGTTCTAGGCTGTTTCCCACTTTTTTTTCCAACTGATTTAGAGTATCTGGTTTTATGTTGAGGTCCTTGATTCAATTGGACTTTAGATTTGTGCAGGGTGATAAATATGGATCTATTTTCATTTTTCTGCATGTAGACATCCAGTTGGTCCAGCACCATTTGTTGAAGATGCTGTCTTTTTTTCCATTGAATGGATTTGGCTTCTTTGTCAAATATTGAGTATTCATAGGTGTGTGGGTTTATTTCTGGGTCTTCTATGCGATTCCATTGATCCTCCTTTCTGTTTCTATGCCAATACCATGCAGTTTTTATTACTGTTGCCCTGTAGTACAGCTTCAGATCGGGAATGGAGATACCTCCAGATGATCTGTTGTTGTACAGGATCGTTTTGGAGATTCTGGGTGTTTTGTTTCTCCATATGAAGCTGAGAATCTTTTTTTCAAGGTCTGTAAAGAATTGAGTTGGTATTTTGATGGGAATTGCATTGAATCTGTACATTGCTTTTGGCAGGATGGCCATTTTCACAATGTTAATCCTACCAATCCATGAGCACGGGAGATCTTTCCATCTTCTGAGATCTTCAATTTCTTTCTTCAAAGACTTGAAGTTTTTTTCAAACAGGTCTTTCACTTGCTTGGTTAGAGTCACACCAAGGTACTTTATGTTATTAGTGGCTATTGTGAAGGGTGTTGTTTCCCTAATTTCTTTCTCAGCCTTTTTGTCTTTGGTATACAAGAGGGCTTCTGATTTTTTTGAGTTGATTATGTATCCTGCCACTTTGCTGAAGGTGTTTATCAGCTGAAGAAGTTCTCTGATTGAATCTTTGGGGTCACTCATGTATACTATCATATCATCTGCAAATAGTGACACTTTGACCTCTTCCTTTCCGATTTGTATCCCCTTGATCTCCTTTAGTTGTCTTATTGCTCTGGCTAGGACTTCAAGTACAATGTTAAAGAGATATGGAGAGAGTGGGCAGCCTTGTCTTGTCCCTGATTTCAGTGGGATTGATTTAAGTTTCTCTCCATTGAGTTTGATGTTGGCTATAGGCTTGCTCTATATTGCCTTTACTATCTTTAGGTATGTGACTTGTATCCCTGATCTCTCCATGACTTTAAACATGAATGGGTGTTGGACTTTGTCAAATGCTTTTTAGGAATCTAAGGAGATGATCATGTGGTTTTTTTCCTTCAGTTTGTTTATGTGGTGGGTTACATTGATGGATTTCCGTATGTTGAACCACCCTTGCATGCCTGGGATGAAGCCTACTTGGTCGTGGTGGATGATATCTTTGATGTGTTCTTGGATTCGGTTTGCAAGTATTTCATTGAGTATTTTTGCATCAATGTTCATAAGATAGATAGGTCTGAAGTTCTCTTTTTTTGTTGGATCTTTGTGTGGTTTAGGTATCAAAGTGACTATGGCTTCATAGAATGAGTTTGGTAGTGTTCCTTCTATTTCTATTTTGTGGAATAGTTTGAGGAGAATTGGTGTTAGTACTTCTTTGAAGGTCTTGTAGAATTCTGCGCTGAAGCCATCTGGTCCAGGGCTTTTTTTGGAGGGGAGACTGTTAATGACTGCTTCAATTTCCTTGGGAGATATAGGGCTATTCAGTCTTTCTACCTGATCTTGACTTAATTTTGGTAAATGGAATCTGTCAAGAAAGTTATCCATTTCATTTAGATTTTCAAATTTTGTGCCATATAGGCTTTTGTAGTATGACCTAATAATCGTTTGGATTTCCTCAGTGTCTGTAGTTATGTCCCCATTTTCCTTTCTGATTTTGCTGATTTGTGTGGATTCTCTCTGCTTTTTAGTTAGTTTGGCTAAGGGTTTGTCTATCTTGTTGATTTTCTCAAAGAACCAGCTTTTTGTTTCATTGATTCTTTGGATAATTTTATTTGTTTCTAATTGATTTATTTCTGCCCTTAGTTTGATTATTTCCAGCATTCTGCTCCTCTTGGGTGTATCTGCTTCTTTTTTTTTCTAGGGTTTTCAGTTGGGCCATTAAGTTGTTTGTATGTGATGTTACGGATTTCTTCTTGTAGGCACTTAGTGCTATAAATTTTCCTCTGAGCACTGCTTTCAATGTGTCCCATAAATTTGGGTATATTGTGCCTTCATTTTCATTGAATTCTAGAAAGTCTTTAATTTCTTTCTTTATTTCTTCCTTGACCCAGCTGTCATTGAGTAGTAAGTTGTTCAGTTTCCATGTGCGTGTAGGCTTTTTGTTGTTTCTGTTGTTGTTGATGTCCAGCTTCAGTCCATGGTGGTCAGATAGTATACAAGGGATTATTTCAATCCTTTTGTATCTGTTGAGGCTTGCTTTGTGACCAACTATATGGTCTATTTTGGAGAAGGTTCCATGTGGTGCTGAAAAGAAGGTATACTCTTTTGAGTTTGGGTGAAAAGATCTGTAGACGTCTATTAGGTCCATTTGATTTAGGGATTCTGTGAGTGCTTTTATTTCCCTATTTGGTGTCTGTCTGGTTGATCTGTCCCTTGATGAGAGTGGGGTGTTGAAGTCTCCCACTATTAAGGTATTAGGATCAATGTATGATTTAAGCTTTAATATTGTTTCATTTACGAATGTAGGTGCTCTTGTATTTGGGGCATAGATATTCAAAATTGTGATGTCCTCTTGTTGGATTTTTCCTTTGATGAGAATATAGTGGCCCTCCTTTTTTTTTATTAACTTCAGATGAAAGTCTATTTTATTAGATATTAGGATGGCTACTCCAGCTTGTTTTCTGGAACCATTTGCTTGAAAAACATTTTTCCAGTCCTTTACTCTGAGGTAGTGTTTATCTTTGTTGCATAGGTGTGTTTCTTGGATGCAACAGAATGTTGGGTCTTGTTTCCGTAACAATTCTGTTAGCCTGTGTCTTTTTTTTGGTGAGTTGAGTCCATTAATATTGATAGATAATATTGACCAATGCATGTTAGTTCCTTTTGTAATGGAGTCGATGATCTTACCTTGTTTCATTGCTTGTTTTCTTTTCATTTTTGTTGGGATATTATCTGTATGCCCTGTTTTCTTGGATTGGTGAATTCGTTTTCATTGGATTGGAGTTTTCCTTCTAGTATCTTCTGTAGGGTTGGTTTGCTGTATAGATATTGCGTAAATTTAGTTTTGTCATGGAATATTTTGTTTTCTCCATTTATGTTGATTGAAAGATTTGCAG
The DNA here is from genome assembly GCF_907164565.1 of Psammomys obesus. NCBI lineage: Eukaryota > Metazoa > Chordata > Mammalia > Rodentia > Muridae > Psammomys > Psammomys obesus. The sequence goes on along the minus strand of NW_026587928.1, from coordinate 723 downwards.
GGTATAGTAGTCTGGGTTGACATTTGTGATCTCTTAGAGTCTCCATGATGCTTGCCCAGGCCCTTCTGGCTTTCATAGTTTCTGATGAGAAGTCTGGTGTGATTCTGATAGGTCTACCTTCATATGTTACTTGGCCTTTTTCCCTTGCTGCTTTTAATATCTTTTCTTTGTTCTGTAGATTTAGTGTTTTGACTATGATGTGACATGATGTGTTTCTTTTCTGGTCTAGTCTATTTGGTGTTCTGTAGGCCTCTTGTATATTTATGGACATCTCTTTCTTTAAGTTGGGAAAATTTTCTTCTATGATTTTCTTGAAAATATTTTCTGGACCTTGGAGCCTGGAGTCTTCTTTTTCATCAATTCCTATTATTCTTAGATTTTGTCTTTTCATAGCATCCTTGATTTCTTGGATATTTTGTGATTGGAATTTTTCTGATTTTACTTTTTCTTTGAGAGAAGTATCAATTTCTGCAAGTGTGTCTTCAGCTCCAGAGATTCTCTCTTCCATCTCTTGTATTCTGTTGGTGATGCTTACTTTTGTGGTTCCTGAATTTTTCTCCAAGTTCTCCAGCTCAAGATTTTTCTCATTTTGTGTTTTCTTTATTGATTCTAATTCTGTTTTCATGCCTTGCACCATTTCTTTCATGTGTTTGAATTTGGATTCCTGTCTCTCTATGATGGACTCTATTTCTTTGTTCATTTCCTTTTTGTATGCCACTAATT
>NW_026587927.1:0-1619 GCF_907164565.1 Psammomys obesus | reverse complement strand
AAAGAAACACATCACGTCACATCATAGTCAAAACACTAAATCTACAGAACAAAGAAAAGATATTAAAAGCAGCAAGGGAAAAAGGCCAAGTAACATATGAAGGTAGACCTATCAGAATCACACCAGACTTCTCATCAGAAACTATGAAAGCCAGAAGGGCCTGGGCAAGCATCATGGAGACTCTAAGAGGTCACAAATGTCAACCCAGACTATTATACCCTGCAAAGCTTTCAATCAACATAGATGGAGAAAACAAAATATTCCATGACAAAACTAAATTTACGCAATATCTATACAGCAAACCAACCCTACAGAAGATACTAGAAGGAAAACTCCAATCCAACGAAAACGAATTCACCCAAGAAAAGAGGCATACAGATAATATCCCAACAAAAATGAAAAGAAAACAAGCAATGAAACAAGGTAAGATCATCGACTCCATTACAAAAGGAACTAACATGCATTGGTCAATATTATCTATCAATATTAATGGACTCAACTCACCAATAAAAAGACACAGGCTAACAGAATGGTTACGGAAACAAGACCCAACATTCTGTTGCATCCAAGAAACACACCTATGCAACAAAGATAAACACTACCTCAGAGTAAAGGGCTCGAAAAATGTTTTTCAAGCAAATGGTTCCAGAAAACAAGCTGGAGTAGCCATCCTAATATCTAATAAAATAGACTTTCATCCGAAGTTAATCAAAAAAGATAAGGAGGGCCACTATATTCTCATCAAAGGAAAAATCCAACAACAGGACATCACAATTTTGAATATCTATGCCCCAAATACAAGAGCACCTACAGTCGTAAATGAAACAATATTAAAGCTTAAATCATACATTGATCCTAATACCTTAATAGTGGGAGACTTCAACACCCCACTCTCATCAAGGGACAGATCAACCAGACAGACACCAAATAGGGAAATAAAAGCACTCACAGAATCCCTAAATCAAATGGACCTAATAGACGTCTACAGATCTTTTCACCCAAACTCAAAAGAGTACACCTTCTTTTCAGTACCACATGGAACCTTCTCCAAAATAGACCATATAGTTGGTCACAAAGCAAGCCTCAACAGATACAAAAGGATTGAAATAATCCCTTGTATACTATCTGACCACCATGGACTAAAGCTGGACATCAACAACAACAGAAACAACAAAAAGCCGACAAGCACATGGAAACTGAACAACCTACTACTCAATGACAGCTGGGTCAAGGAAGAAATAAAGAAAGAAATTAAAGACTTTCTAGAATTCAATGAAAATGAAGGCTCAACATACCCAAATTTATGGGACACATTGAAAGCAGTGCTCAGAGGAAAATTTATAGCACTAAGTGCCTACAAGAAGAAATCCGTAACATCACATACAAACAACTTAATGGCCCAACTGAAAAACCTAGAAAAAAAAGAAGCAGATACACCCAAGAGAAGCAGAAGGCTGGAAATAATCAAACTAAGAGCAGAAATCAATCAATTAGAAACAAATAAAATTATCCAAAGAATCAATGAAACAAAAAGCTGGTTCTTTGAGAAAATCAACAAGATAGACAAACCCTTAGCCAAACTAACTAAAAAGCAGAGAGAAACTATCCAAATCAGCAAA
>NW_026587926.1:0-3824 GCF_907164565.1 Psammomys obesus | reverse complement strand
GGATAATAGAGGAAACAAATAAAATACATAAAGAATTAGAGGAAGATAAAACCAAAGAGATCATGGCTATCCGTAACGAAATGGAGGAAGTTAAAGAGAAGCAGATTATGGCCATCCATGAAGAAATATGGGAAGTTGCACCAAACAGCTTGAGGCCTTCAGAGAAGAAATAATTAAATCACTGAAAGAAATAAAAGGAACAGAGTTGAAGGAACTAAAAGAAAAAGATGAAAATACAATCAGACAGGTGAAGGAATTAAACAAAAACAACTCAAGACCTGAAGATAGAACTGGAAAAATTAAAGAAATCACAAATGGAGGAAATAATGGAGAGGAAGAATTTAGGGAAGAAAACAAGAACTACGGAGGTAAGCATAACCAACAGACTACAAGAAATGGAAGAAAGAATATAGGTGTAGAAGATAAAATGGAAGAAATCGATGTATCTGTCAAAGAAAATGTTAAATCCAAAATTTCCTGACACAGACCGTCCAAGAAATCCAAGACAATATGAAAAGACAAAACCTAAGAATAGTAGGTAAAGAGGAAACAGAAGACTCCCTTTTCTAGGGCCCAGAAAATATTTTCAACAAAACCATTGAATAAAATTTCCCCAAGTTAAAGGAGAAGCCAATAAGGATACATGAGGCCTACAGAACACCCAACAAATTTGACCAGAAAAGAAAATCTTCCCGCCACATAATAATCAAAACAGTAAGTATACAGAACAAAGAAAAAAATACTAAAAGCTGCAAAGGAAAAAGGCCAGGTAACATAAAATGGCAAACCCATCAGAATCACACCTGACTTTTCAACAGAAACTATGAAACCCAGAAGGGCCTGGACAGATATCATGCAGACCCTAAGAGAACACAGATGTCAGCCCAGGCTACTATACCCTGCAAAACTCTCAGGCCTCATAGACGGAGAAAACAAGATATTCAATGACAAAAACAAATTTCAACAATACCTACACACAAATCCAGTATTACAGAAGACACTAGAATGGAAAATACAACCTAAGTAAATTAGCTTCTGTCAATAAAACACAGGAAATAATTAACCTTACTACAGTAAAACAAAAAGCAACCAAGCACACAACCTTATGAACACAGCCAACATCAAAATCAAAGGATCTAACAGCCACTGGTCATTAATCTCTCTCAACATCAATGGAATCAACTTTCCAGTAAAAAGACACAGATTAATAGAATGGATACATAAACAAAACCCAGCAATCTGTTGCATACAAGAAACACACCTAAGGCACAAAAATAGACATTACCTGAAGGTAAAAGTTTGGAAGACGACTTTCCAAACAAATGGACTCAAGAAACAAGCAAGAGTAGCCATTCTAATATCTGATAAAATAGACTTTCAACCAAAATTAATAAAAAGAGATGGGGAAGGACACTTCATACCCATCAAGGGAAAATTCCACCAGGAAGACATCACAATCCTGAACATCTATGCCCCAAATACAAGAGCACCCACATTTGCAAAAGAAACATTGATAAAATTTAAACCACATATAGATCTCCACACATTAATAGTGGGAGACTTCAACACCCCACTCTCAACAAAGTACAGGTAAACAAACCAGAAATTAAACAAAGAAACAATATCTCTGACAGAGGAATATCGTAATGAGAGAGAAGCACTTAAAGAAATGCTCAACCTCATTAGCCATTAAGGAAATGCAAACCAAAACAACCCTGAGATTTCACCTTACACCCATCAGAATGGCCAAGATGAAAAACGCAAAGGACAACACATGCAGGAGAGGTTGTGGAGAAAGGGGAACCCTTCTCCACTGCTGGTGGGAATGTAAACTGGTACAACCACTCTGGAAATCAATCTGGCGCTTTCTCAGACAACTAGGAATAGCGCTTCCTCAAGATCCAGCCATACCACTCCTAGGCATATATCCAAAAGAGGATCAAGTACACAAAGAGGACATTTGCTTAACCATGTTTGTAGCAGCTTTATTTGTAATACCTAGAAGCTGGAAAAAGCCCAGATGCCCCTCAACTGAAGAATGGATGCAGAAACTGTGGTACATCAATACCATACTCAGTAATGAAAAATAAGGAAATCATGAAATTTGCAGGTAAATGGTGGGACCTGGAAAGGATCATCCTGAGTGAGTTTTCCCAGAAGCAAAAAACACACATGGTATATACTCACTCATATAAACATACAACATAGAATAAACCCACTAAAATCTGAACATCTGAACAAACTAAGCAAAAGAGAGTACCCTAACTAAAATGTTCAATACCCATCCTGAAAGGCAAAGAGGATGGACATCAGAAGAAAAAGAAAATAGGAAACAACCTTGGAACCTGCTACAGAGGGCCTCTGAAAGACAGAAGAAAACAGAAAACAACCTTGGAACCTGCCACAGAGGGCCTCTGAAAGCCTCTGCAGTATAGACTGTCAATGCAGATGCTGAGCCTGTTGGACAACTGATGGGCAGAGTGAATGGAATTTTATGTAAGAAGTGGGAAATAGTAAGAGCTGGAGGGGACGGAAACTCCACAAGGAGAGCAACAGAACAAGATGATTTGAACACAGGGAACTTCCCAGAGACTCATAATCCAACCAAGGACTATTCGTAGAGATAACCAAGAACCCCTGTACAGATGTAGCCCATGGCAGTTCAGTGTCCAAGTGGGTTACATAGTAATGGGAAGAGGGACTGCCTCTGACATAATCTGATTGGCCTGCTCTTTGATCACCTCCCCCTGATGGGGGAGCAGCCTTACCAGGCCACAGAAGAGAACTATGCATCCACTTTTGATGAGAACTGATAGACTAAGATCAGAAAGGAGAGGAGAACCTCCCCTATGAGTGGGCTTGGGGAGCTGCATGTATGCAGAATGGCGAGGGAGGGTGGGATTGGGAAGGGAGGAAGGAGGGGCTTATAGGGGGATACAAAATGAATAAAGTGCAATTAATAAAAAATTTTTAAAAAAAGGAGAAAGATTTTAACATCGGGAATCACAAAGGAAATACTAGAACAGCTGAGAAGAACTGAGACACGGGACTAGCAAGCTGTCAAAAGCTCCAGCACAAGTTCCATGAGAAAGGGGAGGGGTAGAAATGAGAAAAAGCCTCTCCCAAATATAATGGTTCTCTACTTAAAAAAAAAAATGTTTTAACCCCCAAAGGGAACCCATGTTTCTCTCAAGCATTAATTCAATCTCGGGAATTTGGGGATAGTGACCCTGCTGTTGGCACTAATCAAGATAAAGGAAATAAATACATTTTCTCCTCTTCAACTCTTCGGAGGGCTATCCAACAAAGTGCAATTTTGAGAAAGGCCTAACCTTTAAGTCCAAGCTACTTTGGTAAATAAACAGGACTGGAGATAGGCTTCCAGACCAGCCCTGTGGGAGACAGCTGTAGAAGGCAGTGATGGGTTTGGTGAATGACAGACAGTGACACACTGAGAAGTGCAGGCAGCAGATCATGGGTAATGAAGAGGCCACTGCTCAGAGGTCATATCTCTTGTGTGTTAGTGAGCAAACTCCAACAGCTCGTGACATCTGAGGACACCATTGATCCCTTGCATTACGTGGAGCAGTTCTACATTGAGAGCCACTTACCTTCTGTATGGTTCAATGCTTGTGAAACCAAGAATTCTGAGTTTCAGATCCAAGAAGGCCTTAGGTTGCTTCACAGGTGGTCTACAGTTGGGTGAGAAATGATTGCAGTGAGTCCAAAATCCCCACACAAATCTCAATGCTGCATTTCCTTCTCCTGTCTGTCCTTTTTATTTACTTCATTCATTTATTATTATTTCTACTTTCAAATTAGAA
>NW_026587925.1:0-1003 GCF_907164565.1 Psammomys obesus | reverse complement strand
AAAAAAATAAAGTTTGAATAATATTCACAATAGAAATAAATACGTAATGTTATGCACTATTTATACATTAACTATATAATATATTAAGTATATAAAACTGATATTTTAAAATGTTAAGTGTTTAAACATGTTTTCCCAATAAAAATAAAAGTGTCACCATCTAAGGCAGGTTAGCTGATCAGAACAAAACTAAGAAAAGTGCCACTTGTCTAAGACTATTACATTTTTACTCAACTGTAATTTATTGTCATCATTTCAATTCAATCAAAACAAGTCAGTATATTTCTTAACTCATTTTCACGTCATGCAGCATGACTCATTGGCAGAAAGCTCTCATACCGTCAAAATAAACCAACTTTTTCCTTTTTTATATTATACTATAAAATCACATTTGCTTTTTATTTCTATAACAACTCTTGCTCTAAAAAGCCTGATATTTTATTTTTCCTTTTCCACATATCAAATAAAAGTATGGTACAAAAATTCTTTGAAAGTGATTGCTTCACCTAGGTTGTGCTGCTTCTGCCCTTCATTTTCTATTGCGAACTATAAGGTAGACAAGATGACTGAAGCTCTCCTACCCAATGGACAAATGGGAATGTAGCAAGATTGAAATCAGAGAGAGAGAGAGAAGTTTGTTGATTTGACACTGCTTATGCTGTAATTATATGCTTTTTCAACACAATATAGCACTGACTGTGAGTTTTTTATAAGTGTGTAATCCTTTAACTATTGCTATTGTCTTCATTCATTTACCATTCTGTCTTCCTGGCCTCAAAAATGAGGAATTAGATTATTTTAAAAGTTATGCCACCACAAATATAAATGCAATAAGCATGAGAATTCAGATACTTCTTTAAAACTAATCAAAATACATAAAAATTTAATGAGAACACTGTGGGGATCAATCACAACTTTGTCATTTATGAGAGCTCTGTGCAATGCAGGCACACATAAACATGGATACTATGAGAATGTGTGAAAACATGGTATATTGTGTTGT
>NW_026587924.1:0-7166 GCF_907164565.1 Psammomys obesus | reverse complement strand
AGGGACTGCCTCTGACATAATCTGATTGGCCTGCTCTTTGATCACCTCCCCCTGAGGGGGGAGCAGCCTTACCAGGCCACAGTAGAGGACAATGCAGCCACTTTTGATGAGAACTGATAGACTAAGATCAGAAAAGAGAGGAGAACCTCCCCTATCAGTGGACTTGGGGAATGGCATGCATGCAGAAAGGGGAGGGAGGGTGGGATCGGGAGGGGAGGAGGGAGGGACTTATGGGGGGATACAAAATGAATAAAGTGTAATTAATAAAAAAATTTAAAAAAATATATGACTGGGAGAGCACAGGAGCTCCGCAAGGACAAAATATATCAGGGCTCGGAGGCCCTCCTATCCTGTCACTCAACTATATTCATAGCAGCTTTAGTCAAATAGCTAGAATCTGTAAACAACCTAGATGTCCCTCAACTGAGGAATGGATACAGAAATTGTGGTACATTTACACAATGGAATACTACTCAGCAAATAAAAACCCAGAAATCTTGAAATTTGCAGGCAAATGGATGGAACAGAAAAGATTATCCTGAGTGAGGTAACTCAAAAGCAGAAAGACACACAGGGTATATACTCACTTATAAGTGGATATTAGCCATATATAGAGGATAAACATACTAAATCTATTGTCCTAAAGAAGCTAAATAACATGGAGAACCCTAGGGAAGATACTTAATCCTCATTCAGAAGGGTAAACAGGATATCGAACGTGGCAGAAGACAGGGAACAGGACAGGACCTACCCATAGAAGGCCTCTGAAAGAATCTATCAAGCAGAGTATTGAAGCAGATGCTGAGACTCATAGTAAGATATATTTTCATGCTTGAAACTTACACCACACTTCCTGACAGAGGTTCTCTTTGTCTCTCACAAAGAATGCTGAAATTTATTGGCAAAGTTTCATTTTAATTTATTGGCAAAGTTTTTGTTACACATTTTATTGTTGTTGTTGTAATCCTTACGCTGCAGCCTCCTTGTTGTGTTTACAGGAGTGTGTCTCTGGATGAGCTTGTGGTCTATGTCTGAATACAAGGGCCTTTTTGGGAGTTAGCTGAAACAATGGTGGCAACTAGCATGTATACTCTAGGCCTGGAATATCAGGGGATCTGGTGTAAGAAGCTCTTCTAGTCTATATGATAGTCTTTAAGGACTTGCCCTCCTGGGAGAAGAATGGTAGAAAAAAATCACTTCTCTAATGAGCAGCTTTGATTATTGAAACCCCTGAGATGACAGACTACACGGTTCAGGCTATGACCTAACTTAATATACCTGCCCTTTCCAAGAATCAATGCCAGATCTCCCTCACTCTTATAAGCTGTCTGAATTTTCTGAGACAAATCAACCATTATCAACATCCTGGTAAGATATCAACATTGTCCCTTTTGAAGCCAAGCATATAACAGTATCTTAGAAAATGCTGTGGCAATCAGAATTTTACTTGATTTTTCTTGAATTCTTTATGCGAAGCAATGATATAAGACTTCACGAAGATGATTAGGAGCAAAACACCCCAGACTCTCATACTGCTCCTCTCAGTAGTTTGCCATTATGCATCTGCCCTGTTACCTTACTGGCTCTCACTGAGCTTCCTTAATAATGTCACCAAGAACAAGTTCTGTTTCTTTTTGAGCAGAGATTTGGCCCTTCTCAACAACGGTGACTCTTATATGGAGCTTCCCACAAAGACACAACAAATACTTATTCCAGACAGGGACACTACAATAGACAAGATTAATGATGCCAATAAAGCCTAAGTTGGTCAACCAATGAGTTTATTTGGATTATTTAAGTAAGTAAAGATGAAAAGTTACTTACAAAATAGAAAGACCCATATGCAGCTGTATTACCAAAAATCTCCTCTCTGCACTGATGATAACTCAAGAAATCTGCAACCCTGGTAGGGCTCTCTGTATGGCTTGAAGTCTCCACAGACTGTAAAGTCAATCACTTATGGCAAGCTCATCTTCCTTTAGCAGCTCTGTTAACACTGTCTCCTCCTGTTGAGAAATTTGAGTTTCATGACCCCGTCCACTCTTCCTGGAAGAGTGTTACAATTTAGAAGATATGATATGAACATATAAGAGACTGTTAAAACTTGTCCAGATTGCATTCTTTGTATATCTCTCTGTGTCTCTTTTCTCTTTGTCTCTCTGTCTCTGTCGCTCTCTCTCTTATTCTGTGTGTGTGTGTGTGCATGTGCACATGAATGTGAAAGTCAAACATCAATATCAGGAATTGTCTTTAGGAGACACCTACTTTTTGAAAACATTGCTTTATGATTTATGTTTATATAATTGTTAGCCTCCTTCTGGCCCTGATCTCCTGGTCACAGTCTGCAGTGACTGGACTTGGAGAGAAGTTTCCTCATTGTTTTCTACCCAGTTTTTGCCCCAAACATGGGATTTCTTTTCTGTCAACCCCTCTTCAACAACTTCAGCAATCTTTTTATTTTTAGTCACTATGAGGTCCTCCCACTTTAAGGCAGACACTTTCACTCCTCTTACGTGTCTTCTCAAGCCTCTTGCCTCTTATGGAGTCTGTGATGTCACTAAGCCTCCCGTGCTATTTTCTATTGCAACACAGTCTTGCCTCAATATAAGCTTGAATACCAGTGTCAGTCTACAGAAAATGAGACACATCTCAACCCAGTAATAGCAACAAAAACAAGCCCATAGGCAATACAAATATAAATACAGAGAATGTGAGAGCATTTCCACTAAAATCAAGAACAAGACAAGGACAAGGTAAGGACATCAAAGGGATAAAAGTAGGAAAGAAGCCGAAGTATCTTTATTTGTAAATGATATGCTTTCATGTATGAGCCCCCCCAAAAAAACCTGCTGAAAAACCTCATCAGCTAACAAACACGTTCTACAAAGTATCAGGATATATCAGTAGCCTTTCTATACACAAGTGACAGACTGAGAAATTAATTAGGGAAACAGTACTTTTCACAATAGCCTTAAATCATATGTTTTGATATGATTTAACTACAATATGATATGATAATTACAACATGATATGAAACTACAATCAAGCAGGTGATAGACTTATATAATAAAAGCTTTAAGACATTGAGAAATATTGAAGAAGACATAAGAAGGTGGATAAATCATTTGTGCTTATAAATTAATATGATTAATATAGGAAAACTGATCATCCTACCAAAAGCAATCTGTAAGTGCAATACAATTCCCATCAAAAATTTAACATAATTTTTCACAGAAATTGAAAGTCCAATTTCCACATTTATATGAAAACAAAAAAATTAGGATAGTTAAAACAAAACTAAACAACAACAAAATAATAATAATTTAGAACTGCTACCCCAGATCTCAAGTTGTACTGCAGAGCTATAGTTACAAAAACAGAAATCTTGATCAATGAAAGCAAACTTCAGATTTAAAAATAAGTCCACAGACCCATGGAACCTGGTTTTTGACAAAGAAACGAAAAATACACATTGCAAAAAGGTAGCATTTTCTTTTTCTATTTTATTTTATTTTATTATTATTAGTTACATTTTATTAACTCTGTATCTATCCCAGCTGTATCCTGCTCCTTCATTCCCTCCGAAACCCTCCGTCCCTCCCTCATCTCCTCCCTGCCCCTTTCCAAGTCCACTGACTGGGGAGGACCTCCTCCCCTTTCATCTGACCCTGTTTTATCAGATATCTTCAGGACTGGCTGCAAAATCCTCCTCTGTGGCCTAGCAAGACTGCTCCTCCCTTGGGGGGTAGGGAGGTCAAAGAGCCTGCCATTGAGTTCTTGTCAGAAATAGTCCCTGTTCCCCTTACTATGGGAAACCAATTAGTTACTGAGCTACCACGGGCTTCATCCGAGCAAAGGTTCTAGGTTATATCCATACATAGTCCTTGGTGGAGTGTCAGTCTCAGAAAAGACCCCTGTGCTCAGATATATTTGGTCCTTGTGGAGCTCCCTCCTTTCCATGTCAAGAAAGAAAGGTAGCGTTTTCAACATATTCTCCTGGTCAAACTGAATGGCTACATTTAGAAGAATGCAAATAGATCAATTCTGAGCATCTATGCCTCAAATACAAGGGCACCCACATTTTAAAAAGAAACCTTAATAAAACTGATAGACTAAGATCAGAAAGGAGAGGAGAACCTCCCCTATCAGTGGACTTGGGGAGGGGCATGCATGCAGAAACAGGAGGGATTGTGGGATCGGGAGGGGAGGAGGGAGGGACTTATGGGGGGATACAAAATGAATAAAGTGTAATTAATAAAAATTTAAAAAGTTAAAAAAATTACCAAAAAAAAAAAAAACTTAAACCACGCATACATCCCCACACATTAATAGTGGGAAACTTCAACATTCTAATCTCCACAAAGGACAGGTCAACAAAACAGAAATTAAACAAAGAAACAATGACTCTGACAGAGGTCATGAAACAAATAAACCTAACAGACATCTACAGAACCTTTCACCCATACACAAAAGGATTTACCTTCTTCTCAGCACGTCATGGAACCTTCTCCAAAATTGGCCATATAGTTGGTCACAAAGCAAGCCTCAACAAATACAAGAAGACTGAAATAATCCCTGTATCCTATCTGACCACCATGGACTAAAACTGGACCTCAACAACAACAGAAATAGCAAAAAGCCTACACACACATGGAAACTGAACAACACGTTACTCAAAGACAGCTGGGTCAGGGAAGAAATAAAAAAAAGAAATGAAAGTATTCCTAGAATTCAATGAAAATGAAGTCACAACATACCCAGACTTATGGGACACAATGAAAGCAGTGCTAAGAGGAAAGTTCATAGCACTAAGTGCCTTCAAGAAGAAATTCGAGACATCTCATTCAGGCAACTTAATGGTTCACCTGAAAGCCTTAGGCAAAAAGAAGCAGACATACCAAAAAGGAGTAGACGGCTGGAAATAATCAAACTCAGGGCAGAAACCAATCAATTAGAAACAAATAAAACAATTCAAAGGAAATAAGTGATAAAGTGCTATAATCTAAAATATGTAAAGAACTAAAAAAAAAACTGGAATCAAGAAAACAAGTAATTAAAAAATGAGATTCAGACTATGCAGAAAGTTTTCAAAAGATGAAACACAAACAGCTGATTAGCACTTAAAGTAATGTTCAACATTTTGCAGATGCTAATCAAAACTACTTTGAGATTTCATCTTATAGCAGACTGAATGCCCAAGATTAATAAAACAAAGGGCAGCTCATACTGTGGAGTAAGGAGAACACTTATTCACTGCTGTCGGAGATATAAACCTGTGCAGTCACTTTGGAAATCATTGTGATGATTCGTTAGGAAGCTGGGAATAGATCTACTGCAGGATTCAACTATACCATTTGGGGGCATATATTCAATGAACTCCATATTCCACAGAGACATCTGTTTAGCTATTTTTTTTTAAATAAATAACATTCAGAAATTGAAAACAGCCTACATGCCTATAGTTAGATGAAGATATAAAGACATTATGGAATGTTAACAGAATGGAATATTACTCAGCAATTAAAAAATGAAATCATGAACCTTGCAGGTAAATAGATGGAAGTAGAACAATCATCTTCAGTGAGGTAACACAGACAAAAAGACAAATATGATATGTATTTGCTCCGTGTGAATGTTAGCTGTTAAGTCTTTGATAAACAGGGTACAGTCAATATAATCATAAATGTTAAATATAAAGCAAAGAACTAGGTCATTGAAAGATTGTCCTAGAAAGAGAAAATAGAATAGAGAGTTACGTATGCATAGGGAAGAGGGGTACTGGAATGGGAGAGAGAGGTCAAAGAACCAGCCACTGAGTTCATGTCAGAGGCAGTCCCTGTTCCCCTTACTAGGGTACCAACTTGGATACTGAGCTGCCATGGGCTACGTCCGAGCAGAAGCTCTAGTTTATATCCATGAATGGTACTTGGTTGGAGAATCAGTCTCATAAAAGACCCCTGTGCCCAGATATATTTGGTCCGTGTGGAGCCCCTGTCCTCTCCAGGTCTTACTAACTCCACCTTCTTTCATATGATTCCCTGCACTCTGTCCAAGGTTTGGTTATGAGTCTCAGCATCTGCTTTGATACACTGCTAGGTAGAGTTCTTCAGAGGCCCTCGATTGTAGGCTCTTGTCCTGTTTCTTGTTTTCTCCTACTTCCAATGTCCATCCCATTTGTCTTTCTAAGTGAGGATTGATCATCTTACTCCGGGTCCTCCTTCTTGTTTAGCTTCTTTAGGTGTACAGATTTTAATATGTTTATCCTACTTTTTAAGTCTAGTGCCCTCTTATAAGTGAGTATAATACTGTGTGTGTCTTTCTGCTTCTGTGATATCTCACTCAGAATAATCTTTTCTAGATCCCACCATTTGCCTACACAATTCAAGATTTCCTTGTTTTTAATTGCTGAGTAGTATTCCACTGTGTAAATATACCACAATAGGGAGAAAGGCTGCAAAATTTTGTCATCCAGGCTTGGCACAACCAAATTAATTATGACTTCAGTGAAGTTGTTTTGTTGTTTGCATAAGACTGTATCTACCAACAATCAATCACTGATCAGAGATCAGCATATAGGTTCTAAACCACATTGATGGGGTGTGTGTGTGTGTGTGTGTGTGTGTATGTTTGTCCAAGAATAAGTAAACAAAATTTATACTCACAGTAATTTTTTCTACATTTTCTGACAGGATACTTCTGAAATGCCTTTAATAGCACATCAATCTGTTCATAAAGACTAAATCTTTATGGCTTAGTTAGTACTTAAAGGGTCCAACTCTCGAGATTACAGAAAAGACAAAGACATTTAAAGGTGACTTTTACAGAAAACAGCAATATAATATTACAACACAGGAAACTTTTTTATTATCACTATTTTTACATTTTTATTAGGTCTTTAATCATTTTTTATTAATTACACTTTATTCATTTTGTATCCCCCATAAGCCCCTCCCTCCTCCCCTCCCGATCCCACCCTCCCTCCCCTTTCTGCATGCATGCCACTCCCCAAGTCCACTGATAGGGGAGGTCCTCCTCTCCTTTCTGATCTATCAGTTCTCATCAAAAGTGGCTGCATTGTTCTCTACTGTGGCCTGGTAAGGCTGCTTCCCCCTCAGGGGAAGGTGATCAAAGAGCAGGCCAATCAGATTATGTCAGAGGCAGTCCCT
>NW_026587923.1:0-3652 GCF_907164565.1 Psammomys obesus | reverse complement strand
AAAGAGGTCAGTGGGCATAGTGGCACACACCAGATCTCTGTGAGTTCAAGGCCATCCTGGTCTACAGAATGAGTCCAGTCCAGGCAAAGCTACACAGGGAAACCCTGTCTTGAAAAAGCAAAACAAAACAAAACAAAAGCAAACAAACATAAAAGATCATAAATTAAGTGTGGTGACACATGCCTACAAATGGAGCATTAGGAAGGTCAGTAATGAAGGTCAACCTGGACTATATGAAATTCTGTCTCAAAAACATAACAGCAGCAACAACAAAAGCCACAAGAGTCTGAGTGCCTGGGATGTTTTGGGACATGGAAATTTTTATCTTAATTCTTGGCTACATAGGGAGCTATTGAGGAATGTAGTTATTTGAATAAAAATGACCCCTATACTCTCATATGTTTGAAAATCTGGTCCCCATATTTTGGAATTGTTTTGGACAAATTAGGAGGTGTGATCTTGTTGAAGAAGTGTGACAATGTGGGTGGGCTTTGAGGTTTTAAAATCCCACACCATTCTTAGTTAGCTCTTTGCCTCATATTTGTACATCAGGATGTAAGCTCTCAGCCACTGTTCTGTCTGGTGCTCTGATTGCCATTCCTGTCTGCCACCATGGTCCCTTCCGTGATGGACATGGATTTACCCTCTGAAACTCTAGGTACCCAACCAAATGTTTCTTTTGTAAGCAGCCTTGGTCATGATATCTTAGCACAGTGATAGAAAAGTAACTAAGATAAGGGGTTTGAAAACGGGGGAGAAATGCTTGGAGGTACACTTATCTCAAAGATCCTTTTGTCCTGTAAAATTAATAACAAGATTTCAGAAATTTCAGGATTCACAGCGCCCTGACTCAGAAGGCAGAACCTACTCTGGTGGGGCGGGGGAGGGGCTTGCGCGAGGCGCAGCACAGGCGCATTAAGCGCCTCAATTTTCAAGCGCTACGGAAGCGCCATTGCTATGGCTACAGACGCTGAAGGGAAAACGCTGAGCTCTTCTTGGGACTGGTTGGCGGCGGCGGCGAGGGTTGGCGACGGGAACCCTCTTCCCGGGAGCTGTGGAGGCGGTCGTGGCTCAGCTAGTGGACTACTTCAGCATGGTAGGCTGAAACCAGGAGAAGCCAGGTAAGGGTGTGGGGCGGGCGCCGCCTGGGCTCCGCCCCTGCCCCTGGGCTCCGACTCCGCCTCAGGCTCCGCCTCTACCCCCTGGGCTCCGCCTCCGACACCTAGGCTCCGCCTCCGCCCCGGCTCCTCCCTCCACCCCAGGGCTCCGCCTCCGAGCTCAGGCTCCGCCTCTGCCCACCCAGGCTCCGCATCCGTCCCCGAGCTCAGCCTTCGCCCTGGGCTCCACCCCCGCCCCCGGGCTCCTCCCTCCACCCCAGGGCTCTCCCCTGCCTGGCTCTGGGTTCTGCCTCCGACCCCAGGCTCCTCCACCGTTCCCGCCCCGGGCCCTGCCTCCGTCCCCTAGGCTCTGGCACTGTCCCCCGGCCTCCGCTCCAGCCCGCGGGCTCCTCCCCCTTCTCCGCCTCTGGGCTCTCCCTCCGCTCCCAGCAGCCATCCAGTGGGCTAGGTGGTGCTGGGCCTGTCCTCGCGGCTGGGAGGCTGGTAGGAGAGAGGGTTGGATCCCGCGGTGGAGGAGCGGCGAGTCCACGGGTTTCAGCCATCCAGGGTGCAGCCGAGCTTGGCTGGCTGTGGGCGTGTGTGAGGGACCCACAGGATGGCGGTCGCTGGGCAAGGCCGTGGCTGTGCAGCCCGGGGCTGGTGGGCTGGGCGGGCCAGGAGAGCCTACCCGAGTTCTGCCAAGAGCTTCTTGTGGAGGCTGCTGGTACCCGGGACCGCGCCCTCAGGCCGCAGGAGTTGGGAGGGCGGGAGAACACTGTGTGGAGTTCCTAGGGATACACTTGTGCCCTGCATCCTGAGGAAGAGTGATGCTGAGGCCAGTCCTCCCAGAAAGGAAGTACAGAGAGTCCGGTGCTGCCTCCTGTCTGCCCTGGGGCTCCTGGGATGGGGGAGCTTGGACATCCGGGTCAAAAGAAAGCAGGGTACTTGGAAAGTCCACAGGATCCGTGCATATTTCTAGGAACATTGTTTGAGTTCCTATGTGCATGCATTCCAGAATGAAGTGACAACTCTTCTTAAGTAAACAAAGCCACTGCAGGTGCACTCTCTCACTTAGCTGTCACATGATTTGATTGTTCTCTTTATTCGTCAGAGAATTCTGCATAAGGAACAGTTTGGTATATACATTGCTGTTTATACTTTGATGGACTTGCACAACCAGGAGTATACAGGGTTCACGCAGGCTTATTTTCTAATTTTTATCTCTTTGTGTTGTTATGTATAGATAAACAGGATGTAATAACAAGGTTACTGTAGAGCTGGGAAAGCTCTTTTATTTCAGGTTTAATCCAGTTTTACACTTGCAAGGAATTTTAGCTACCAGTCCAGCAGCCCCTTGTCTCAGGAGGTGCTTAGGTTGTGTTTGGATGATTGTTAGTAGTTGGTAGCACTAGTGTACTAATGTTCTACTCATCTCTTTTTTATTATTTATTCATCCCTAAGAAATTGTTTAAGAGAAGGGACCCTTCACATTTTTTTTCTCACTACTACCTAATTGAGGTCATTTAAGAGAATCCCTTGCAGGTCGGTAGGATGGCTTAGCAGATAAAGGCTCTTGCTGGGCAAGCCTGGAGAACTGAGTTTGATCCCTGAATTCCTGATTAGGTGGAAGGCAAAAATGATTGCACAGAGTTGTCATCTGACCTTCCCATGTGTTCACTAGTATCCATCCTTTACCCACATCATGAACAGTCCCTCCCGCACACACATACACAATAAAAAAAGAAGACTGTGGGGTGTATTTAGAGAATCTTCTTGCTGCTCCAAAATGTCATGTCATTTCACTTTTCAGTCTCTTACAGTCATAGTCTTACCCAGACTACCAGTGTGGAGAATCAGCTTTTTTTTTTTATGTTGCACTTTTTTTTAATTTTATTTTTCTTTTTAGTTACATTTTGTTAACTCTGTGTCCCAGCTATATTCCACTCCCTCATTCCCTCTCCAACCTCACATTCCCTTCCTGGTCTCTTCCCTGCCCCTTTCCAAGTCCACTGATAGGGGAGGACCTCCTCCCCTTTCATTTGACCCTGTTTTATCAGGTATCTTCAGGGCTGGCTGCTTTAAGTCCACCTCTGTGGCCTAACAGGACTGCTCCTCCCCTGGGGGTGGGGTGGGGAGGTCAAAGAGATCCTGTTAGAAATAGTCCTTGTTCCCCTTACTTTGGAAAACAGCTTTCTTTTTAATCTTGTTCAGTTTTCAGTTGTTCTTCTCCTTACAACAATTTTATTTAGTTTGTTTTTTTGACACAAATTCTCTCTACAGAGACCTGGTTATCTTGGGCTTCCCTATGTAGACCAGACTGGCCTTGAACTTACAGAGATATGTCTTCCTCTGCCTCCCAAGTGCTGGAGTTAAAGACAACGAACAACTTCCCCACAAAACTTTTGAAACAATAACAAACTTGATGATAGTTCCAAGTATGTACAGTTAATTGCTGTTTTACTTTGCCCATTTTGAGATGAAGCTGCTGACTTTATGCCCTGTCACTCAGAATGGTTTAGTGTTAATTTTATACAAACAAGAACTTTGCCTTACAT
>NW_026587922.1:0-4043 GCF_907164565.1 Psammomys obesus | reverse complement strand
ATGAGTCTCTGGGAAGTTCCCTGTGTTCAAATTTTCTTGTTCTGTTGTTCTCCAGAACTCTCTGGAACTCTCTGGAGTTCCTCCAGCTCTTGCTATTTCCCACTTTTTACATAAAATTCCATTCACTCTGCCCATCAGTTGGCCATCAGGCTCAGCATCTGCTTTGACAGTCTATACTGCAGAAGCTTTCAGAGGTCCTCTGTGACAGGTTTCAAGGTTGTTTCCTGTTTTTTTCTGGCTTTCAGAGGCCCTCTGTAGCAGGTTCCGAGGTTGTTTCCTATTTTCTTTTTCAACAAAACAGAAATTAAACAAAGAAACAATATCTCTGACAGAGGTCATGAATCAAATGGACCTCACAGACATTTACAGAACTTTACACCCAAACACAAAAGAATTTACCTTCTTCTCAGCACCTCATGGAACCTTCTCCAAAATAGACCATATAGTTGATCACAAAGCAAGCCTCAACAGATACAAGAAGACTGAAATAATCCCTTGTATCCTGTCTGATCACCATGGAATAAAGCTGGACTTCAACAACAACAGAAATAGCAAAAAGCCTACACACACATGGAAACTGAACAACTTGTTACTAAATGACAGCTGGGTCAGGGAAGAAATAAAGAAAGAAATTAAAGCCTTTCTAGAACTCAATGAAAATGAAGACACAACATACCCAAACTTGTGGGACACAATGAAAGCAGTGCTAAGAGGAAAGTTCATAGCACTAAGTGCCTTCAAGAAGAAATTCGAGACCGCTCATTCAAGCAACTTAATGGCTCACCTATAAACCCTAGAAAAAGAAGAAGCAGACACACCAAAAAGGAGTAGACAGCTGGAAATAATCAAACTCAGGGCTGAAATCAATCAATTAGAAACAAATAAAACAATTCAAAGAATCAATGAAACCAAGAGCTGGTTCTTTGAGAAAATCAACAAGATCGACAAACCCTTAGCCAAGCTAACTAAAAGGCAGAGAGACACCACCCAAATCAACAAAATCAGAAATGAAAAGGGGGACATAACTACAGACACTGAGGAAATCCAAACAATCATTAGGACTTACTTCAAAAGTCTATACTCAACAAAATTTGAAAACCTAAATGAAATGGACAATTTTCTTGATCGATTTGACTTACCAAAGCTGAATCAGGACCAGGTAAATCAATTAAATAGTCCTATATCCCGCAAAGAAATAGAAGCAGTCATCAAACGTCTCCCATCCAAAAAAAACCCAGGACCAGATGGCTTCAGCGCAGAATTCTACCAGACCTTCAAAGAAGAGCTAACACCAATTCTCTTCAAACTATTCCACAAAATAGAAACAGAAGGAACATTACCAAACTCATTCTATGAAGCCACAGTCACCTTGGTACCTAAACCTCACAAACACTCAACAAAGAAAGAGAATTTCAGGCCAATCTCCCTTATGAACATTGATGCAAAAATACTTAACAAAATACTTGCAAACCGAATCCAAGAACACATCAAAGATTTTATCCACTATGACCAAGTAGGCTTCATCCCAGGTATGCAGGGGTGGTTCATTATACGGAAATCCATCAATGTGATCCACCATATTAACAAACTGAGAGAAAAAAACCACATGATAATCTCCCTAGATGCTGAAAAAGCATTTGACAAAATCCAACATCCATTCATGGTTAAAGTACTGGAGAGATCAGGGATACAAGGCACATATCTAAACATAGTAAAGGCGATTTACAGCAAGCCTATAGCCAACATCAAACTGAACGGAGAGAAACTTCAAGCAATCCCACTGAAATCAGGGACAAGACAAGGCTGCCCACTCTCTCCATATCTATTCAACATAGTGCTGGAAGTCCTTGCTAGAGCAATAAGACAGTTGAAGGAGATCAAGGGGATACAGATGGGAAAGGAAGAAGTCCAATTATCACTATTTGCAGATGATATGATAGTATATATGAGTGACCCCAAAAACTCTACCAGGGAACTCCTACAGCTGATAAACACCTTCAGCAAAGTGGCCGGATACAAAATTAACTCAAAAAAATCAGTAGCACTCCTGTATACAAAAGACAAAAGGGCTGAGAAAGAAATTAGAGAAACCACACCATTCACAATAGCCACAAATGACATAAAGTACCTTGGTGTAACCCTAACCAAGGAAGTCAAAGACTTGTATGAAAAAAATTTCAAGTCTCTGAAGAAAGAATTAGAGGAAGATATGAGAAGATGGAAAGATCTCCCATGCTCATGGCTTGGCAGGATTAACATAGTAAAAATGGCCATCTTACCAAAAGCAATCTACAGATTTAATGCAATTCCCATCAAATTGCCAACACAATTCTTTACAGACCTGGAAAGAAAAATTCTCTACTTCATATGGAATAACAAGAAACCGAGAATTGCTAAAACAATCCTCTACAATAAAAGATCTTCTGGAGGTATCTCCATCCCTGATCTCAAGCTGTACTATAGAGCAACAGTTATAAAAACTGCATGGTACTGGCATAGAAACAGAATGGTGGATCAATGGAATCGAACAGAAGACCCAGAAATAAACCCACACACTTACGGACACCTGATTTTTGACAAAGATGCCAAAACCATACAATGGAAAAAAGATAGCATCTTCAACAAATGGTGCTGGTCCAACTGGATGTCTACATGTAGAAAAATGAAAATAGATCCATACTTATCACCCTGCACAAAACTGAAGTCCAAGTGGATCAAAGACCTCAACATAAAACCAGACACATTAAATCGGCTAGAAAAAAAAGTGGGGAATACCCTAGAACTCATTGGTACAAGAGAAAACTTCCTGAACAGAACACCAACAGCACAGGCTCTAAGAGCAACAATCAATAAATGGGACCTCATGAAATTGAAAAGCTTCTGTAAAGCAAAAGGCACCATCATCAAAACAAAGCAACTGCCTACAGATTGGGAAAGAATCTTCACCAACCATTTATCTGACAGAGGACTCATATCCAGTATATATAAAGAACTAAAGAAGCTGAAAAGCAGCAAACCAAGTAATCCAATTAAAAAATGGGGAACAGAGCTAAAGAGAGAATTCTCTGTAGAGGAATATCAAATGGCAGAGAAGCACTTAAAGAAATGTTCAACCTCATTAGCCATTAGGGAAATGCAAATCAAAACAACCCTGAGATTTCACCTTATACCCATCAGAATGGCCAAGATGAAAAACTCAAGGGGACAACACATGCTCGAGAGGTTGTGGAGAAAGGGGAACCCTTCTCCACTCCTGGTGGGAATGTAAACTGTTACAACCACTCTGGAAATCAATCTGGTGCTTTCTCAGACAACTAGGAATAGTGCTTCCTCAAGATCCAGCCATACCACTCCTAGGCATATACCCAAAAGAGGCACAAGTACACAAAAAGGACATTTGCTCAACCATGTTTGTAGCAGCTTTATTTGTAATAGCCAGAAGCTGGAAACAACCCAGATGCCCCTCAACTGAAGAGTGGATGCAGAAACTGTGGTACATCTATACAATGGAGTATTATTCAGCAATGAAAAATAAGGAAATCATGAAATTTGCAGGTAAATGGTGGGACCTGGAAAGGATCATCCTGAGTGAGTTGTCCCAGAAGCAAAAAGACACGCATGGTATATACTCACTCATATAAACGTACAATATAGAATAAACCCACTAAAATCTGTACATCTAACCAAACTAAGCAAAAGAGAGGACCCTAACTAAAATGTTCAATCCTCATCCTGAAAGGCAAAGAGGATGGTCATCAGAAGAAAAAGAAAATAGGAAACAACCTCAGAACCTGCTACAGAGGTCCTCTGAAAGCCAGAAGAAAACAGGAAACAACCTTGAAACCTGTCACAGAGGACCTCTGAAAGCTTCTGCAGTATAGACTGTCAAAGCAGATGCTGAGCCTGATGGCCAACTGATGGGCAGAGTGAATGGAATTCTATGTAAGAAGTGAGAAATAGTAAGAGCTGGAGGGGACGGGAACTCCACAAGGAGAGCAACAGAACAAGAAAATTTGAACACAGGGAACTTCCCAGAGACTCAT
>NW_026587921.1:0-5422 GCF_907164565.1 Psammomys obesus | reverse complement strand
CTCTCTCATCCTCACCAGCATTGGTTGTTATTTAATATCTCCATGAATGTTTGCTGATCATTTTCCTTATGACTAGGGAATTTGGACATTAATAAGATTATTTATTAAAAATTTATATTTCTTCTATTGATATCTGTCCAGTTTATCTGTCATTTATTCTTGTGGCAGCTTCTGTATTTGATATTTCATATTTTAGGTACTTTTAAGATTCTGAATATTAATTCTCTCTACAATATATAGCTAGAATATAATATTACCATCTTGTTGGTTGTCACTCCTCTGTTCTTTCTGTTGCTCTGCAGAAACTTTTTAATTTCATAGAGTATAATTTGTCAGTTCTTGCTGTTGTTTCCTGAGCTGTTTTCAGAATGAGTTTTAAAGATGTTTTACTTTGCCTGTTGCGTAAAGTGTTTTTCTCATATCTTCTTATAGACGTTTCAGCATGTTGCATCTTACATAAGGAACTTTGATCCATTCAGTTGGTTTCTGTAAAGAGTGGGAGACATGGAGACAGATTAAACTCTCTATATTTAGATGGATTGTTTTTATCAGCTCCATTTGTTAAAAATGTTTTTCTGTGGCTATTTTAGGCACTTTAATTTTTTTAAAAATCTGGTGATTGTTGATATATGGTCTTATTTCTGGGTTGTCTATTCTATCCCAAAGACTTACACATCTCTTTTTGTTGCAATAACATGCTATTTTGTTACTATTGCACTATGATATAATCTGCATATCTATTTTTATGAGGGTGAAGAGAGTAATTGAAGAAGACACTAGAAGAGAGAAAAACCTCCTACAAGAACCAGTGAGTAAATATTAGCAGCTTTCAAATTATATCTTTGAGCAATACCAATGAAACATCATGTTATTGCAAGAGAAGCCATGTGTAGATCTGCTTAAGAGACATCACTAATAATATTAACACAGTCAATACTGGGCAGTCTTGAAATCTCCTGTCAAGAGTTTTAGTCTAATCCTTCTCAATTTAGCCTCTGACAGGTTATTTGGACAAGAGCAAAAAGCAGCCAACTTCTTTGGCAAAACAATTTGAACACAGGGAACTTCCCAGAGACCCATACTCCAACCAAGGACTATTTGTGGAGATGACCTGGAACCCCTGCACAGGTGTAGCCCATGGCAGTTCAGTGTCCAAGTGGGTTACATAGTAATGGGAAGAGGGACTGCTTCTGACATAATCTCATTGGCCTGCTCGTTGATCACTTCCCCCTGAGGGGGGAGCAGCCTAATCAGGCCACAGTAGAGGACAATGCAGCCACTTTTGATGAGTACTGATAGAATAAGATCAGAAAGAAGAGGAGAACCTCCCCTATCAGTGGACTTGGGGAGTGGCATGCATGCAGAAAGGGGAGGGAGGGTGGGATCAGGAGAGGAGGAGGGAGGGGCTTATGGAGGGATACAAAATGAATAAAGTGTAATTAATAAAAAAATTTCAAAAAAAAAGAATGGTCTCTAGGCCAGTTGCTGTTGTTGTCCTCTGAAACCTCTCAAGCTGGGACTCCATAGTCCACATGGTTCTCCACATTATTGTCTTTCAACTTTCTGAGATGATGGCCCATTAGGCCTCATTTAAAGAGTTCAGCCACTTTCCTATTTCAAAGCTCCAAAGCACATATTCCATAAACAAACAGCATGGTCAGGCCAGGCCTGCCACAGCAATACAACAATCCCTGGGACCTACTTCTGGTTACTTTCCTATTCCTGTGAAGAGGCCCTATCAATGGTCAAGGCAATACAAAAGAAAAGCACTTAATTGGGGCCTTGCTTACAGTTTCAGAGGGTTAGTTTATGTCCATCATGGTGGGGAGTGTGGCAGCAGGCAGGCAGGCATGGAGTAGGAACATTAGCTGATAGCTCACATATGATCTGAAAGGTGCAGGTGGGGAGAGGAAGGGAGAGAGAGAGAGAGAGAGAGAGAGAGAGAGAGAGAGACATTCAGTCAGACAGATTGGGCCCAGTATGTGGTTTTGAAACCTCAAAGCCCATCCCTGTGACACTCTGAGAAGGGTAAGCCTGTTAATCCTTCCCAAACACTTGTATAAAATGTAGACTAAGCATTAAAATTTATGATTCTGAATGGGGTCATTCTTATTCAAGCTACCATATTAGCCTCAAACCACTATTTTCTCTTAGACACCAATTTATTAATATCTTTCCCTATACCTTTTACCCTTTCGATTTACTTATTTGGAGTCAATTTGTACATTAAGGAGTGTCAAGGTGCATTGTTAGCATTTACCTTATTATTTCTGAGTTTTTAAACTGAATCATTCATAGATCTTCCTCTTAGATATGTTATTTCTGTATCTCAAAGGTTCTAAGAAATTATTTTTCCTTTGGTTTAGATATTTTTAAATTTTAAGATAGGAAATATTGGGCTGGAGTGATGGCTCATCCATTAAAGGGTAAGCTCACAACCAAATGTATAAGAGAGAGAAAATATTGTTTTAAATTTAAACTAATTTTTCACTTGCTCAATGACCTCAAGTGTTATCTATATCACAGAATGTCCCAAGGACCGCTGAGAAAATGTGTATTCTGTAGCTACTGTTTGAAAAATCGTCCTAGTTTGCTTTCTTGCTGCCATGATAAACACCAGAACCAAACGCAAATTGGGGAGGAAAGGGTTTATTTCACCTTTCACCTTATAAGTTCATCATCCAGGGAAATGGGGGCCAGAAGTCAAGACATGAACCTGGAGGTAAAAACCATAAAGAAACGATGCTTACTGGCCTATGTATTCTGGTTTTCACAGCTGCCTTTTTACGCAGCCCAGGACTACCTGCCTTCGAATGGCGTCTCCATCAGAGACGCATCAAAAATATGCCCCAAAATCTCGTCCATGTGCCAATATGATGGAGGCAATTCTTGAGTTAAAGTTTCTTCTTCTCATAGGACCCTACCTTGTTTTAATTTGACTAAAATTAACTGGTGTAATGTCTAAGTCTATTTGATCTCTAGTGAATGGTGTCTGCAGTAAACTGTCAATTTTTATGTTTGGATGTTTTACCAATTGACAAGGGTTGAGTACTGTCATTACCCACTGAATAGTGATAGTAGTGTTTGTTTGATGATCTTGTGTACACCAAACATTCATTGGTTACATATTTGTATTCATGATAACATGTTGATTGGATGTTCCCTCTGTTAATTATTTACTAGCTGTTTGTTTTCCAAATAATATGTTTTGGCTTGAAATGTACTTTATCATATCTGAGCATAACTAGTCCTGGTTGTTTCCTGCTTCCAGTATCTTGGTACATCAACTTCAGCCCTTTCCTTCTCAGTTCTTCCTTATATTTGAACAATAGATTCATTTTCTCCAGGTACCAAACATCTAGGCTTATTTGTAAGGCTGTCAAATAGTTTGTGTCTGTAAATTAAATAGGTATAGCCACTATAACTAGGATTTTTATTGTGATTATTGGGACATTTTTTGGTTGATTTCATGGCTTATTCAAATATTAATTTTTATTCTCCCCTTATTGGACTAAGCACTTGATTTTTTCGATGTCATAAAATTGATTATTTTATGTTTCCATATAATTAATACTCCTTTGCATGCAGGTTTCCTTTAAATATTTTTCTTATATGCTGGGTTGGTATCAATGGATTGATATAATTTGGGCTTATCTGAGAAAATTGTTATTTCCTCATTGGTTTATGAGATGATAATCTCATTTGACATTTATTTAATGCTTAAAATATATCCCTTGCACTTTTCATGTTTCTGCCAAAAAGTCAGACATTATTCTGATTGCTCTTCATTTTTAAGTAACATGGACACTTCTTTGCAGGTTTTAATGTCTTGTCTTTTTTTTTTCTTTCGTTTTAGCTACTATGCCATTGTTTTATATCATTATATATTCATTTATAATACATATTAGAGAAGGTTTTTTTTTCCTGTCATTTCCGTTTTGGTGTCTAAATGTCTATTGTGCTTAAAGTTTATTTCTTTCTGTACTGTCAGAAAACTTTCTGGTGTAATTTCTGTGACTCTCTATTCTATACCTTGAGTTTTTATCTCACCTCATTTTTCTGCCTATAGATATATTTTGTCTTGTGTTTATACTTAAGAATTAAGTGTTCAAGACTGCCTTTCTCTTTCCTTGTGTATAAATGTAAATTTTCCTCCATCTTTTCTTCAAAAATCAATGTTTTTCATTTTGATTAGCTTACTAGTGACACAATTTATGATTTTGATTTAATCTTCAGAATTTCTACTTTTTTAAAAATTTTCTATGACTTTCTCATCCATGTTGCTGAGCTCTGTATATGTGTTCTGAGTTGATTTATTCAATTCATTTATATGCATGGACGTTCCTGACCTTCTTTTCAAGTATACTCTCTGGTTTAATAATTTATTTAATTCTATGTGCATTAGTGTTTCAACTACATGTATATCTGTGTGAAGGTGTTGGAACCCCCTGCTTCTAGAGTTACAGATAGTTGTAACCTGGCATGTGGAGGCTGGGAATTGAACCCACATACCTCTTCTGGAAGAACAGCCAGTGCTCTTACCTGTTGAGCCATCTCTCCAGACCCCTCAAGGAAATTTTTAAACTGCTTTATCAGCATTTTAAATACCGCAGCAATTATTTGACATGGCATTTGCACAAATATGTTTATTTGCCTTTATCGTATATATATTTTTTTTTATTTTTGTGTCAGGATACATAATTCATTTTGTAGGGCTTGAAGTTTACATTTATAGTGGATAACCATCTTTAGAGGACTCAGTCTCAAACCATGAAAGAAACAAGGAAAGAAAGGCAGAAAGATAGAAAGACAGACAGACAGAAAGAAAGACAAAAAGAAAGGAAGGAAGGAAGGAAGGAAGGATGGAAGGATGACAGGGAAGGAAGGAACTAAGGAAGGAAGGAAGATAGAAGAAAAGAAGCTACTGTAGTAGCTAATTAAACTATATACATAAACACAGAGAAAGTCTTAAAGCCAACTACTCTTACCCAACAACTCTGAAGCAGACCCTAACGAAATAGTGTATAATAAACTCAGATGTTAAAACTCAATTTGGATAAAAGTAGAAGCATTAATTGTACATTAAAATTAGAGAAGAAAACAGATATTGTTGACATAGTTTAGTGGTGGGGACGGGTCTAGGATTATTTAGGGCCAGGACAGGGTTTGACTATGAATAGAATATATTTCATGCACATATGAAATTTTTAAATAATTAATAAAATGTTCTAATTTGAAAGTAGAAATAATGTTAATGAATAAAGTAAATAAAGAAGACAGACAGGAGAAGAAAATGCAGCACTGAGATTTGTGTTGGGATTTTGGACTCACTGCATTCATTTCTAATCCAACTGTAGACCACCTGTGAGGCAAAGAAGGCCTTCTTGGATCTGAAACTCAGAATTCCCGGTTTCACCAGCAC
>NW_026587920.1:0-2027 GCF_907164565.1 Psammomys obesus | reverse complement strand
GAAACAACACCATTCACAATAGCCACAAATGACATAAAGTACCTTGGCGTAACCCTAACCAAGGAAGTCAAAGACTTGTATGAAAAAAATTTCAAGTCTCTGAAGAAAGAATTAGAGGAAGATATGAGAAGATGGAAAGATCTCCCATGCTCATGGCTTGGCAGGATTAACATAGTAAAAATGGCCATCTTACCAAAAGCAATCTACAGATTTAATGCAATTCCCATCAAATTGCCAACACAATTCTTTACAGACCTGGAAAGAAAAATTCTCAACTTTGTATGGAATAACAAGAAACCGAGAATTGCTAAAACAATCCTCTACAATAAAAGATCTTCTGGAGGTATCTCCATCCCTGATCTCAAGCTGTACTATAGAGCAACTGTTATAAAAACTGCATGGTACTGGCATAGAAACAGAATGGTGGATCAATGGAATCGAACAGAAGACCCAGAAATAAACCCACACACTTACGGACACCTGATTTTTGACAAAGATGCCAAAACCATACAATGGAAAAAAGATAGCATCTTCAACAAATGGTGCTAGTCCAAGTGGATGTCTACATGTAGAAAAATGAAAATAGATCCATACTTATCACCCTGCACAAAACTGAAGTCCAAGTGGATCAAAGACCTCAACATAAAACCAGACACATTAAATCGGCTAGAAAAAAAAGTGGGGAATACCGTAGAACTCATTGGTACAGGAGAAAACTTCCTGAACAGAACACCAACAGCACAGGCTCTAAGAGCAACAATCAATAAATGGGACCTCATGAAACTGAAAAGCTTCTGTAAAGCAAAGGACACCGTCATCAAAACAAAGCGACTGCCTACAGATTGGGAAAGAATCATCACCAACCCTCTATCTGACAGAGGACTCATATCCAATATATATAAAGAACTAAACAAGCTGAAAAGCAACAAACCAAGTAATCCACTTAAAAAATGGGGAACAGAGCTAAAGAGAGAATTCTCTGCAGAGGAATATCGAATGGCAGAGAAGCACTTACAGAAAAGCTCAACCTCATTAGCCATTAGGGAAATGCAAATCAAAACAACCCTGAGATTTCACCTTACACCCATCAGAATGGCCAAGATGAAAATCTCAAGGGACAACACATGCTGGAGAGGTTGTGGAGAAAGGGGAACGCTTCTCCACTGCTGGTGGGAATGTAAACTGGTACAACCACTCTGGAAATCAATCTGGCGCTTTCTCAGACAACTAGGAATAGCGCTTCCTCAAGATCCAGCCATACCACTCCTAGGCATATACCCAAAAGAGGCGCAAGTACACAACAAGGACATTTGTTCAACCATGTTTGTAGCAGCTTTATTTGTAATAGCCAGAAGCTGGAAACAACCCAGATGCCCCTCAACTGAAGAATGGATGCAGAAACTGTGGTACATCTATACAATGGAGTATTACTCAGCAATGAAAAATAAGGAAATCATGAAATTTGCAGGTAAATGGTGGGACCTGGAAAGGATCATCCTGAGTGAGTTGACCCAGAAGCAAAAAGACACTCACGGTATATACTCACTCATATAAACATACAATATAGAATAAACCCACTAAAAGCTGTACATCTAAACAAACTAAGCAAAAGAGAGGACCCTAACTAAAATGTTCATTCCCCATCCTGAAAGGCAAAGAGGATGGACATCAGAAGAAAAAGAAAATAGGAAACAACCTCGGAACCCGCTACAGAGGGCCTCGGAAAGCCAGAAGAAACAACCTTGAAACCTGCCAAAGAGGGCCTCTGAAAGCTTTTGCAGTATAGACTGTGAAATCAGATGCTGAGCCTGATGGCCAACTGATGGGCAGAGTGAATGGAATTTTATGTAAGAAGTGGGAAATAGTAAGAGCTGGAGGGAACGGGAACTCCACAAGCAGAGCAACAGAACAAGATAATTTGAACACAGGGAACTTCCCAGAGACTCCTACTCCAACCAAGGACTATTTGTGGAGATGACCTGGAACCCCTGCACAGGTGTAGCCCATGGCAGTTCAGTGTCCAAGTG
>NW_026587919.1:0-1596 GCF_907164565.1 Psammomys obesus | reverse complement strand
CCAAGGGGCCACAAACCAGACTAACCGGTTAGCCCCATGAGCAGCAATAGAAAAACTCAAGGGCATATTTGTGGATTGTCAAGGCTACAATATATATTCAGTTCTTTTGTATGCATATGGCTTCTAGTTTCACACTTTTATGGTATTTCTGTGTGAGCGAATATCTGTATCTCTGTACCCATATTTCCCTCGTGTTTTTTCTTTGCTCTTTTTATTGATAACATTAGACACCTCAACTGTTTTATTGATTTCTGGAATATTGGAGCCTGACAATTTCCTCTTTATGAAATACAAAAGTATGTCCCGTGACATAAATCCACCTCCCCAAACTAATGATTTGGCCTGCCATTTAACGTTTTCTGGTCTATGGTTTGATGCATCTCTGTGCTTCTTTGCTATCACTGCTGTGGTTTAAATCAATTTGTGAAGTACTAAGCCTTTCCTGGCCGTTGTCAAGGGCAATCCCAGAATTATAAGCCATCCCTTGATTATCTGCTGCTACTGCTTCCTCTGCTATTTATTCTTCATTGGCCACCACAGCACAGTCATCTGCATCACCCAGCAAGCCAGTTTGAGACTCTGTTCATGATTCATTTGGGGTGTATATGTTTGAGAGAGAGAGAGAGAAAGAATGGGAGACAGAGAGATAAAGACAGACAAACAAAGAATACTGCTATATGTGTGTGTGTTTATCTTGCTATGATTCTGGAACACTAAGGTGGTTTCTGGTATCAGTCACCTGTCTGTCCTCATTTGCTCTTGGACTTGATTTGTTGTCTGTGGAGTTCGGTGGGAATGTCTCTCCCACGTTGACAGATTTGCAAACCCTGAATATGACTACCTGCCTCATGATAGGAATGAGAATTTCCACAGAGGAAACATGTGGACAGATCTGACTGACCAATCAGAACTGGAGTGAAGTGGAGACGGTGTGTCAAGAGCCTAATAACAATTTGTCTTGGCCCTCTTTAGCCTCTCTTAGCCATTCCTTGCCAGCCTCTTTGTTCGACCTAGTATCCTAGGACTGATGAATACCTGTAGGGTGGTGTTAACTAGAACACAAGCGTCTGGCAGGCCCAATGTTAAGAATTTCACCTGATGGCATTGGAGTCTTATAGACTCCAATGTATGCTTTGTCATAACCCGCTTTTCTAAGGTCTAACTGAAGAGCATTTATGGCTGTTCTAATAGTATAAATATTTCATGGGACTCCCTCCACATTGGAACATGGAATTTGGAGTGGACTGAATATATGCTCTCGGGCCATGACAATTATCATATTCAACAAGGACATAACTCCTGCTTGCTACTGTATCCTGGGATACCCAGCTGTCCCATCACTGAGGAGTGTCCACTATCACTTTACTGGCTAGAGCTTTACATATTTACAGAAGCCAGGCTTCTGACACCCAGCGTGGTGGTGTTCTGCAGTGTGTTGGCCACTTTCCTTACTATCCCCCATAGCACCGGGGGCAAGGTCATGCTGGCTGCAGAGCATCACAGGATCCCAGAAATTTCTGCCTTCTAGACTTACAGTCAGTACCATGAGAGGATTTTTACCAATATGCCACAACATTGAGGATGAGATCATGGATG
>NW_026587918.1:0-1166 GCF_907164565.1 Psammomys obesus | reverse complement strand
TTTACTAATTGAACATTTAATTCATCAGAGTGCTTTCCAATGATATGTGTAGCCTGGCATATTCTGCTTCATGATAGTGCCAATATCATGAACTCTTTATGAGTCCCCAAATAGCAATATTTTGACATTTTCTTTGCTGATTTGTATGCCCTTGATCTCCTTTAGTTGACCTCCTTTAGTTTCATGAGGTCCCATTTAATAATTTTTGATCTTAGAGCCTGAGATGTTGATACTCTGTTCAGGAAGTTCTCCTGTGCCAGTGAATTAAAGGCTCTTCTGACTTTCTCTTCTAACATATTTAGTGTATCTGCTGTTATATTGAGGCCTTTGATCTACTTGATTTGAGTTTTTTTCAGGTAGATAAATATGATCTATTTGCATTTTTCTACATAAAGAGATACAATGAGACCAGCACCATTTGTTGAAGATACTGTCTTTTTTAATTGTGTGGTTTTG
This sequence comes from Psammomys obesus, assembly GCF_907164565.1. Lineage (NCBI taxonomy): Eukaryota > Metazoa > Chordata > Mammalia > Rodentia > Muridae > Psammomys > Psammomys obesus. The sequence continues at coordinate 710 of NW_026587918.1, read as the reverse complement.
GCTTCTTTGCCAAAAATCAATTGACCAAAGGTATGTGGGTTTATTTCTGGTTCTTTGATTCAATTCCATTGATCAACGAGTCTATCTCTATGCCAGTACCATGAAGTTTTTATTAATATTGCTCTGTAGTAGAGCTTGAAGTCAGAGATGGCGATAACTCCAGAGGATCTCTTACTGTATAGTATTGTTTAACCTATTCTGGGTTTTTTGTGTTTCCATATGAAGTTTAGAATCATTCTTTCAAGGTCTGTAAAGATCTGTGATGGGATTTTGATGGTGATTGCCTTTGGTGTTGTGGCCATTCTTACTGTGTTAATCCTAAAGATCCAGGAGCATGGGAGATCTTTCTCTTCTCTGATATCTTCTTCAGTTTCTTTCTTCAGATACAAAGTTCTTTTCATACAGCTCTTTCACTTGTTTGGATAGAGTCACAATAAGATACATTATAGTATTTGTGGCTATTATGAATGGTGTAGTTTCCTTAATTTCTTTCTCAGCACATTTGTCCCTTTTGTACAGGAGGGCTATTGATTTTTAAAAATTACTCCTGTATCCAGCTACTTTGCTGAAACTGTTTATTAGCTCTGGGAGTTCTATGGTGGGCTCTTTTTGGTCGCTTACATACACTATCATCTCATCTGCCAATAGCAGTATTTTGGCTTATTCCTTACTGATTTGTTTGCCCTTGATCTCCCTTTGTTGTCTTATTG
>NW_026587917.1:0-1123 GCF_907164565.1 Psammomys obesus | reverse complement strand
AAATAGGATGGACATGAGAAGAGGGAGAAAACAGGGAACAGGACAGGAGCCTACCACAGAGGGCCTTTGAAACACTCTAGCCAGCAGGGTATCAAAGCAAATGCTAAGACTCATAGCCAAACTTTGGGCAGAGTGCAAGGAATCTTATGAAAGAAAGAGTTAATGAAAGACCTGGAGGAGACAAGAGCTCCACAAGGAGAGCAACAGAATCAAGAAATCTGGGCACAAGGGTCTTTTCTGAGACATGTTCCAGCCAAGGAACATGCATGGCAATAACCTAGAACCCCTGAAAAGATGTAGCCCATGCCAGCTAATTGTCCAAGTAGGTGGCCTAGTAAGGGGTACAGTGGTTGTCTCTGATCTGAACTCAGTGGCTGGCTCTTTGATCACCACCCCCTGAGGGAGGAGCAGACTTACCATTCCACAGAGTTAGACAATGCAGCCAGACCTGATGAGACTTGATTGGCTAGGGTCAGATGGACAGAAAAGAGGACTTCCCCTATCAGTAGACTGGGGGAGGGGTAAGGGAAGAGAAGAGGGAGGGAAGAAACGTGGGATTGAGAAGGGATGAGGGAGTTACAGCAGGGATACAAAGTGAATAATTTGTAATTAATAAAAAAAATAGACATATAAGTTCCAGTGAAATTGAAGCATTCATTAAAGCCTTCCAATCAAGAAAATCCAGGACCAGACAGTTTTAGTGCAGAATTCTACCAGAGTTTCAAAGAAGAGTTATTGCCAATACTCCTCAAATTATTCCACAAAGTAAAAACAGAAGGAACATTTCCCAGTTCATTTTTTGAGATCACAGTTGACCATGATTCCTAAACCACATAAAGACTCAGCAAAGAGAATTACAGAACAGTTTCTTCATTAACTTAGATGCAAAAATACTCAATAAAATACTTGTAAATGGAATATAAGACTACATCAAAAAGATAATACACCATGATCAACCTGGCTTCATCTGAGAAATGCAGAGATTGTTTAAAATTTAAAAATCAGTAAATGTAATTCAGTATACAAATAAACTAAAATATAAATTCCACATGATCATCTCATTAGATTTAGAAAAGCCCTTTGATAAAAACTAACACCCCTTCATGATAAAAGTCTAGGAGAG
>NW_026587916.1:0-2043 GCF_907164565.1 Psammomys obesus | reverse complement strand
ATGTTTCTCTCCGTTCAGTTTGATGTTGGCTATAGGCTTGCTGTATATCGCCTTTACTATGTTTAGATATGTGCCTTGTATCCCTGATCTCTCCAGTACTTTAAACATGAATGGATGTTGGATTTTGTCAAATGCTTTTTCAGCATCTAGGGAGATTATCATGTGGTTTTTTTCTTTCAGTTTGTTAATATGGTGGATCACACTGATGGATTTCCGTATATTGAACCACCCCTGCATACCTGGGATGAAGCCTACTTGGTCATAGTGGATAATATCTTTGATGTGTTCTTGGATACGGTTTGCAAGTATTTTGTTAAGTATTTTTACATCAATGTTCATAAGGGAGATTGGCCTGAAATTCTCTTTCTTTGTTGAGTCTTTGTGAGGTTTAGGTACCAAGGTGATTGTGGCTTCATAGAATGAATTTGGTAATGTTCCTTCTGTTTCTATTTTGTGGAATAGTTTGAAGAGAATTGGAGTTAGCTCTTCTTTGAAGGTCTGGTAGAATTCTGCGCTGAAGCCATCTGGTCCTGGGCTTTTTTTGGATGGGAGACTTTTGATGACTGCTTCTATTTCTTTGGGGGATATAGGACTATTTAGTTGATTTACCTGGTCCTGATTCAGCTTTGGTGAGTCAAATCGATCAAGAAAATTGTCCATTTCATTTAGATTTTCAAATTTTGTGGCATATAGACTTTTGAAGTAAGTCCTAATGATTGTTTGGATTTCCTCAGTGTCTGTAGTTATGTCCCCCTTTTCATTTCTGATTTTGTTGATTTGGGTGGTGTCTCTCTGCCTTTTAGTTAACTTGGCTAAGGGTTTGTCTATCTTGTTGATTTTCTCAAAGAACCAGCTCTTGGTTTCATTGATTCTTTGAATTGTTTTATTTGTTTCTAATTGATTGATTTCAGCCCTGAGTTTGATTATTTCCAGCCGTCTACTCCTTTTTGGTGTGTCTGCTTCTTCTTTTTCTAGGGTTTTTAAGTGGGCCATTAAGTTGCTTGAATGAGCTGTCTCGAATTTCTTCTTGAAGGCACTTAGTGCTATGAACTTTCCTCTTAGCACTGCTTTCATTGTGTCCCACAAGTTAGGGTATGTTGTGTCTTCATTTTCATTGAGTTCTAGAAAGGCTTTAATTTCTTTCTTTATTTCTTCCCTGACCCAGCTGTCATTTAGTAACAAGTTGTTCAGTTTCCATGAGTGTGTAGGCTTTTTGCTATTTCTGTTGTTGTTGAAGTCCAGCTTTATTCCATGGTGATCAGACAGGATACAAGGGATTATTTCAGTCTTCTTGTATCTGTTGAGGCTTGCTTTGTGACCAACTATATGGTCTATTTTGGAGAAGGTTCCATGAGGTGCTGAGAAGAAGGTAAATTCTTTTGTGTTTGGGTGTAAAGTTCTGTAGATGTCTGTGAGGTCCATTTGATTCATGACCTCTGTCAGAGATATTGTTTCTTTGTTTAATTTCTGTTTTGTTGACCTGTCCTTTGTTGAGAGTGGGGTGTTGAAGTCTCCCACTATTAATGTGTGGGGATCTATATGTGGTTTAAATTTTATCAATGTTTCTTTTACAAATGTGGGTGCTCTTGTATTTGGGGCATAGATGTTCAGGATTGTGATGTCTTCCTGGTGGAATTTTCCCTTGATGAGTATGAAGTGTCCTTCCTCATTTCTTTTTATTAATTTTGGTTGAAAGTCTATTTTATCAGATATTAGAATGGCTACTCCTGCTTGTTTCTTGGGTCCATTTGCTTGGAAAGTCATCCTCCAACCTTTTACCCTCAGGTAATGTCTATCTTTGTGTCTTAGGTGTGTTTCTTGTATGCAACAGATTGCTGGGTTTTGTTTACGTATCCATTCTGTTAATCTGTGTCTTTTTACTGGAGAGTTGAGTCCATTGATGTTGAGAGAGATTAATGACCAGTGGCTGTTAGATCCTTTGATTTTGATGTTGGCTGTGTTCATAAGTTTGTGTGCTTGGTTGCTTTTTGTTTTGCTGTAGTAAGGTTAATTATTTCCTGTGTTTTCTTGACAGAAGCTAAT
>NW_026587915.1:0-2429 GCF_907164565.1 Psammomys obesus | reverse complement strand
GATGCAGGAATGATTCAACATATTTAAATCCATCACTGTAATTCACTAAAAGAAAAAAGTTAAATAAACATGTTCATCTCATTAGATAAAAAAAATTTTAATAAAATCGTGCACAACTTCATGATACAAGCTCTGTAAAATCAGGGATACAAGGCCCTACATAAACAAAATAAAGGTGATATAACAACAAGCCGATAGCCAAAATCAAATTAAGTGGGAAGAAACTCAAAGCAATTACACTACAGTCAGGGACAACACAAGGCTCTTCATAGTTTTTCAGTGTAGTTCAGTATTGTTCTAGCTAGAACAATAAGACAACTAAAGGAGATAAAGGGGTCCAAATTGGAAAAGAAGAAGTCAAAATATCCCTACTCAAAGATGATACACTAGTAGATATATGTGACCCACAAATTTTACCAGAGATGTTCTACAGTAGAGAAACCCCTTCAGTATGCTGGCTGCTATAAAATTAACTTATAAAATCAGTAGTCCACATGACTATAAATGATAAATGGGCTTATAAAAAATTAGGAAAACAACATACTTCACCGTAACTAGAAATAATATATCTTGGTGTAACTACCCAGGCAAGAGAAAGACCTCTGTGACAAGAACTTCACATCCCTCAAAAAAGAAACTGAAAAAGATATGAGAAGATGGAAAGATCTCCCATGCTCATGGATCAGTAGGATTAACATAGTAAAAACGGCCATCCTACTAAAAGCAATCTACAGATTCAATGCAATTACTATCTAAATAACAACCCAATTCTTCACAGACCTTGAAAGAACAATTCTCAATTTCCTATGGAATGCCAAAACAAGAACAGAAACAAAAAAATAACTAAAGAATAGCTAAAACATTTTTGTATAATAAAAGAATTTCTGGAGGTATCTCCATCCCTGATTTCAAGTTGTACTAAAGAGCAATAGTAATAAAATCTTATGGGACAAAAGGAAAGCAGTGCTAAGAGGAAATTCATAGCACAAAGTGCTGCCAGAAAGGAGTTTGAGACATCTCATACAAGCAACTTAATGACACACCTAAAATCCCTAGGGGGAAAAACAAGCAGATACACACAAGAGGAGTAGATGATTAGAAATAATCAAAATCAGAGCTGTAGTCTATGAATTAGAAACAAAGAAAACAACTCAAAGAATCAATCAGACCCAGAGCTGCTTCTTTGAGAAAATCAACAACATAAACAAATCCTTAGGCAAACTAAGGCAGAGAGAAACTGTCCAAATCAGCAAAATCAGAAATGATAAAGGAGACATAATGACAGATACTGAGGAAATTCAAACAATCATTAGGTCTACTATAAAAGAGTATATGCCACAAAATTTGAAAACCTAAATGAAAGGGACAATTTTTTTGATAGTTTCCAATTACCAAACTTAAATCAAGATTTTGTAATTAGATTAAATAGTCCTATATGTCCCAAGGAAATATAAGCAGTCTCAGTAGTATCCCTTACAAAAATGCCTAGGGCCAGAGGGTTTCAGTGAAGAAATTACAGACCTTAAAAAAGCTATCTCCAATTCTCTTCAAATTATTCTACAAAATAGAAGCAGAATGAACATTACCAAACTCATTTCATGAAGCCACAGTCACCTTGATACCTAAACCTCACGAAGACCCAACAAATACAGAACTTCAGACCTATCTCTCTTATGAACATTGATGCAAAAATACTCAATAAAATACGTGCAAACCGAAACCCAGAACACTTAAGAGATATCATCCACCATGACCAAGCAGGCTTCATCTCAGGCATGCAGGTTCAATGGACAGAAATCCATCACTGTAATCAATCATATAAACAAACTGAAGGAGAAAAATTATCATTTTCGTAGATGCCAAATACCTATTCATGTTTAACTAAGTCTTAGAGAAATCAGGGATACAGGACACATCCATAAACATAGTAAAGACAAAATACGGCAAACCTATAGCCAACATCGAACTAAATGGAGAGAAATTTAAAACCTTTTCCATTATACTTTTAATTGTAAGATGAAAATGTTTTATTGGCCTGGCCACAGCAAATTACTTAATAATAATATGAGGTTCTAAGCTTCCCCTGATTATGAGTGAGGCTTACCTGCCATGGTAGAAGCCAGTCTGTGTTTCTGTCCTCTTTAGATCCCATTTCAGTTTTGCTCAATAGCATGTTATGTAGGGCATGGGCCACTGCATATACTGCACTCCATATGGAATAGCTTGGCTCAGAAATAGTCATCATATCATTTATTTTATCCTTAGTCTTTAGAGAAATATTCACTGGACAAAGTTTATGATTTCCACATTGCAAAGCAGGAGGTGAACAACTAAAATTGTCAATCCAGAATTTAGAGAAGTAAACATCTCCTGGGTAATGGGAGGGTGTAAGGGCCTCAAGAAACTGCTTGAAGCCAGGGATAGTTCTC
>NW_026587914.1:0-3680 GCF_907164565.1 Psammomys obesus | reverse complement strand
AGAAACAACCTTTCTTGGTTTTTGCTTTTCTCCTTTGAGGAGACACAGTTGCAAAGCAACACTTACAAGAAATTTTTTTATTGGAGGCTTGCTTACCCTTTCAGAGGACAGTCCATTATCCTCATGGGAAAAAAAAAATAAACGATGGCAGTAGGCAAGCAAGGAGCTGTTGCAGGATATTTGACCCCATTGTGAACCCCCATATTGTAAATTATAAAACCCCGTTTCTAATGCTGGTATGGTTCAAACTTTGATCCTAGGGCTTTCTTTTTTCTGTAAATACCTACCCATGGAGTGGCTCAGCCAAAGCACACACCTCTCATCCAAGTGCCTTCTGTAAAGAGGATTAAATAATGTTAACCCTAGACTAAGAGGCAGACCAAGTAACCAGCTGATGGGGTGTCTGGACTTTTTGTTTTTAGCTTTTGGCTTTGGGCTTTAGCATCTGAGATGTGAGCTGAAGGTCAGCTTATTGCTTTCTCTTTCCTCGCTGAGCCAGCAATTTCTCAACCCAGCATCTAGCTCATGAGTTTGTATCCGTAAAATCGAACATCTGGGATTTTCTTATTGTTAAAAAAACATGAAGTTGAAAATAAGACAACTAAAGGAGATCAAGGGGATACAAATCAGAAAGGAAGAGGTCAAAGTGTCACTATTCGCAGATGATATGATAGTATATATGAGCGACCCCAAAAATTCAACCAGAGAACTCCTCCAGTTGATAAACACCTTCAGCAAAGTGGCAGGATACAAAATCAACTCAAAAAAATCAGAAGCCCTGCTGTATACCAAAGACAAGAGGGCCGAGAAAAAAATTAGGAAACAACACCCTTCATAATAGCCACTAACCACATAAAGTACCTTGGGGTGACTCTAACCAAGCAAGTGAAAGACCTTTTTGAGAAAAACTTCAATCTCTGAAGAAAGAAATTGAAGAAGATCTCAGAAGATGGAAAGATCACCCGTGCTCATGGATTGGTAGGATTAACATTGTGAAAATGGCCATCCTGGCAAAAGCAATCTACAGATTCAATGCAATTCCCATTAAAATACCAACTCAATTCTTTACAGACCTTGAAAAAAAGATTCTCAGCTTCATATGGAGAAACAAAAAAACCAGAATCTCCAAAACAATCCTGTACAACAACAGATCATCTGGAGGTATCTCCATCCCCGATCTCAAGTTGTACTACAAAGCAATAGTAATAAAAACTGCATGGTATTGGCATAAAAACAGAAAGGAGGATCAATGGAACTGCATAGAAGATCCAGAAATAAACCCATACACCTATGAATACTCGATATTTGACAAAGAAGCCAAAACCATTCAATGGAAAAATGACAGCATCTTCAACAAATGGTGCTGGTCCAACTGGATGTCCACATGCAGAAAAATGAAAATAGATCTATATTTATCACCCTGCACAAAACTAAAGTCCAAGTGGATCAAAGACCTCAACATAAAACCAGATACTCTAAATCTGTTAGAAGAAAAAGTGGGGAACAGCCTAGAACTCATTGGCACAGGAGACAACTTCCTGAACAGAACACCAACAGCACAGGCTCTAAGAGCAACAATCAATAAATGGGACCTCATGAAACTGAACAGCTTCTGTAAAGCAAAGGACACTGTCATCAAAACAAAATGCCTGCCTACAGATTGGGAAAGAATCGAATCTTCACAAACCCTTTATCTGACAGAGGACTAATATCGAGTATATACAAAGAACTAAAGAAGCTGAAAAGCAGCAAACCAAGTAATCCAATTAAAAAATGGGGAACAGAGCTAAACAGAGAATTCTTGACAGAGGAATATAGAATGGCAGAGAAACACTTAAAGAAATGCTCATCCTCATTAGCCATCAGGGAAATGCAAATCAAAACGACCCTGAGATATCACCTTACACCCATCAGAATGACCAAAATGAAAAACTCAAGGGACAACACATGCTGGAGAGGTTGTGGAGAAAGGGGAACCCTCCTCCACTGCTGGTGGGAATGTAAACTGGTACAACCACTCTGGAAATCTATCTGGCGCTTTCTAAGACAATGAGGAATAGTGCTTCCTCAAGACCCAGGTATACCACTGCTAGGTATATACCCAAAGTTTGCTCAAGTACACAAAAGGGATATTTGCTCAACCATGTTTATAGCAGCTTTATTTGTAATAGCCAGAACCTGGAAACAACCCAGATGTCCATCAAGGGAGGAATGGGTACAGAAATTGTGGTATTTTTACACAATGGAATACTACTCAGCAATCAAAAAGGAGGAAATCATGAAATTTGCAGGCAAATGGTGGGATCTAGAAAAGATCATCCTGAGTGAAATAGCCCAGAAGGAGAAATACAAACACGGTATATACTCACTTATATAGACCTATAAGATATGATAAACATAATGAAATCTATACACCTAAAAAAGATAATCAAGAGAGCAGACATGGGGTAAGATTATCGATCCTCGTTTTGAAAGACAGATGGGAAGCGCATTGAACATTGACAGGAGTCTACTGAGCGCATTGGAAAGACTCTAACTAGCAGTGTTTTCAAAGCAAAGACTCATGACCAAACCTTTGGCAGAGTACAGGGAATCATAAGAAAGAAGAGGAGTTAGTCTGATGAGTAAAAGATATGAGCTCCACAAGGACCAAAGATATCTGGGCACAGGGTCTTTTCTGAGACTGACATGCAACCAAGGACCATGTATGAATGTAACCTAGAACCTGTGTTCAGATGTAGCCTGTGGTAGCTCAGTAACCAATTGGTTTCCCATAGTGTGGGGAACAAGGACTATTTCTAACAGGAACTCAATGACTGGCTCTTTGGCCTCCCCACCCCCAAGGGAGGAGCAGTCCTGTTAGGCCACAGAGGAGAGCTTAGCAGCCAGTCCTGAAGTTACCTGATAAAACAGGATCAGATGAATGGGGAGGAGGTCCCCCCTATCACTGGACTTGGCAAGGGGCATGGTGGAGATGAGGGAAGGAGGGAGGGACTGGGAGGGAATGAGGGATCAGGACACGGCTGGGGTACAGAGTTAATAAAATGTAACTGATAAGAAAAAAATAAAATACAAAAAAAAAAAAGAAAAAAAAAAAAAGAAAAGAAAAGGTACATCCAGATCTGCAAGCAGCACGCAGAAAAGGAAACTTTTAACCTGGCATGTGATTTTGGAATCTCAAACTGCATTCAGTGAAAGTACTCCTCCAAAAAAGCATATCCACTGATGTGTCCAAATATGCTCCACTAACTGGAAACCGAGTGTTCAAATATATGAGCAGATCGGAGCCATTCAAACAAAGAGTCTCTAGCCTAATTGTTAATGTGGTCTTTTCCCCACTGAATCTTCCTCACTTTGACCACTATCTTATTAAGCTCAATACTTTCATATTCCAGTTTCTACTTAAATGTCTCCTCATTGTATGCATATTACAATGAGTTTTGGTATCCGGAGTCCTGATATCTTCGGCATTTCACCAAAATTCAAAATTAATGAGTTCCTACAGCTACAATCTCATTTTGGGGGCACTTCTTTTTGTTCTAAATTGCTTCTCTGTTGTTGTAATTAAATCTTTTTACCAAAAGAAACTCAGGTGATGAAAGGGATTACTTGGCTGACATTATCAGGCCACATTCATTGAGGAAGCTCAGGACATAAACTCAGGCTGGCAACTGAGGCAA
>NW_026587913.1:0-1526 GCF_907164565.1 Psammomys obesus | reverse complement strand
TTAAGGTATCACCTAAATAAGTAAAAATGCTTAATATTTCCTTTACTCTGAGGTAGTGTTTATCTTTGTTGCATAGGTGTGTTTCTTGGATGCAGCAGAATGTTGGGTCCTGTTTTACCACCCATTCTGTTAGTCTGTGTCTTTTTATTGGAGGGTTGAATCCAATGATGTTGAGGAACAATAGTGACCATTGAATGTTATTTCCTATTATTGTGGAGTTGGTAGTGTTACTGTGATTCATTGCTTGTTTTCTTTTTATTTTTGTTGGGAAATTATCTATAACCTATGCTTTCTTGGATGTAGTTGTTTTCGTTGGATACAGAAATTGTGGTACTTTTACACAATGGAATACTACTCAGCAATTAAAAACAAGGAAATCATGAATTTTTCAGGCAATGGTGGGATGTAGAAAAAAATCATCCTGAGTGAGATATCCCAGGAGCAGAAAGACACACATGGTGTATACTCCCTTACAAGTGGGTACTAAACCTATAAGATAGAATAAACATGCTGAAGTCTGTACACCTAAAGAAGATAAAGAAGAAAGAGGACCAGGGGTAAGATGATCAATACTCAGCTAGAAAGACAAAGCGGATCGACATTGGAAGTAGGAGAAAACAAGTAACAGGACAGGAGCCTACCACAGAGAGCACCGAAAGACTCTACCAAGCAGATGCTGAGACTCATAACCAAACCTTCGGCAGAGTGCAGGGAATCATATGAAATAAAGGGGAGTTAGTATGTCCTAGAGGGAATAGGAGCCCCACAAGGTCCAAATATATCAGGGCACAGGGGTCTTCTATGAAACTGTTTTTTTCAACCAAGGACCATGAATGGATATAACCTATAACCCCTGCTCAGACATAGCCCATGGTAGCTCAGTATCCAAGTGGGTTCCCTAGTAAGGGAGACAAGAAATATTTCTGACATGAGCTCAATGACTGGCTCATTGAGCTTCCCGCTCCTCTCCCTGAGAGAGGAGCAGCCTTACTAGGCCACAGATAAGGACATTGCAGCCAGTCCGAAGATACCTGATAAGCTAGGGTCAGATGGAAGGAGAGGAGGACCTCCCCTATCAGTGGACTGGGAAGGGGGCAGGGAGATGAGGGAGGGAGGGGAGGATTGGGAGGGAAAGAGGGAGGTGGTTACAGCTGGGATACAAGTGAATAACCTGTGATTAAAATGAAAAAAAAAATTCTTCCTGTTATTATGCTACTATTATATTGACTCTCCAGAGTTTTGACCTTTATCAATAGAGCTCTGATTTATTACTCTAACTCTAATACAAAAACATTCCACTCTACCACCCACTATCATGGTTCCAAGCTCAAGAATTTAAATCTCCATAATGTGTATTTACACTAAAGGTTAAAATCAAATAAGCTTTTGTCCCTTCTACTTTAAGAAAGGCCTCTGCCTTTTCAGAGCTCACCCTAAAGAATGCTTATGCTCTTAACACAAATATGTATGTCCACTGAATTTTATACAATATATATTTAAGTGCAAATTAAAATTGTGATGCTCAC
>NW_026587912.1:0-1029 GCF_907164565.1 Psammomys obesus | reverse complement strand
TCCAGGAAGCACAGAAACTAACAGCCAACACCTAAATCAGCCCAATGGGTAGAGGTCAGCGTAAAAGCTCAATCAACAAAAGACAAAGCAATATGGCATCTCCAGAACCCAGCCATCCAGGGGCGAACAGCCCTGGACAACGCAGCATAATAGAAAATCAAGAAGATGACCTTACATCTATGTTGATGAAGAGGATAATAGAGGAAACAAATAAAATACGTAAAGAATTAGAGGAAGATAAAACCAAACAGATCGTGGCTATCCGTAAAAAAATGGAGGAAGATAAAGACAAGCAGATTATGGCCATCCGTGAAGAAATACGGGAAGATGCAGCCAAACAGCTTGTGGCTCTCAGAGAAGAAATAATTAAATCACTGAAAGAAATAAAAGAGACAGAGTTGAAGGAACTAAAAGAAAAATAGGAGAATACAATCAGACAGGTGAAGGACGTAAACAAAACAACTCAAGACCTGAAGATAGAACCAGAAAAATTAAAGAAAACACAAATGGAGGAAATAATGGAGAGGAAGAGATTAGTGAAGAAAACAGGAACTACAGAGGTAAGCATAACCAACAGAATACAAGAAATGGAAGAAAGAATCTCAGGTGTAGAATATACAATGGAAGAAATCGATGTATCTGTCAAAGAAAATGTTAAATCCAAAAAATTCCTGACACAGACCGTCCAAGAAATCCAAGACAATATGGAAAGACAAAACCTAAGAATAATAGGAATAGTGGAAAAAGAAGACTCCCTTCTCCAAGGCCCAGAAAATATTTTCAACAAAATCATTGAAGAAAATTTCCCCAAGTTAAAGGAGAAGCCAATAAGAATACATGAGGCCTGCAGAACACCCAACAATTTTGACCAGAAAAGAAAATCCTCCGCCACATAATAATCAAAACAGTAAGTATACAGAACAAAGAAAAAATACTAAAATCTGCAAGGGAAAAAGGCCAAGTAACATATAACGGCAAACCCATTAGAATCACACCTGACTTTTCAACAGAAACTATGAAAGCCAGAAG
>NW_026587911.1:0-7492 GCF_907164565.1 Psammomys obesus | reverse complement strand
TTCCTTCCTTCCTTCCTTCCTTCCTTCCTTCCTTCCTTCCTTCCTTCCTTCCTTCCTTCCTTCCCTCCTTCCTTCTTCCTTCCTTTAATTTATACCATGGACCACTGTATCCTTTTAGTGCTGCCCATGTATTCATGGGTGTGATGCTATCCACTGAGGCAGAGGCATGGTCAACCTACCATTAGAAAAAACCAGAATCTCCTGAGCAGCCATTAGCTGCAAAAGACTCCTCAGCAAGCGATGAGGCCTTGTCATCCCCTCCCTCCTCATGCAGGCATGTTTACAGGTTTGATTTTGTGCAGGCCATGTGAAGGACACCATAGCTACTGTGAGTTTATTAGTTCACTGGCTTTGTCATGTCCAGAAGCCACTATTTTACAGCAGTCTGTCCTGTTCTCAGCATCTTACTATCTGTTTCCTTTTCTGGGGTGTTCCCTGAGCCTAGTGGGGTGACCTGTGCTATAGAAATTTTATTTCGGGCTGAGTATTCTGTAGACATTTTTTTCTCTACAATTTCCCAGTAATGAGTTCTTTATTATCCTCTCTCCACTGATAAAAGAAGCTTTCTGATGGAAACTAACAATTTCACTGATTTATGGACATACTGTCTGTAAAAATATTCAGAAGAAAATGTTATGTTCTTGTATTATTTTATGTTCAAAACAATGGCAGCAGGTTTTTACCCTGGAACCCATGAATGTCCTAGCCAACAGGTTTTTGGCCAAGCAACTTAGTCAGGCATACTACCCATTAGGTAACCCTACAAGCCCAATCTTGTAGAGATGCAAAATTTATTTCTCTATTTTATATGAACCTCCTGAGGAGATTTATTTATTGTGTTATCTCTGATTAGTAATTCTGTGTTATACTCAACATCTGCCAAAAGTCTGTATATCAAATGAACTTTAGGACTGTGACATTCTCCTGCCCCCTCCCTCCAGTTTTGACTCTCTTGATTATAAACTTTCCCCTAATTTGGACTTTTAACCCACATACCTGGAATGGAGACACAGATAAGTGGAGCTGTCACCTTTCATTAAATATGCTCATTTTTTAAGTAGCCAAAGACTATTACAGAAAGCCACAACTGGTCAAAATTCAAAGAATCACTAACTGTAGATGTCCAACCTAAGGGATGCATCACAACTACATGCATTTCTTAGGGAACATCACTGTAGATAGGGAAAAAAGATTGTAAAATCCAGAGGACTAGAGAGTTTGGGGCATTTTCAAGATATAACCAGGGAAGCAAATGCTTGGTTATCTAATTCCATATGCTCAATCTTAAAATCATATACCTATAAGCAATAATTAACAAGCTCAGCTGGATGCATCTATGTATCTATAGACATACACACACATACACACACACACACACACCAATAACAAAGAAAAAAGTCATTACTTTGAGAGGCAGAGGAGACATGGGAGGAGTTGGAGAGTAGATTGGGGGAGATGAAAATGATGGAATTATATTTTATTTAAATAAGAAATCTTAAATAAAATTTTATTTAAAACTTTTTTGATGTACTCAAGAAATAAAAGCTGAATATGGCCAATGTCTAGACATTATCTAGATAATGATGAAATGTCAAGACAAACACAATACCTACAATAAAATGAAGATTAAGTACAAGCAAATATTTCTTTAGTATGTATCATACCAGATGGCACCAATGATGTATCCAACCCTTTTTGACTATAACAAGTTGTCTGACAGAGTCAACTTCTACCCACAAAACCTGCATAGCTTCCTCCCATTCTGTTTTTATCACATTATACATGCGGTTTGGTCATATCTTGGATCTGGTTCATTTCTCTTGATGTTTTTTGGTCTTCTCTCAGATCTCTGCTCCCACTCCCTTCTTTATCCTCTCTTTCAGATCAGGATGTCCCACCCTATTCTCTTCATTGCTCAGCATTGGCTGGTTGTTTTTATTGGCAATACAGAGAAAGAAAGGTAGCATGCTTACACAAACGTGAGACAGGCTATGCTTAGAATAAGCATCACAATGCAATGGCCAGATTGAAACAAGTGAGTGGGGTAGAGAAGTCAACATTTGAATATACCATGGTAAATTGTATACATTCTACAAGAACATTATACCAACAGATGCTAAACCTGGTTTGATGGTACTCATCTGTAAATATAATTGTCCAAACAGGTTGAGGCAGAAAATAGCATGAGCATGGAAACTTGATACCAGCCTGGAAAATAGTGAGACCCCTATTATAAATTTTACTTAAGAAGTTTGATGTATCTGGGTTCCATCACTGGCACACACACACAAAAAGACCTAGGATTCTTCACTGATGTGGAAACTTCAAAACACAGGTGTTGCTGTGTTTGAACATTAACAAATTGACTCCAGGGGACTTCCTTGAAATGAAGTGCATCTGTTTTTATTCTACAGACTTCCTTGAGTTCTAGCCTCTGTAATTTGTTCAGGTCTTAAACAGATTGTTCTCAAGATTCCTTTCTCTAAAACCTGCTTTTACACAGCTAAATCACAAAAATGCACTCTCTCTCTTTCTCTTTTTGCCTCTCCCACCCTCCATCCTTCTCTGTTTATCTCTCTCTACCCTCCCAAAGGACTGGGAGAGTCATGTAAATTTTGTGGTGTTTAGTTTTTAACTGTCAATTTGACACAACCTAGTATCACCTGGACTTAAAGTCTTAACTGAGGAATTGACTAAATCAGGTTGGCCTGTAGGCATCTCTGCACAGGATTGCCTTGTTTATTAATTGATGTGGGAAGATATGTCCATGTGGATGGAGCACTTTCCAGATAGGGGTGCTCTAAACTATATAATATAGGAGAAAGCCAGTGAGCAAGTCACCCTATACCCATTTGTTTCGCATTGACTTTGATAGTGGATATAATGTGGCTAGCTTCTTCAAGTTCCTGTCAGTGTCACTTTTGTGCTATCATGACCATAATGCAGAATTTTGAACTGGATCAACCTGTTTCTCTTTGAAGCTTCTTCTTTTCTGAGTATTTTTTTCACAGAAATACACATGGAACTTGAACAAAGACCACTTCTTCTTACACCTGGCCATACAAGGCAAATTGTCTCTGCCACATCATCTTTCTGTTTCATTAAAGCCATGTCAACTTTTCTAAACAAGGAAACATTTCATTGTGCATTAACACCGTGTGTTCTATTTTAATATATAGATTCACGAATACAATGTATTTTGGTATATCCCCCAATCCTTTCTCTTAGGCTTTTGCTGCTCCTTTCCTCTGAATAACTTCCTTCTACTTTCAGGACTTTAGCAATTTTATTATATTGTTTTACTTATTCACTCATTTAGTATGTGTCTGTGTGTGTTGTCATGGGTGTGTGTGTGTGTTACACACACATGCAGAAGTCAAAAAATCAGCCTGTGGTGGTCAGTTCTCTACTCTTGTCATCAGGCATGGCAGCAAGCACCTGCATCTGTGAGCCTTCTTGAAGGCCCACTTCCATGACTTTTAGAAAGAGAGTTTCCATACATGATAGGCTTATGTAATAATTAAATAACTGCTCAGTAAAGAGGGAGGAAAAGTAAGTAGATTTGACAAATGAAAACAATGAAATGAGCTGATTCCCATCAGACCAGAAAGAAAAGTAGCTTCCTTGGTCATTAGGATGTTCTGCCTCTTATTCTGTCTCATGACATCCAGAAAATGTAGTAAATGAGAAAAATAATTTACCCCAAACCAAAAGTAACATTCATTATTGTGGAGATGTTTAATAATGCACACTCTAAAAAGAAAAACATAGCAACATAAATAAGCCCACAATTCAACAGAAGGAACATGGTCAGTGAGATGGCTCAGTGGGTAAATGCACCTACCCCAAGTCTGACAGCCTGAGATGACTATCTGAGACCCTTGTGATGGGAATAGTCTATTCCTGCAAGTTATTCTCTGACACACACACACACACACACACACACACACACACACACACACACACCCATAGTATGTGGTAGCATTATGTGTGAACTAAAGAACATTTTCAAAAACAGAAGAAACATACAAAGATGGGAGTGTTTACCTATGAAACCACAAAAAGCTTATTTTCCTTTGTTCCATTTTTGTTTGACCTAATAATTAGATGTGGTGTGACAATGGGTCAGGAATATAATGCCTCAATTTTCTCATGTATTATCTTGTCTTTTTTAGCATTAAGATTTTGGTCCTTTCCTCTTTTTAGATCAATTTCACCTGTGTATGCTCAGGTCTTCATTCTAGTGATCATTACTATAGAAAAGTGTCCTCCAGTAAAATGGGCCAAGAGCCCTACTGCTTCTTGAAGAACTATTTGGATTCTAGGGTAAGATGGTCTTTAGTTGTATAAGTTCTAAAGAACCCAATGGGATATACTAGATATTCCGAACTCATAATCATGCAGACAGCCATGATTAAACTCACTCAGTAACAGAACAAAAGAAAAGACTTAGGAATGTGAAAGGGAATCACACTGAGAGGGGAAGGGGTCATCAGAGGAGAGAGACAGGGAGAGTGAGGGAGAGCAAAGAATGTATTGCACACATGTATGAAATTGTCAAGGATCAAATTTAGTCTTTAAAAGGCACCTCCAGTGTTGCTGCACAGAGTCTTCCACCATAACAAGAAAGCAAATCTGTCCTATTACACTGACAAACATTCTTTTCCTGATTAAACTCAGAAGATGCCACATCAGCAAGACTGGCATGCTTTCATACAGTTCATCCTTTTCATGTCATCATACTTTGCCCCAGTTGTGCTTTTGCATACAAACTAACAGAGGTTTAATCTAGTTCAATGACCTTTTTCTTTGCATGAAAGCATGTAGATAGTGGGATTATATATTATAGTGGGATTTGTATATTATAGTGGGATTTGTGCAAACATCATTCATTTGGATCTTTCTCATCAATATGACATTATAATCACCTAAAAATAAAAAGGCATGCAGTCATTTGGTATACATGCCTTAACATATAATATTCTCTCTATACATTCCATAATAACCAGGGAACATGAACATAAGTTCTCCTTTGTATGGAAACAGTTTTTGAGTTTATAAAACCATAATTTTATGATTATCCTTCCAAAATTATTACTTAAGGATTAATACTCACCCAAATTACTGAGTGCAGTTCATTCTCCTCTTTTCAGATTCATGAATCAGTGAATTCTATGACCAACCCAGAAAGCCTCCCTTGCATCTCCCTGTGGAGTTTAAGACAACTTTTCTCTCATATACTCTCTGTTCTTCCATTTTATGAACTCTTGATGCAATACCAACCAAACTCCTGGACTCACCTGGATGGATCTCTGAAAGGTATGTCTGTTTGTCAAAGCCCCAACTCCCCTCTGAATGATTAATGATGGAGAATGAACCTGTGATTGAGTCATGAAGTAGGACAAAGAGAAGCATTAATTCCCAGCCAGGGTCAGGACTTCAAAATGAGAAAAAATTAATGTGCAGCTCGATTTTGCAGGTCAGAAGGAGACACTCCAAGTTGACACAGTGTCTCCCTTGAGAATAGTTCTCTCTTGTTATTCCAAGTCCTAAGCACATTATTTCCCCATGGGCATTGCACTTCACAGAAATAAAATTGTTCCTAAATATTGCCCATTCTCAAAAGAGTTCTGTTAAAAAACCCAAGGGACTAGTCATTGTTCCTTCCCCACAAACTCTCCTTAATACCCCACCAATCTCTTCATACCGACTTAAGGTTTCAACCAAAGTCTAAAGCTATAAAAGTTACCTTAAATATGTCTTCAAGGAAGCAAATAATTGCCTCATGTTGGTGGCAGCACTCCTTTCCCTTGATAGGAGGCCCTGGGTGATCAGCCAACTAGTTTCATTGTGCTTTTCCCGAAAACAACAAATATTTCTTGTTAGCCAAGTAGAAAAATTCCATTCATGCCATTTCTCATGACACAACTTGTGATCATGGGATACATTCATATCCTTTTACAGATTTGTTTTCTAAAATCAGCTGCTTTTTGTTTTGGATATTGAGTACACTCATTGACAAGTGTTATTAAGAAACTAGTTGCAAATTTGCAAAAGTGAGACTCAGATAGTTCTGTACTATGTCCCCAGTTACAAGCAGGAAACAGTGGGCTTAGAGCAGAACTCCATAAACATTTTCCTAGTTTCTTTTAAAAAAATATTATATGGGCCAGTGAAACATCCTACCTCCCAAGATGGCAGTGCTGACCATGTATGGTATCTGAACAGCAGCTCAGTAGTGAAAGCAGAGCAACCAGCAGACCATAATGTAGACCCCCCAAACCCCAACATCTGTGTTTCTCAGGTGAGAAGAGAGCCCATAGGGAAAAATAAGAATGAATCTGGTATCAGATAATCTCATGCTCTTGGATCAGTAGGATTAACAGTAAAAATTTCCATCCTACCAAAATCATTCTACAGATCCAATGCAGTCCCCATCAAAATATCAACACAGTTCTTTACAGACCTTGAGAGATCAATTTCTAATCTGAAATGGAAAAAAATAGCCAAAACAGCTAAAACAAAGTCTGTACAAGAAAAGATCTTCATGACGTATCTCTATCCTTGATCTCAAGTTGTACTATAAAGCAACAGTAATAAAAACTGCATGGTACTGGTATAGAAACAGACTGGTGGATCATTGCAATTGAACTGAATACCCAGAAATAAACCCTCCCATACTTGTTTTTTGACAAAGGAGCCAGAACCATACAATGAAAAAATATAGCATCTACTACAAATGGTGCTGGTCTAAGTGGAAATAATAAATGGTGAAGAAGCAAAGAATTGCTCAACATTAGTCATTAGGGAAGTGCAAATCAAAATGACTAAGATTAAACCTCAAGTGAAAGCACATGCTAGTGAGGATGTGGAGAAAGGGGAACACTCCTCCATTACAGGTGGGAGTCCAAACTTGTATGACCACTTTTGAAATTAATCAGGTGCTTTCTCAAAAAATTGGGAAGAGTGAACCTCATGACCCATCTATACCCAAAAGTTGCTCCACCACAGAAAAAGAACATTTGCTTAACTCTATTCATAGCAACTTTATTCATAAAAGCCAGAATCTGGATACAATCTAGATGACCCTCAACCAAAGAATGGATAAATAAATTGTGGTCCATTTACATAGTGGAATTCTACTCAGATATTAAAAACAAGGAAATCATGAAATTTGCAGGCAAGTAGATATGTTGGTATAATGTTCTTTTAAAATATATATACCTTACCCTTGTTCGTTCAAATGCTGATTTCTCCCCCTCCCCCGCCACTCTCTGGTTTCAATCCGGATATTGCATTGTGATACTCATTCCAAGTATCCTGTTTCAACTCTTGTGTAAACAGGCCAAAGTAAAGCAACTAGACACAATGTTGAGATGGGAGGAGCCAGAGGACAGGTAAGAGGGGAGGAGCTAGAGGGCAGGAAATGAGTGGGAGGAGAAGGAGTGAGAGGGAGTTAGAAGAAGAGAGCAGAGCTGGAGGATAGATTTTG
>NW_026587910.1:0-2617 GCF_907164565.1 Psammomys obesus | reverse complement strand
GCTATTATTTCACTCACAAGGCTTAGAGTATATATATATATATATATATATATATATATATATATATATATATATATATATATATGTGTGTGTGTGTGTGTGTGTGTGTGTGTGTCTGTGTCTGTGTGTTTGTATAATATATATGTATGTGTGCTTTATTTTTTAATTATTTTTTTATTTTTTTGTATTAATTTCAGTTTATTCATTTTGTATTCCAGCTGTAACCTGCTCCCTCATTCCCTTCCAATCAAACCCTCCCTCCCTCATCTCCTCCCATACCCCTCTCTAAGTCCACTGATAAGGGAGGTCCTCCTCCCTTTTCATCTGACCCTAGATTATCATGTCTTTTCAGGACTGGCTGCAATGTCCTCCTCTGTGGCATGGCAAGGCTGATCCCCTCTTAGGTGGAGGTGGTCAAAGAGCCAGATACTCAGTTCATGTCAGAGACAGTCCTTGTTCCGCTTATTAGGGCACCCACTTGGATACAGAAGTGCCATGGGTTACATCTGAGCAGGGGTTCTAGGTTATATCCATTAATGAAAGGCTTCAGTTTGTATTTCTTCATTTCTTGGCTAACTAATGTTTATAAGTATCTATTTTTCTAGCCTGTATATTTAATATAATGAAGTAAATAATTCACACAAATAATGAAATAAGTGTGAATTTCCTAGAACTGATTTGAAATGAAGGTGGATTACAATATATGAAGAATATAAGAATCTACTACTCTTCTTGACACACACACACACACACACACACACACACTAAGTAAAGGTGAGCAAAGGTAGAATTCAGACCATGGATAAGAAAGTGATGGCTCCACAAGAGATGTAGAGACAAAAGGAACATTGTCATGCTCTACAAGCAATCTATTGTAATTGGCAGTTTCTGAGTCAAGAGAGATTCTGTACAGATAAAGTATAGACTGAGCCTGAAGAATAGCCCTTGAGGTTGTCCTCTGAAGTCTACATATTTATACACACATGCATTTGTGCCGTCACAGACACATGCACCTGTACACATAAACAGTTACACAAAATGAATAGAGAGGTTTGCACAGGTAATTGTTAAAGCCTTATGACAATAATGGAGACCTCCCAGTACTTCTGAAAAGGATAGACTATAGAGGTCAAGAAACATATATTTCAGTGTTTTAAACAAGACACGCTTTTTATTCACTGAAATTCTTTTTTTCTTTAAAACATTTATATTTATAATATTTAAAAATTTTCATTATTATTATTATAAATTACAATGTACCCACTTTTTATCCCCTCTGTAGCCACCTTCCTCATCTATTTCAGGTCCCTCTGGCCTCACTATGTCTCTCCCCTAGTCCAGTAATAGGGGAGGTCTTTCTGCCCTACAATCTGACCATAGCTTGTCAGATCTCATCAGAACTGTCTGGATTCTCTTTCTCTGCCCTCTAGTTAGGCCAGCTCACCAGGGGAAGGTAATCAAAGAGGCAGCCACTGAGTCCTTGTCAGAGACAGCCTTGCTTTCCCAACTAGGGAAACAAGATGGACACTGAGTTGCCCATGAGCTACATCTGAGCAAGTGGTCTAGGTCCTCGCCAGGCATGGTTATTGGTTGATTCATCAGCCACTACAGAACCCACTGTGCCCAGATTTTTTGGCTCTGTTGGTCTCCTTGTGGAATTCCTGTCCCCTCCTTCTTCCGTAAGAGTCCCTGCAGTCTGTCCAAAGTTTGGCTATGAGTCTCAGCATCTGGTTCCATACCATGATGGGTAGAGTCTTTCAGAGGACCCTGTGGAAGACTCCTGTCCTGTTCCCTGTCTTCTACTACTTCTGATATCCATCCTGTTTGCCCTTCTGAATGACAATTAAGCCTCTTCCCTAGGGTCCTCCTTTTTGTTTAGCTTCTATATAACTATAGATTTTAGTGTGTTTATCCTATATTATATATCTAATCCATTTATAAGTGAGTATGTACCATGACTGTCTTCTTGCTTCTGAGTTACCTTAATCAGGATGATCTTTTCTAGTTCCATCCATTTGACCACAGATTTCACAATTTCCTAGTTTTAAATTCCTGAATAGTATTCCATTGTGTAAATATACCACAAATTCTGTATTCCTTCCTTAACGGATATTCCAGATTCTGACTATTATGAATAAAGCTGCGCAAATGTCCTTGTTGTATGGTTGAACATATTTTGGAAATATGATCAGGAGTGGTATAGCTGTAGCTTGAGATAGCACTATTCCTAATTTTCTGAGAAAGGGCCAGATTGATATCCAAAGTGATTGTACAAGTTTACATTACCACCAGCAATGGAGGAGGGTTCCTGTTTCTCCACATCCTCTCCAGCATGCGTTGTCACTTGAGATTTTTATCTGGGCCATTCTGATTGGTGTAAGGTGAAATCTCAGGGTCATTTTGATTTGCATCTCCCTTGATGACTAAGGACTTTGAGCCAGAAGATAGAAAGATATCCCATGCTCATGGATTGGTAGGATTAACATAATTAAAAATACGTGGAAGAGCCTTGAACTCATTGGCACAGGTGACAGCTTGCTGAACAGAACACCAACGACACAGGCTCTACAATCAACAATCAATAAATGGGACCTCATGAAACTGAAAAGCTTCTGTA
>NW_026587909.1:0-5756 GCF_907164565.1 Psammomys obesus | reverse complement strand
AAGGTTCCATGAGGTGCTGAGAAGAAGGTAAATTCTTTTGTGTTTGGGTGTAAAGTTCTGTAAATATCTGTGAGGTCCATTTGATTCATGACCTCTGTCAGAGATATTGTTTCTTTGTTTAATTTCTGTTTTGTTGACCTGTCCTTTGTTGAGAGTGGGGTGTTGAAGTCTCCCACTATTAATGTGTGGGGATCTATATGTGGTTTAAATTTTATCAATGTTTCTTTTACAAATGTGGGTGCTCTTGTATTTGGGGCATAGATGTTCAGGATTGTGGTGTCTTCCTGGTGGAATTTTCCCTTGATGAGTATGAAGAGTCCTTCCCCATCTCTTTTTATTAATTTTGGTTGAAAGTCTATTTTATCAGATATTAGAGTGGCTACTCCTGCTTGTTTCTTGGGTCCATTTGCTTGGAAAGTCATCTTCCAACCTTTAACCCTCAGGTAATGTCTATCTTTGTGCCTTAGGTGTGTTTCTTGTATGCAACAGATTGCTGGGTTTTGTTTATGTATCGACTCTGTTAATCTGTGTCTTTTTACTGGAGAGTTGAGTCCATCGATGTTGAGAGAGATTAATGACCAGTGGCTGTTAGATCCTTTGATTTTGATGTTGGCTGTGTTCATAAGGTTGTGTGCTTGGTTGCTTTTTGTTTTACTGTAGTAAGGTTAATTATTTCCTGTGCTTTCTTGAGAGAAGCTAATTGTCTCGGGTTGTATTTTCCCTTCCAGTGTCTTCTGTAATGCTGGATTTGTGTGTAGGTATTGTTGAAATTAGTTTTTGTCATTGAATATCTTGTTTTCTCCGTCTATGAGTACTGAGAGTTTTGCAGGGTATAGTAGCTTAGGCTGACATCTATGTTCTCTTAGGGTCTGCATGATATCTGTCCAGGGCCTTCTGGCTTTCATAGTTTCTGTTGAAAAGTCAGGTGTGATTCTAATGGGTTTGCCATTATATGTTACTTGGCCTTTTTCCCTTGCAGCTTTTAGTATTTTGTCTTTGTTCTGTATACTTACTGTTTTGATTATTATGTGGCAGGAGGATTTTCTTTTCTGGTCAAATTTGTTGGGTATTCTGTAGGCCTCATGTATCCTTATTGGCTTCTCCTTTAATTTGGGGAAATTTTCTTCAATGATTTTGTTGAAAATATTTTCTGGGCCTTGGAGAAGAGAGTCTTCTTTTTCCTCTATTCCTATTATTCTTAGGTTTTGTCTTTTCATATTGTCTTGGATTTCTTGGACGGTCTGTGTCAGGAATTTTTTGGATTTAACATTTTCTTTGACAGATACCTCGATTTCTTCCATTGTATCTTCTACAACTGAGATTCTTTCTTCCATTTTTTTGTATTCTGTTGGTTATGCTTATCTCTGTAGTTCCTGTTTTCTTCCCTAAATTCTTCCTCTCCATTATTTCCTCCATTTGTGTTTTCTTTAATTTTTCTAGTTCTATCTTCAGGTCTTGAGTTTTTTTGTTTACTTCCTTTACCTGTCTGCTTGTATTTTCCTCTTTTCCTTTTAGTTCCTTCAACTCCATCTCTTTTATTTCTTTCAGTGATTTAATTATTTCTTCTCTGAAGGCCACAAGCTGTTTGGCCGCATCTTCCAGTATTTCTTCATGATGGCCATAATCTGCTTGTCTTTAACTTCCTCCATTTCTTTATGGATAGCCATGATCTGTTTAGTTTTATCTTCCTCTAATTCTTTACGTATTTTATTCGTTTCCTCTATTATCCTCGTCATCAGCATAGATGTAAGGTCATCTTCTTGATTTTCTATTATGCTGCGTTGTCCAGGGCTGTTTGCCCCTGAATGGCTGGGTTCTGGAGATGTCATATTGCTCTGTCTTTTGTTTGTTGAGCTTTTACGCTGACCTCTACCCATTGGGCTGATTTGGGTGTTGGTTGTTAGTTTCTGTGCTTCCTGGAGTCCTGAGGTAGGGAGAATCTCCTTGGCCGGAAGATGATTTTTCCTGAAGGAGTCCTTCTCTGCTTTTTATGATCACTGTATGGCCAGTGTTTCCCAGGAGATGCCACTGCTCACCCCAGGTTTATAGCCCTGAGTAGTAGCTGTGGTCTTTCTTAGGCAGGGGGGGGGATCTCCTCTTAACCATAGAAGTTCTCAAGATAGCTTCCCCACTGCTGGGTTTCTTGTTATAAATTTAGTGTGCTGCTGCTCACTAAATTTCCACATACAGTCCTCTTGAATAACCTGCTGATTCCCTAGCCTGGGGTTTTCTCACAACAGGGAAACTCAGTCTGTTATCCTGGGGACACAGTTCTGTCCTGGAAAGTGAGAGGTGCACTCAGCAAGTCTCTGGACCACAGGCTGAGTGCTCTGCTCTGTGCCTGGAGAATGTGCATCTAGGTTGAATTGGCACCTGGGGGTGCTGCTCTGGTCTGGAGGCTGGGTGCCTCACTCTGGACCAGAAGCTGTGTGTCCCTGTCTGTGATGGCGGCTGCAGGCACTGCTCTGGTCCAGATACTGTGGGTGCAGCCCTCTTGAAGGACCAGGGATTCCCACAGTTTTGACAGTCTAGCTAGGGATAACTGGTTGATCCTTGGCACAGTATCTGAGGGCTGCTGTAATGGCTCTCTGGTTTTGTAGGTCTGAGGATGCAGCTGTGTGTCCCAGTGCCCTAGGGGAACTCAATAATCGCTGCTGATCACAGCGCTCCTGCCTGCATTAGAGCCTAGAGTCTGCGTGGATCCAGGAAGTCTTTTGGTGCTGGGTGTCCTAAGCTTTAGATCTGATGATCCCCTCCACTGGGGCTTTCCTCCTACCAGAGACACCCAGTCTTTGCTCTGGGGACCACTGTTCTGTCTGGGGTGACGAGTAGAACCCACAGGCACAGATGCCCGCTTGTGGCTCCGCCTTTCTGGCCGTTTGGAGCCTTGGCTGCTGCCTAAACTGGGTAATTTTTCCTAGACCTTTTCAGGGTCGGTGTGTCGGCTGAGTGCTCTGAGATCAGACCAGCCGTTTCCCTCCCTGTGGGTTTGCACCTGCCAGTGAAATGCAGTCTCTGGTGCCTGGTGCCCTGGTCACCATAGTTCTATCTGAGGCGGCGAATCAGGCACGCAGGCAGGGCTCAGTGCAGGCGCCTTGGTCCCGGCTCTGGCTCCCGGCTGGCTCCTGGGGCGCCCGTGGAACCCAAGTCTTTTCCAGGGGTTGTCTGGGTGACCTAAGGTCAGTCCCAATCGCTTCCTGCTCCGTGGGGTTATCTCTCAACTGGGAAATCCAGTCTATGGTGTTGTGGGCCCACAGTTCAGTCTGAGAAAGTGACCAGATCACTCTGATGTGTAGCTCTGGGCTGGCAACCAAGCGCCTGGGGGAACCAGGATCTCTTCTGCGGTTTAACCTGGTGAGTTAAAGGTGATTGAATCCCCACTGTGGGGTATCCTTTCACCTGTGAAACACAATCACTTGTGTTTTATGGCCGTGAGTTCTGATTGCTGGTCACTGTGTCAATCCTGCTGTGCTGCTCCTCAGAATGAGAGTCCTCCCGGTGCCGCCATCTTGCCCCTTCATATTTATATTTTTATTTATTACAATTTATTCACTTTGTATCCCTGCTACAGCCTCATTCTTTGGAGAAAGTGGAACCTTCCTCTATTTCTGGTGGTAATGTGACCTTGTACAACCACTTTGGAAATCAATCTGGAACTTCCTCAGAAAATTAAGAATAATGCTACCTCAAGACCCAGTTATATCACTCTGAGGCATATACTCAAAAGATTCCCCCCCCCATTTAATAAGGACATTTGCTCAACCATGTTTGCAGCAGCTCTAGTCATAATAGTTGGAATCTGGAAACAACCCATATGTCCCTCAACAGAAAAATGGATATAGAAAATGTGGGTCATTTACACAATGGAAAACTAATAAGCAATTAAAAAGAAGGAAATCATGAAATTTGCAGGCAAATGCTAAGAATGAGAAAAGATCACCCTGAGTGAGTTAACCCAGATGCAGAAAGACACATTTGATATATAATCAATTCTGAGTGAATATTAGCCATATAATGTAGGATAAACATACTAAAATCCATAGTCCTAAAATGTAAGAAGGACCACTGTGAAAGGGCTTAATCCTCAAACCAAAGCGCAAACAGGATAGACATCAGAAGTAGGAGAAAAGAAGGAACAGGCCAGGAACCTTACACAGAGCACCTATGAAAGGCTCTACCCACCAGGGTGTTTAACTTTTCAAGTTCTTTATATAATGTGCATATTACCCCCTTGTCAGATCATAGGATTGGTGAAGATCATTTCCAGGTATTAAGGCTGACATTTTGTCCTGATGACAGTGTCATTTGCTTTACAGAAGCTTTTCAATTTCATGAGGTCCCATTTATTAATTGTTGATCTTAGTGCCTGAACTGTTGGTGTTCTGTTCAGGAAGTTTTCTCCTGTGCCAATGAATTCAAGGCACTTCCTCAATACCATTACTAACAGATTTAGTGTGTCTGGTTTTCTAGTTTTTATGTTGAGGTATTTGATCCACTTAGACTTTAGTTTTCTGCAGGATGATAAATACAGGTTTGTTTGCAGTTTTCTACATGTAGATATCCAGTTAGAACTATACAATTTACTGAAGAAGCTGTCTTTTATCCATTGTAAGGTTTTGGCTACTTTGTCAAAAATCAAGTATCCATAGGTGTGTGGGTTTATTTCTGGGTCTTATGTTCAATTCCCTTGATCTACCATTCTGTTTCTATGACAGTACCATGCAGTTTTTTTTTTTTTTCATTTGTTTGTTTGTTTTAATATTGCTCTGTACTTGATCTTGAGATCAGGAATGGAGAAACCTCAAGTCTATTTGTTTTTTATACAGGATGGTTGTAACAATTCTAGTTTTTTTTTTGTTTTGTTTTGTTTTGTTTTGTTTTGTTTTAACATATGAAATTGAGAATTTTTCTTTCAAGGTCTGTAAAGAATTGTGTTTGTATTTTTATGGCAATAACCTTGAACCTGAAGATTGCTTTGGGCAGAATGGGCATTTTCACAATGTTAATCCTATCCATCCATGAGCATGGGAGATCTTTCCATCTGTGATATATTCTTCAATCTCTTTCTTCAGAGACTTATTATTTTTTTAAACAGTTTTTTGACTTTCTTTGTTAGAGTCACACCAAGGTACTTTATGTTATTTGTTACTATTGTGAAGGGTGTGGTTTCCGTAATTTTTTCTCAGCCCTTTTGTCTTTCCTATACAGGGGGGCTACTGATTTTTTGAGTTAATTTTGTATCCAGCCACATTTTGAAAGTATTTATAAGCAGAAGGAGTTCTCTGGTTGAATTTTTGGGGTTATTAATATATGCTATCATATCAGCAGTGAATAGAGATACTTTGACCTCTTCTTTTCTTATTTGTATTCCCTTGATCTGCTTTAGTTGTCTTATTGCTCAAGGTAGGACTTCAAGTTCTCTGTTGAA
Source organism: Psammomys obesus (assembly GCF_907164565.1). Taxonomy (NCBI): domain Eukaryota; kingdom Metazoa; phylum Chordata; class Mammalia; order Rodentia; family Muridae; genus Psammomys; species Psammomys obesus. The sequence continues at coordinate 328 of NW_026587909.1, read as the reverse complement.
GAGATATGGAGAGAGTGGGCAGACTTGCCTTTTCCATGATTTCAGTGGGATTGATTTAAATTTCTCTCCATTTAGTTTGATGTTAGCTCTAGGCTTGCTGCATATTGTCTTTACTATGTTTTGGTATGTGTCTTGTGTCCCATATCTCTCCAAGACTTTAAACTTGAATGGGTGTTAGACTTTGTCAAATGTTTTTCTCCATCTAAGAAGATGCTCATGTGTTTTTTCTTTCTTTTAATTTTTATTTTTAATATTAATTACAGTTTATTTACTTTGTATCCCAGTTGTAGTCCCTTCCCTCATTCCTTCCGAATCCCACCCTCCTTCC
>NW_026587908.1:0-7930 GCF_907164565.1 Psammomys obesus | reverse complement strand
GAATTCAAGAGTAAAATATAGAAAAAAATCTAGTGTTTAAACTAATTAATATTCTTAAGGTCTCTGGAATAAATATAATGCATTAAAGCATTGGGTCTTAACTGGTAGGTCATAAACATTTTGGGGGTGGCATAGAAGCTATTCTTCATATCAGATATTTACATTAAGGATTCATGACAGTAGCAAAATTAGTTATGAAGTAACAATAAAATAATTTTATTGGTCACAGCATTAGGAACCACTGGCTCAAAGGAAGAAATCATAAAAGACACTAGATGTAAAGACCTCCTCCCATGTTCTTTGGTTGGGAGAATTAACACTGCTAAAATAGAACTCTGCCAAAATTGTTCTATAGATTCAGTACAACCCATTCAAAATTCCAATGATATTTACATATAAATAGAAAAATGAATATTTTGTTGCATATGAATAAATAAAAGACCAATTTTATGTGGAAACACAAAAACTGAACAGTCAATTCAACCCTGAACAAAACAGCAGTGCTTTGAGACATTGCAGAGCCTGGCAATAAAGGATATTTCATTTCAGATGCCTAGTAACACTACAGTATGTGCCCTTTAAAGAAATCAGAAATATAAACACATGGAATAACAATTTTGAAATCATTCCACACAGGTATAACCAGTTACTATTTTACAAAGTTTCCAATACTTAATTAAAAAGAATCTAGGGTAAAACTAGATACAAATATGTGAAAGAATGAAGTGAGAGGTCTATCGCTCATGTTTGGCCCTGGATAGAATATCTGTAGCACCTCCTGCAAGGCTCAAGGCCCATTGCAGAAGAGTGAGCAGAATGAATTAGGAGTCAGAATTTAGAGTCAAAATGCCATGGCTATTTCATTCATAAACTCACTGCAGTTTCAGTTACCTCCAAAAGACCCTAACAAAATTGAAATGGTCACTATTCTATCATTCATGGCTGCTTTGCAAAAAAAAAGCCAAAGTTCTCACTGAGGTAGATGATGGATGATGGGAGAAATCACATCATTCACTTCAGCTATGTAGCCACTGATAAGTTGCCCATGGCACAAGAAGTAAGTCACACTTGTGTCCATGCAAACAATTTTAATTCAAATAGTGAGTTAGACTTGCAAAATCTTCAAAGTCTGAGGGAGGTTGTTGAGAATAAGAAAGGTTTGAGCTGAAGAAACAAGGCAATGAGAGAGGATAATAAATGTGTAGAAGAAATTCAATATATACATCAGGAATTTTCAAAGCATAGACTACGATCAGAAGGAAGGGGATGAAGACCTCTCCTATCAGTGGACTGGGGGAGTGGTATGGGTGGAGAAGGGTAAGGGAGGGTGTGCTTAGGAAAGGAGAAGGGAGGGAGCTACAGGGGGAGCTATAAGTGAATAAACAGTAATTAATAAAAAGTAAAGGAAAACAATAAAAAGTAAAAAAAAAAAAAACAAAAAAAAACAAAAACAAAAACCAAGTCATTGTCCTAAGCACTTGTTAGTCAATTAGGAAAAAATTTAGTCCCTATGAAATGACATAAATGCCTGATGTTTGTGGTAGATGACCTATAATTACAGGCTCAGAAAAGCAGAGCTAGAGGATACCTAAGAAAATGCTGGCTAACGAGACTAATCATATTTATGGTCTCTAGGTTTGACTGAGAGACCTGGCCATGATGAATAATATAGAAGTATAAATAAGGATGATTATGGACAATAAACTTGGGCCTCTGTCTACATGAACTCACATGAACACTGCCACCCTCCACACAAATATGCTCTCACATACAACCATATATACAGACATCTGAGCACAGGACACATACATGAAAATAAAAAGAAAAACAAATAAAACCTTAACAAATACAATCAAATTGGATCAAAGTATATAATGTAAGAATCAGATAGAAGAAATCATAAGTAATATTTCAAGATCTGGGCAAAAGTAATATTTTTCTGGGTAGGACTTAAAGAAATTAGGACATAATAGGGAAAACTGACAAAAGAAACAAAGCTCTGAAGGGAGAGCTTACAGGAAACTAAGAATGTTATCTTTAATTCAACATATTGGACAATGATTACTTTTAACAACACTATAATATTAGTAAAACTTTATTAAAGTAAAACTAGTGTGTGCAAAGTAAACTTGTGGGAAAAAATGGGGAAAGCAGGAGAAGAAACTTATTTTCAAGATAAGCAGGTAGTGATATAGATTGAAAATAGTGCTCTGTAAGGGGGCAATAAAATGAAAGTAATGTTGATAAACATTCTAAGAAAAAACATAAATGACATCATTCAATTTTCAAATCACTTTTCATAAAACAATTCAAAGAATCAATGAAACCAAGAGCTGGTTCTTTGAGAAAATCAACAAGATAGACAAACCCTTACCCAAACTAACTAAAAGGCAGAGAGAAACTATCCAAATCAACAAAACCCGAAACGAAAAGAGGAACATAACCACAGACACTGAAGAAATCCAAACAATAATTAGGTCTTACTTCCAAAGTCTTTATGCCACAAAATTTGAAAATCTAAATGAAATGGACAATTTTCTTGACCGATTCTACATGCCAAAGCTGAATCAAGACCAGGTAAACCAATTAAATAGTCGTATATCCCCTAAGGAAATAGAAGCTGTCATCAAAAGTCTACCGTGCAAAAAAAGCCCAGGGCCAGATGGTTTCAGCGCCGAATTCTACCAGACCTTCAAAAAAGAGCTAATACCAATACTCTTCAAACTATTCCACAAGATAGAAACAGAAGGAACATTACCAAACTCATTCTATGAAGCCACAGTCACCTTGGTACCTAAACCTTACAAAGACCCAACAAAGAAAGAGAATTTCAGGCCAATCTCCCTCATGAACATTGATGCTAAAATACTCAACAAAATATTTGCAAACCGAATCTAAGAACACATCAAAGACATCATCCACTGCGACCAAGTAGGCTTCATCCCAGGCATGCAGGGGTGGTTCAATATATGGAAATCCATCAATGTGATCCACCTCATAAACAAACTGAAGGAGAAAAACCACATGATCATCTCCTTAGATGCTGAAAATGCATTTGACAAAATCCAACATTGATTCATGTTTAAAGTATTGGAGAGATCAGGGATACAAGGCACATATCAAAAGGATTAATAAATTAGAATTCAAATAAAGGAGAATGTGGAGGAAAAAAGGTGGGCATTGATGGTTCTGTAGTTGCAATAGCTTGTAGCAACTAATGAAAACCAACTCCCCGCCTCTTGGATTGTTGTCAGTGTTTCACAACCAGTGACAACCATTTCCTTCTAGAAGCCTGCAAGTCTTTGATTAAATTTACTCCAAAAAAAACCTTAAATTTAGAATGAAAATTCATTAAGAGTAGAATTAGTGTCTGAGTAATCATGTTTATAATCTGAATTGTGTCTATCACAGTTATGAATATTGTCATAGTCTCTGACTTCTTTTTTCTCCTCAAACCCAGAAAATAAGCTCCTTTCTAGGCAAACACTCTACAGTGAGCTACCTGGACAGCCCTCAAATGCTCTGACTTCAAAGACTGGTTGACCAACATCATTTTTTTAAGTAATAAAGTAAGTGTTCTGCTTTTGTTTATAATATTTAATTAAAGCTCAATAATTTGATGAAATTCAACTGATAAGGTTCATTTGTACTTCAAAATTAATTATTAAGAATTTGTTAGATAAGAGCACAGTTCATTTATAGGATAAATTCTGAATTTAGACCTAGAGTTCTTCAAAACACAACTCTCAAGTGTGTGTGTGTCTGTGTGTGTTTCCTGTGTGTTTATGCCATATGTGTTTGTGTCCGTGTGTATAGTGTGTGTGTATATACACTATGTGTATGTGAAAATCTTCAAAATCATTGGCTTCCATTTCCTCATCTGTAAAGTCCATCTTATCTACATATTTCTAGGAAATGCAAATGCAGTTATGTTCAGAAAAAATAACATAGGAAACAGACAGAAATGTAAATCGAGTTTCATGTAATTTGATGAGAAATGTAAACAGTTCTTACCAAACAAAAACTCTTATCCATTGTTCACATAGAAGCAAACAAAATTTCATAGATTCATCTAAATGTATTAGCTTTAATAATTTGAAATTGAATATATGTTTGAAAGAAAATATTATAGAGACATTCAAAGAATATTTAATTACATATTTATTCTAGTATCTTATCACATAAAACTTTTTTTATAATTTATGTAGGCTTCTACAAATTTTAAGAAGAAAACTAACCATCAAATAATATTTCAAGGTGTGAATAAAGTTAGTATATGGTTAGATTAAAATAATTATCTACATCTTCATTTCTATATATTCTAAGCTTACTATTGAATACACAGTAACATTATAGTTAGATAACATTTTACATTGCAATAAAAGAATGAACTTAATCTTCATTGTGCCCACGCCCTGAGAAAGTTAATGCAAGCTATTTTGGTTTTAAAATAACTATTCTAGTCTTGAGCATTCAAATTCTGGAATGTCTGATTAAGCATCTGCCAAGTATAACCTTGAATTACATCTGTGAAATCTAAAAATAATAATAATTAATAATGTCTAGATCATCCAAATCAAAGGTTAGATTTCTTCTCAAGGTAAAGCAACAATTAAAGTACTGTATTTAAATATTCATCACATGAAACCAGAAAAAATGGGATTTTAAAGATGGCATGTGCATAAAATTGCATTGGCCAACCTTCTTTTTAAGAGATGACTTAGGATTTATTTAGTCATTTATTTAAATTAGGGAACACCATTCAGACACCGTCATAAAAACAAAGTTGAAGAATTACCTAAGTCAATAGGAGAAAAGACAAAAATAAACAAATTATTAGTTCACTTTAAAATGCAACAGAGAAGAGGCATGGATGAACTGGCAAGATTATATGGTCAGATAATCTTCATGTAACACTATAAGAACATACATACTAGCAAATTTGAAACTGGTGGTTACAAAATAACTATTCATGTGGATGTAAAATGCTAAAAATATCACCAAAGAAAGTTAACTAGTCTATCATTTGAAATTTCCAAATGTTTATCTTATATCATATAGCTAATATCCACTTATAAAGAAGCTAAACAACAAGGAAGACCCCAGGGAAGATGCTTAATTCTCATTCAGAAGAGAAAACAGTATAGACACCACTGGAAGCAGGAGAAGAGAATTAACAGGATGGGAGGCTACCATAGATGTCCTCTAAAGACGCTACCCAGCAGGGGGTTGAAGCAGATGCAGACACTCATAGCCAAACTTTGGACAGAATGCAGGAAGTCATTTAGAAGAAAGGGTAGATAGAAAGACTCAGAGAGGAGACCAGCAAATTCAAAAGAGCTGGCCTAAGGTGACTGCAGAGACTGATACATAAAGCAAAGACAGTGCATAGAGAGGACCTAGATCCCCTGCTCAGTTGTAGACCACAGGCAGCTCAATCTCCATGTGGGTTCCTAGTAAGAGGAAAAGAGACAGTCTCTGACATGGACATGGTTGCCTGTTCCTTGATCACTTCTTTCTATGGGAGCTATCTAGCAAGCCAACAGAGGGAGAGGATCTAGACAGTCCTGATGGGACCTGGTAGGCTAGGGTCAGACAGTAGGAGAGAAGGACTTCCTCTATCAGTGGAATAGGGGAGCTGGAGAGGAGAGCAAAAGGGAAGGAGGCAGGGTGGGCCCAGGTAGAGATGAGTAAGGTGGCTACAACTGGGATACTAAGTGAATAAATTGTAAAATAATAATAATAATAGTCAAGAAATTTCCAAATGAACGAATCTTTACTTTAGAGGCATGGCTTCTAAGGGGTAGAGTTGAGAATTTGTAGATAATATCAGAACATTAACTAAATCATTAAGGAATTCAATTTTCTATTTTGATATTTAATATTTTATTTGGTGCTGCAATCAAGAACAGGACCAAATGTGAGTTTTCCATTTTCAAGTCACTATATGACAATTTACAGAAAAATGAAAAAAAAAATCACATGTTCAGGTACTCTAATTCTAATTTTCTTGGCATTCTGAAAGAAATGTTTTGCTTTCACCAGGCTACTCTGTAATTAATCCAATTTTAGCAATTTGTTCACTGATCCTAATAGTTTATTCTATCCTTTAATAACAATGTTTCTCAAAAAAAATAACAATGTTTCTCATGAGAGGACTATAAATTATAGTCATGGACATAATTTGCATTGATGAAGATCATTCAGTTTCCTAAACAATGCTAATAGAATGGCTCTTATTTACTTTTTTCTTTTAAACATGTAATTATTCTTTTCAATATACTCATGCTAGAGCTAGAAAATAATTAGTACCACAGTTTTGCTACACAAAGAAAACAGTAGCTCAAATGGATAATTCTTAATAACAAAGACAGGAAGAAATATATGTAGTTAAAAGATTCTGCATTTTATCTATTATGTGTTTGTATATGTTAACACTCAGGTTTGTGCATTGTGGGTGCAAACGTGGAAGTCAAAGGACACCTTAAGAGAGTTGGGCTTCTCTTTAAAACAGGGATTGAACTTAGATCATCAGGCAAGATCTCTGCTCTCTTAGCTATATGCTGGCTTAACAGAAGACTCTGTTATACTAAAGATTAATTATACATTCTGACTAATAGCTAAAAATATCTTGATAATCATTAATATACAAGCACAATATGAGTAACAGGCATTTAATTTTATAAGTAGTGGTTTATAAAATTTTATTGATTATGATAAGTATATTAAATTATAAGAAAATGCATCCCTTTAGTTACATTGTAGGAGGGTAAGTCATGAATGTTGACAATAGAGCTATAAATAAATGAGCACAGATATAATCCACATAAAACAATTTTATATTCTTTCTGCCTTCTCTTCCATGATGTTTCCTAAGCATTAATATGGCAGATGAAAAATGTGTTCTATTTAAAGCAGAACATTAACAGTCAGTCTTCTTTATATGACATGGACATTGATTGTACTCCCGAACTCACAGTTACTGAGTTTACCTGCCCAAGACTTGTATCATTCCAAACCAACACAAATTCCAGCACAGATGAGGAAGAACACATATGTTCCCACCACTAACTGATGTTAACACCTTCTAGGAAGGGCAACCATTCTTTGGGGAGGTGGCCACTTGTAGTTTTTCCATACTAACTTGACTTCTAGATAAGAATTCAGAACAATATAAATATGCACATATATATATATATATATGGTTTTGTATATGTATATATTTATAACCACCTATCATTGTATATTCATATAAATTTCTTAAAGAAAAATAGTAAATAATTCCAGTATATTGCTATGTTCCAATATGTAATGTTTACAGTAATAAATTTTAGTTCTTTCTGGCATGTTTTTAGATTTAGAAAAATGCCCAACAGTATAAGAACAATTATAAAGCAAATATGGAAATGATTATTAGCTTAAAACAGAAAATAAATATAAAATAGTCATTCCAGAAACAAATACTGTAAAATCTTCCTGGTAACATGCTGCATAACATATTCATGATAGTCAGAGTTCTGGCATCAGATAACATATCCTACATTAGTTGAAGTGGTACAAATTTTAGCAAAATACTGTTACAGAAAAGACATTTAAGACAACAACAACAACAACAAAATCCTATAAGATGACTGGTGAAAAAAGATACTCTCTTGAACTACAGCCAAATTTTAAAGCCATCCAAAAAAACATAATGGAGTACTACTTGGATGCACAGAGTTTCTAAAGCATGAGTAAAAGCATGCTGATGAAGCACAACAAACATCATTGCAAGCTTAAACACAAACTAAGTTACAGGGCTTAAATCATGCTTTTCACAGAATTAACACAATTTTATTTGAGCCTAATTTAGGTTTTTTAGGATTCCAATAATGTATTTGGACTATCCCAATTATTAATACAATAAAATGTATGAATGATAAATATCTTC
>NW_026587907.1:0-1072 GCF_907164565.1 Psammomys obesus | reverse complement strand
TGGGGTAAGTCTCAGTTTGGGCCTGTCATTGGTTGGACATTACACCAATCTCTGCATTGTTTTTGTCCCTAAACATCTTATATACAGGGTCAATTTTTGTAGAATTTTTCTTGTGCTGGGTTGGTGTTTTCCACTCACAACTAGGAGTCTTGCCCAGTTAGAGGTTGTCCTCTTCAGTCTCCATGACCCCTGTCACTAGGAATTTAGCAAGAGTCACCCTCATATCCTCCCAGAGGTTATCCAGTCATAGGTCTCCAGCTTGTCACAGAGAAGCATGGTTTTTGCATGTCTGCTCATGGTTTCTCTTCTGTCTGCGAGCCTTCTATTCCTCCAGCTCCTGCTCTCCTCAGGCCTAATCCCAACCCTCATTATTTTCTGTGCTCCATTTTTACCTGGATCCTTCTCCCAAACCACATCTGCTACCTATTCTCTTTCTCCTTCTTAATAAGATTTAAGCACCCTCTTTTGGACCCTCCTTGTTACTCATATTCTTTGAGCCTGTGAATTTTATTATGGTCATCTTGTATAATATAATAAAATCCATTTAAATGTGAGTATATACCATATGTGTGTTTCTGGGTCTGGGTTACCTACCTCAGAATTATCTTTTCTAGTTCCATCCATTTACCTTCAAATTTCATGATTTCCTTGTCTTTAATAATTGAGTAGTATTCCATTGTGTAAATGTACCCCACTTTCTTATCCATTCTTCAACTGGGGGACATCTGGGCTGTTACCATTTTTGGCTATTATGAATAATACCTCTATGAACATAGATGAACAAATGTTCTTATTGTATGGTGGAGCATCATTTGGGTATATGCCCAGGAGTGGCATAATTGGATACTGAAGACCAGCTATTGTCATTTTTTTTGAGAATGTGTCAGATTTGATTTCCAAAGTAGTTGTTCAAGTTTGAACTTCTTCAGCAATAGAGGAGTGTTCCCTTTTCTCTACATCCTTGCCAGCATGTGTGTGCTCATTTGTGTTTTTAATCTTAACCATTCCGATGGATGTAAGATGGAAACTCAGCATCATTTTGACTTGCATTTCCTTGATGACTAAGGACAGT
>NW_026587906.1:0-3827 GCF_907164565.1 Psammomys obesus | reverse complement strand
TGAATGGCTACTCCTGCTTGCTTCTTGGGTCCATTTGCTTGGAAATCTGTCTTCCAACCCTTTACCCTCAGGTAATGTCTATCTTTGTGACTTAGGTGTGTTTCTTGTATGCAACAGATTGTTGGGTCTTGTTTATGCATCCAATCTGTTAGTCTGTGTCTTTTCATTGGAGAATTGAGTCTGTTGTTGTTGAGGGAGATTAATTACCAGTGGTTGTTAGATCCTTTGATATTGATGTTGGCTATGGTTGTGTGTTTGGCTACTCTTTGTTTTGCTGTAGTGAGTTTATTTATTTCCTGTCTGAAAGTAGTTAGTTTTCTTTGGTTGTATTTTTCCTTCTAGTATCTTCTGTAATTCTGGATTTGTGTGTAGTTATTGTTGAAATTTGTTTTTGTCATTGAATATCTTGTTTTCTCTGTCTATGAGGACTGAGAGTTTGGCTGGGTACAGTAGCCTAGGCTGACATCTGTGTTCTTGTAGTGTCTGCATGATATCTGTCCAGGCCCTTCTGGCTTTCATAATTTCTGTTGAGAAGTCACGTGTGATTCTGATGGGTTTGCCATTATATGTTACTTGGACTTTTTCCCTTGCAGCTTTTAGTATTTTTTCTTTGTTCTGTATACTCACTGTTTTGATTATTATGTGATGGGAGGATTTTCTCTTCTGGTCTAATTTATTAGGTGTTCTGTAGGACTGTTGTATTCTTATAGGCCTCTCCTTTAATTTGGGGAAATTTTCTTCAATGATTTTGTTGAAAATATTTTCTGGGCCTTAGAGGAGGGAATCTTCTTTCTCCTATATTCCTATTATTCTTAGGTTTTGTTTTTTTGTGTTGTATTGGATATCTTGGATGATTTGTGTCAAGAATTTTTTTTAGATTTAGTATTTTCTTTGATGGATACCTCAATTTCTTCCATTGTATCTTCCACACCTGAGATACTTTCTTCCATTTCTTGTTGTCTGTTGTTTATGCTTACCTCTGTAGTTCCTGTTTTTTTTTTTTCCCTAGGTCCTCCCTCTTCATGATTTCCTCCATTTGTGTTTTCTGTAATTTTCCCTGTAGTTCCTGTTTTTTTTTCCCTATGTCCTCCCTCTTCATGATTTCCTCCATTTGTGTTTTCTGTAATTTTTCCAATTCTATATTTAGATCTTGAAATGTTTTCTTGATTTTCTTCTCCTGTCTGACTGTATTTTCCTTTTTTTCCTTCAATACCTTTGATTGTTTCTTTGAACATTCCTCTGTTTCTTTTATTTCTTTCTGTGATTTAATCATTTCCTCTCTGAAAGCCACAAACTGTTTGGCTGCATCTTCCTGTATTTTTTTTACAGATGGCCATAATCTGTTTTATTATATCTTCCCCTAATTCTTTATGCATTTTATTTTCTTCCTCCATTAACCTCTTCATAAGCATAGATGTAAGGTCATCTTCTTGAATTTCACTTATGTTAGGGTGTCCAGGGCTACTTACCCCTGGATATTTGGGTTCAGGGGATGCCATATTGTTTTGCCTTTTGTTGGTGTGCTTTTTCGATGGCCTCTACCCATCTCTCTGTCTCACGTGTTGTCTGTTATTTTCTGGTACCTGCTGAGTCCTGGGGTGGAGAGAATCCACTTGGCAGGGTTCTGAATTTCTCTTCTGCTTTTTGGGTATGGTCAACTGAATGGTGGTGCTTCTTAGGAATTGTCACAGTTCACTTCAGGTGTATGGACCTGTGTGGTAAATGTCGTGTTCAGGAAGGCTTTCCTCTCATCAGGGGAGTTCCTGGTGATGGCTGCCCTGCTGCCGAGTTTCTTGCTCTGAATTTAGTAAGCTGCAGCTGTTGCTCTTCAGGTGTAATTGTTGGGTGCAGCCCTCTTGAAGAACCAGGGATTCCCACAGTTTTCTCAGTTTAGCCAGGGATAACTGGTCGAACCTTGGAGCAGTATCTGAGGGCTGCTGTAATGCCGTTCTGGATTTTGTAAGTCTGAGGATACAGCTGTGTGCCCCAGTGCCCTAGTGGTACTCAACAATGGCAGTTGAGCATGGCTCTCATGCCTGCCATAGAAGGCTAGACCCTAGAGCCTGCGTGATCCAGAAAGTCTTCTGGAGCTGGGTGTCCTGAGCGTTGGACCTGATGATCTCACTCTGTGGGGTTTCCTCCTGACAGGGACACCCAGACTATGCTTTGGGGACTGCCTTTCTGTCTGGGATGGTGAGTAGAACCTGCAGGAGAAGACACACGTTGCTCTGCCTTTCTGGCAATTGGGTACCTGGGCGTCTCCCGAAACTGGGTAATTTTTCCCGAGACCTTTTCGGATTGGTGGTATCTGCTGAGTGCTTTGAGATCAGACCTGCTGTTCCCCTCCTTGTGGCTTTGCACCCGACAGAGAAACTCAATCCCAGGAGCTCATCTTTGAGAATAGAACAAGATAGAAGAAGCAGAGATTTATGGAAGGGCCAACAATGACTTCCAAACTGAGTCCCACCTCATGGGAGTAATCCAAGCCCTGACACTATTAAGGATACTATGCTATACTTGCAGAGAGGAGACTAGCTTATCTCTCTTCTGAGATGTTCCACCCAGCATTAGATTGAAGTAGATATAGAGACCCACATGCAAACTTTAGATGGAGTGCATAGAGTCTTGTAAAAGGGTTGGGGGAAGAATAGAGGGACTTGGCAGGGACAAGTACTGCAAAACAAGACCAACAGATTCAACTATCAGAGGCCCAAGGAGGGTCATAGAGATTGAACCATCAAGCAAAGGTTATTCATTGACTGGACCAAGGTCCCCTAAACAAATGGGCAGGTTAGTCTTCATGAGGGTACCTTAGCAGTTATAATGGTTGGTGTCTATGGCATGGACTCTGTTGCCTGCTTTTAAATAATTTTCTTTTACCTCGCATGCCTTGTTGGACCCCAGTGGAAGAGGATGTGTTTAGTTCTGCTTCGCCTTGATATTGAGTTCTGAGGGTGTCTTCCATTTTCTGAAGAGAAATGAAGGGTGAAAGGAGGAAGAAGGTGGGAGAGCAGCACCAGGGGGAGAGGAGAAGGGGGTTGAGATAGGGATGTAAAGTGAATACAAAAATGAAAATGGCCTTAAATCCAATCTTATAAAAATGAGAGAGGCCTTTAAAAAGGAGCTGATTAAATCCCTTAAAGAAACACACACAGAAAAATACACCCAAACAGATAGAGGCCTTTAAAGAAAAAGTGAATAATTAACTTACGAAAATTCAGAGAAGCCCAATTAAACAGGTGAAGAAAATGAATAAAAATGTTCATGACTTAGCAATTTAAGTAACAGCAATAAAGAAAACACGAACTATTGGAAATCCTAAGGAAGAGTACAGGAAGAACAGACAAAAATATCACCAACAATATAGAAGAGATTAAAGAGAGAATCTAGAGGGCTGCAAAGATAAGTTCCTATGGCAAAAAAAAAAAAAAATACTGGCTATATAACACTAATTTTCGAATCTGTGGGCATACAATTAATTTGACATTTACCTCATGGCCCTTTATGAAAAACAAAAGCAAAACAAGCAAAAACAAACTACCTGAAGCTTTCAAAGTAGGGTCTAATTTCTTCCTAACCATTGGCTTTTGAACAAGTTTAAACTACCAGCCATGAATGACCTCCTATGGACTGGGACTCAAATACAATGTGAAAGTGTTCAGTGACATTATTTCTGTAGTTGGCACACCATTCACAATAGACCAGCAGGGTAGCTCACAAGCCCACAACTCTTTGTGCCCATTAATGATAATAATCTGAGAGATGGAAGAGAGCCATTAAAAAAGATACCCATGGAATTCACTAAATTATTAAGATGAACCTTAAAC
>NW_026587905.1:0-2694 GCF_907164565.1 Psammomys obesus | reverse complement strand
CTCTACCAGGCTCTGAAGGAAACCCATCCTTACCTGATCATGGACCTCTTTGAGAACTCAGGCAGGGTCTCTGTGGGATCCTGACATCTATAGTGGCTGAGGGGTCAGCACTCTGCTTAGGGTCCTGACTCTCCCTGACCCTCCTGTGGCTCTCCGTTTCTCCATCTACACCCACTGGCCATCTGAGTTGTCTTTATGACAGCACTGTATCCAGGACACCTCTTGGGGACTCAGAGGTCCCCTCTTGGCCTTCCCCAGCCAGATGTTCATGCAGATTGAGCATCTCAGAAAACACCCAGTGGAGCCTGCAAGTCTATACAGGCCTTGTCCAGCTCTATGGTCAGAGTGGCCAGCCACGAGCCACCCTGACCCACCATGATACAAGCAGGACTGGGAAGAAAGAGACGCTACTTTTCCCTGGAAAGTGACTGTCTTGGGAATGGGAAAGGAAGGGGCTCTTTACACTCGGTGCTCAGCAACACAGGTGTAGGAAGTCACGTGACACAACACGGTGCTCACAGCACAAACACCGCAGACTAGTGCACACTGTGAAGGGATCCTGAGCAGCTGCACCTGTACCAACCTTTGTTCTTGTCAGGGACTTGACACCTTCAGCTGCATCGGCCCTTTGGAGGTGTGAGTCCCAGCTCAGGAACCTGATGTGCAATGCTCCTTCCACACGTGATGGTCTGAGCTTCTTAAAGCCTACAAAAGGGAATATGAGTCTATTAAATTTGATTTCACGTATAAAGGTCACGTTTCTTTCTTGTCTCCTGCCAGAATGCAAGGTCCTGGAGTCTATAGGTAGCCCGCGCCTCCTTAACTGATGTGGTTGGGATGTTCTAGAACAAGCCATGACAGGACAGACTTTCTGTGTCAACAGCAAATCTGCACTGAAACCATCTCTGTAGCCAACGTTCTGAACTTGGCTCCTCCAGACAAGTCGCCTGCAGAGTGGACAAGAGGTTTGCTGATAATGAGTCAGATAATGGCACATTCCCAGGGAAAACATGTAGTTAACAGAATATCTCAGTATTAATTTTTCTTCCAAGAAATGTTATTATTCTTTTTTTGTGCTTGGTGTCTCAAGATGCAATCTGCAGCCTGCACAGCTGTTGTTATTTTAATACAAGCACAAAGTGTGGAACCAGGAAGAGACAACTGAATCTTCAGCAAGTTTCAAATCTTTTAGTAAATCCAAAAGGGACAATAAGTACTTCGAAATAGAGACTTTACACATTGGAAAAATACTTTATACAGTAAACATTGTCAGGTTTACACTTTTTGTGTGAATAATAATTAAAAGCAATTATAACAGAAAGTTGCTGAGGAAAAGCTTCTTTTCTCTGGAAATACCGATTAATTAAAGATCATTTTGTGTCAAGTTACCAGCTGTGGCTTACGGTCAATAAAATGTGTTTATTTGTGTCACTACAGACAGCTGAATGGTCTGGCTTCTTTGGTGGGGTTTGGGGGAGGCATAGCTGGGTTTTCCAGCCTGATCCTTCCTTACAATGTTAGAATTCTTTATTTAATATTTTGAGTTTTCCAAGATAAACCTTACAAAGTTAAAAACCAAAAACTTTGGCTCCTGAGATCTCAAACGTTTTACTTTTATTTTTTTAAACCAAAACCATCTCTATTTTTATGTCTATTAAAAAGAAACTCTTCTTATTCCAAAAAAAAAAAAATCATGATTAGCATAAAATGGGTGTTATCTTCAAAGCATTTCCCTATAACACAAATTTTGTTTTATGTACTCTAAACATTAAAAATTTGAAAAAATCCAGAATCTAGCAAAAGTCAAAGAAATGCCCTCATACTTCAAGCCCTTAACTTATGGAAGCCAACATTGCTCTATTGTTTCCAATTAGTAAAATCTGATCTAATTTTGTATCCTTCTTCCTCACAATGTCAGTTCTGGATTCTACTGGTCTACAAGGTCATAGGGGTCGCAACCCAGTTCGTGGGTGCATTAGCTGGCTTGCCTCCACAGTTACTTTAACCAGGGAGCAGTGCTTCCTTCAAGGTGTGGCCGCCATGATTGGTCTGGGCTGTGTATCAGCTGGTGAATGAGACCAGAGCTCTAAATCTTCTTCATCTCCATCTTGCAGCCTGAATGCGCCTGTCACAGATGCCAAACTGCAGTGAAACAAACAAAACTTCTCAAGATGGACAGTGTTTGCCCAAACCAGCAGGATCTGGTCTTCCGTTTCTCCATATGTAATCTCTGATAAATTCTTGTCTGTTCATAATGATGGTCCAATCAGTCATTCTTTGTGCTGTGGTGAGGTCAGAAGATAGAGACAGACATTAATTTTACATATCCCTAGAAAGGTCACACACTTTGGTCAACAAATATTTAAACATACAAAGTTGAGGCTACATATGAATGCAGATATGGACTGAGTGTAAAATTGTATATGAGCAAGTGTTACATTTTATCAGATTATTTTATCAGACTATTTCAACTTGAGAATTTTAATGATGGAATGATGACAAAAGATGGGCTGGGGGATCTATTTTGCTTGATGCTCTCACTGCCCAGGGTCTGTGGGAACACACATACACATACATATACATACACACCGCACATGTACAAACATACATACACCACATGCACACACGTATATACTCTTTATAGACACACAAAGACACACACTACAGCATACCCCCGTACACACACACACACAC
>NW_026587904.1:0-1058 GCF_907164565.1 Psammomys obesus | reverse complement strand
GGCCTGGAGAATGTGTGCCTATGTTGAGTTGGCGCCTGGGGGTGCCGCTCTGGTCTGGATGTTGTGCACACCTCTCTAGGCTGGCAATTGAAGGCTCCTCTCTGGTCTGGAGGCTGGGCGCCTCACTCTGGGCCGGAAGCTGTGTGTCCCTGTCTGGGATGGTGGCTGCGGGTGCCGCTCTGGTCCAGATGTTGTGCATCCCAGTCTGGGATGATGGCTGAGTGCGCCGCTTTGGTCCAGAGGCTCTATGCTCTTCTCTGGGCTGGCAATGTTTGTCCCCTTCTGGGCCAGATTGGGCAAGCCGTTCTGTCTGGGATGGCGAGTAGAACCCACAGGCACAGACGCGTTTGGCTCTGCCTTTCTGGCCTTTGGGAGTCTGGGCGTCTGCCTAAACTGGGAAATTTTCCCAAGATCTTTTCGGGTTGGGGGTGTTGGCTGAGTGCTCTGAGATCAGACCAGCCGATTCCCTCCCTGAGGGTTTGCACCCGACAGTGAAACACAGTCTCTGGTGCCCTGGGGCCCACAGTTTTATCTGAGGCGGTGAATCAGGCGTGCAGGTAGGGCTCTGTGCTGGAGCCTGGGTCCCTGGCTCTGGCTCTGAGCTGGCTCCTTGGGGCGCCTGCACAATCTGAGTCTTTTCCAGGGGATGTCTGGGTGACCTAAGGTCGGTCCCAATCGTTTCCTGCACTTTGGGGTGATTCCTCGACTGGAGATTCCAGTTTCTGATGTTGTGGTGAGCACAGTTCAGTCTGGGACCATGACCAGAGCACACTGCCGTGTGGCTCTGGGCTGGCGACCAAGCATCAGGCGGAACCAGGATCTCTTCCAAGGTTTAGCTGGGTGAGTTAAAAGCTGCTTGAATCCCTCACCGTGGTGTATCCTCTCACCTGGGAAACACAATCACTTGTGTTTTATGGCCGAGAGTTCTGATTCCTGGTCACTGATTGCTGTACTGCTGGTCAGAATGAGAGTCCTCCTGGTGCCGCCATCTTGCCCTGCCTCATGATTTAACTTTTAACTGTGTGTGTATGTGTTTGTGTGTTTGTTTGTGTGTGTGT
>NW_026587903.1:0-5954 GCF_907164565.1 Psammomys obesus | reverse complement strand
AGTCAATGCAGCCACTCCTGATGAGACCTAATTGACTAGGATCAGAAAGAAAGAAAATAAGTCCTCCCCTATCAGTGGACTTGGGGAGGGGCATGCATGCAGAGGGTGGAGGAAGGGAGATATTGGGACTGGAGGAAGGAGGGAACCACGGGGAGATACAAAGTGAGTAAAGTGTAATTAATAAAGAAAAATAAAATTAAAAAAATGGAGAAGCACAAACAATAAAGTGTAATTACAATAAAGTGTAATTAATAAAGGAAAAATAAATAAAAAGAAAGAAAGATCTTAACCTGGAAGGAAACTGTTACACCATAACAGAACCATATAATGAACAAAATTTGAGATGAGCTTTTATTAGCCTAATTGTAATAGTCATTTTAATGCTGGTTTATTTTATTGTATAGAGAACAACTGTGTGTGTATTAATCTTGTAGCTTACAATTTTTCTAAGTGGCATCATTATTTCTATTAGTATATAAATAAAGAGCATCATGGTTGAGGAAACAAAGACCCAGAAAAACACAATGGTATGTTCTCAGTTATTAGTGGATTTTTGCCAAATAGTACAGGATAAGCATACTACGAGGCACAGAGACAAAGAAGATAAGTAATAAGGAAGACTCAAGGGAGGATGCATAAATCTCACTTGGAAGGGGATATAGAATAGACAGAGGTAGTGGCTTAAGAGAAGTAACAAGTGAGGGGAGGCAACATGGTAGGAGAGTTAAGAAGGTGGAGATCAGATCTGAGGAGAGCAAGGATGAGAGGACAGAAAGGCCTGTAGAGAAAAGAGAAACTGAGTGTACAGACACCTCTGTAACAAGCTGTAAACCCAAGGCAAGTAGGCTCCTGAAAGGGTATGAGGGGGACTCGAGCAGAGACTCCTAGTAGCAGAGACCATTGAGACAGAAAAGGACATCCTCTAAATAGACTAGTGTTCTTGTAAAGGTCAGGGAACACTAACCCTCCAAAAAATTTCAACTCAAAATTTATCCTGCCTATGAGTTGTGCAGGAATAAAGATAGATTAGAGACTGAGGGAATGTCTAACTGATGCCTGACCCCACCAAAGACCCACTCTAATGGAAAGTGGCCTGACACTATGAACAAAACACTGACTCTTTTTAAATATTTTATCTTTTATATTTGTGATTTACTTTGGGGCTCTTCAACTTATTTTTATGTTCTGAAAAATAAATTACTTGTTTTATTTTGCACATATTTACTCATCATGATGTTTTAGTACATTTATAATATGCCTATATATATTTTACTTCAATGGATTATGAATCCTACAATTTTATTTTCTGTGTAATCATTCATTTACACTCTGAATGTATAATAAAAATCTATTTATATAATGTATTCTACTCTTCCTTTAAATAATGATTTTAAGGAGTATTTATATTTATCATTATATCACTACATAGGCCTATTGGACTCTCCAGAGGCCAGAAGAGGATGTCAGATAATGTGGAGAGAGAGGTACAGGTGGTTGCAGGCTGCCTAAGTGCTTACTGTTGACTGCCTCCAAGGCAGTAAGCACTATCTACCTCAGAGACATCTCTCAAGTACTAAATGGAATATTTAAATAAATATTTAAATGGAAAAATTAAAAATAGAAAAAAAACTTTTCAGTAGCAGAAACAATCACCATGAGATGTTTTATATTCCTTTGGGTAGCTCTCAATTTCTACATATTACATTGTTCTTTCTACTTAATATTATCTTTGCTTTTAGTCTTACATGATATAAGATAAATAATTTTGGATTTTTGTATAAAAAACTGTTTTCTCTTGTATTTTGAAAGGTACTTCATATTTAAGAAATCTCCATAAATTATACCTTTTTAAATATAGTTTCACATCTTGCCTGTCCTCTGCTTGGAAATGTATTGCTTACTTTCGGTTTTCTGAAATGTTGGTTTCTTTGAAGGTCTTTTTCTATTATTGATTTTAATAAAACAGCATATAATGTTACTATGTTGTTACTTTTCCATTACAGTGATAAAACACTGAGACCAAGAGATTTTTAGAAGAAATAGTTGATGTGAACTTCTGGCTGTAGAGTATTAGAACACATGATGACAGTGAAACACGCTGTACAAGCAAGCATGTCATCTGAGATTTTACATTTTGAACCACACATAGTAAGAGGAGACAGGGAACTAGCCATTGCAAGATCTTCAAACCCCAAAGCCTTTCTATACCAACAATTCGAACAGTATAGCCAATTATAGCCTAGTCTCATTCAAATAAATGCATTTCACTCCCTGCCTTTCATAGGCTCCTAGTCATATCCAAATGTGAAATGCATTCAATCTTCAAAGTCCCCCATAGTCTTACATAGTCACAACACTGATTAAAATTGTTAAGTTGATTCTCTTCTGAGACTCCAGATAAACATTAAGTGTAATCACCACTCAAACTAAAATACAAATTATATGCTATTAATATATAATAGCACAGAATATGCATTAGCATTTAAAAGGGATAAATTGGGGAATAGTGAGAAAATATTGTACAAAACAAGAATGAAAACAGCAGGAATGACAAAAATCTTTTTAACTTCATATACAGCTTTACTTACTACAAGATATATGTCTTGCTAGGGTTTGTTACACTACCCATCTATAGCTCTGCATGGCAAATATCCCATAGTTAGAGAATATCCAAAATTTTGTGATCTGCACTGAAACCCATCATTATTTTGTAGATTGTCAAGATGGACAATTAGAAACTCTTGCCCTCTCTGAGTTTTCCTATGGAAATTTTCCAGCCACATGCTGCCTGGCTTCAGTAGCTCTCTGAGTCTGAGAAAGATAATGCCTTCCTTCAGTCTTATTTAACATATGTCTCTAAAACCAGCTTAATGTGTACAGCACTACCAACTTCCAAGTTCTGTTTCAGATGGGTACTGGACTCCTTGGATTACATTGGCAGCATCTAGTTTTATTCACGTGTTTCTATGAAGAGAAAATACATTAGGCTGTTTTTCTCAAGTTGCTGGCTTAGCTTCATGAGTGTCTCAACATCAGGACACCTTTTACTTTGTTCCAGTGCATGGCTAGAGATCTTTTATTAAGTACTAATTTTTGTATGTCATTTAGTACAAACCATGGATGTCACAATTATCTTTATGTGCTAGCTTTAAAAAAAACTCCATATTTTAAATTTTTTCTTCTGAACCACTTCTTTATTCTTGCAGACATGAATAACAGTCATTGATAGTAAACATGTCACAGATTCAAAGGCATGCTGACATGAACTTGCCATTGCCTAAGAAATTAGTACACTACAGTTTAAATTAATTTTCAGGAGTGATATAGCTAGGTCTTGATGTATCACTACTCCCAGTTATCTGAGAAAGTGCTAGATTGATTTCCAATGTGGTTATAAAGTTTACATTTCCTCCAACATTGGAGAAGGTTTTTTCCTTTCTCCACACCCTCTCCGGCATGTGCTGTGACTTGAGTTTTTCATCTTAGCCATAATGATGGGTGTAAATTGAAATCTCAGAGTCATTTTGATGTACATTTTCCTGATTGCTAAGGACATTGAATACTTCTTTAAGTTTCTCAGAAATTCAATATTCCTCTATTGAGACTTTTCTGCTTAGCTCTGTACCCTATTTTTTTTCTCTTCTTTTTTATTGTTTATTATTATTAGCTACAATTTATTAACTCTGTATCCCAGCTGTATCCAATTCCCTATTCCCTCTCAATTCCACCCTCCCTCCCTCAGCTTCTCTCTGCCCCTTTCTAATCCCCTTTCACCGATTGGGGAGGACCTCCTCCCCTTTCTTCTGGTCCTGTTTTATCAGGTATCTTTAGGTATCTCCTCTGTGGCCTACCAGGACTGCTCCTCTCTTGGGGGTGGGGAGATCAAAGACCCTGCCATTGAGTTCCTTTCAGAGATAGTCCCTGTTCCCCTTACTATGGGAAACAAATTCTTTACTGAGCTACCACAAGCTTGGTCCGAGTAAAGGTTCTAGGTTATATCCATACATGGTTCTTGGTTGGAGAAACAGTTTCAGAAAAAAAACCCTGTGCCCAGATATATTTGGTCCTTGTGGGGCTCCTATCCTTTCCACATCATACTAACTCCCCATCTGCCGAAGTTTTAGTTATAAGTCTTAGTATCTGTTTTGAAACGCTGCTTGGTAGGGTCTTTCAGATGCCTTCTGCAGTAGACTCCTGTCATACGTCCTATCCATATCTCATGTGTCTTTCTAAATGAGGATTGATCAACTTACCTCATGTCTGCTTTCTTGTTTATCTTCTTTAGGTGTATAGACTTCATTATGTTTATCATATCTTGTAGGTCTATATTATCGAGTATATACCATGTTTCTCTTTCTCCTTCTGGGATACTTCACTCAGAATGATCTTTTCTAGATCCCACCATACGCTTGCAAATTTCAATATTTCTTCATTTTTGATTGCTGAGTAGTATTCCATTGTGTAAAAATACCACGATTTCTGTATCCATTCCTCTGTTGATTTAATTGGATTATTTGTTTTGTTGGTGTTAATTTCTTCACCCTCCTGGACATATATGCAAAAAAAGCTAAACCATTGAACAAGAACATTTTCTCAACCAAGTTCATAGCAGATTTATTCATAACAGCCAGAATCTGGAAACTATCTAGATGTCACTCAACCAAAGATTGAATAGAGAAACTGTGATATATTTACACAATGGAATACTACTCACCTATTAAAAATAAGGAAATCATAAAATTTGCAGACAAATGGTGAGAACTATAAAAGATCATCCTGAGTGAGGTATCCCAGAAGCAGAGAGACATGCATGGTGTATACTCACTAATAAATTGATATTAGCCATATTCTAGAAGATGAACATACTAAAATCTACAGACCAAAAGATGCCAAAAATTAAGAAGGACCCTAGGAAAGATGTTAAATTATCATTCAGAAGAGAAAACAGGATAGACACCAGAAGAGGTAGAGAGAGGAAACGGGACTGGAGTGTACTAAAGATGTCCTCTAAAAGACTTCAACCAGCAGGGGACCAAAGCAGATGAAGAGACTCACAATCAAACTTAGGATAGAGAGCAGAGTGTCTTTTGGAAGAAGGAAAATGTAAATGGACCCAGAGAGGACAGGAGTCTCACAAGAAGACCAACAAAGCCGAAGGAAAAAAAAAAAAAACAGGGCCCAAGGGGGACTGCAGAGACTGATGCATCAACCAAAGACCATGCATAGAGAGGACCTAGAACTCCTGCTCAGATGTAGCCCACAGCAATTCACTCTCCACATGGATTCCCTAGGAAGGAAAGGAGAGACATTCTCTAGAATGAACTAGATTGCCTGGTTTTTGGTCACTTCTCCCTGGTTGGGTTACCTAGCCATCCCAAGAAAAAGAAAATCCAGGCAGTTCTAATGGGACCTGATAAGTTAGGATCAGACAGTAGGGGCAGAGGACTTCCTCTATCAGTGGACTAGGTAAGAGGGATAGGGCAGAAAACTGGAAGATGAGTAAAATTGGAAAGAGTTGGAGGATGGCTACAACTAGGATACAAAGAGAATAAATACTACTACCACTACTAGTGATAATAATGTTTATCTGAATCCTTTAGTATCCTTAACACAATTATATTAATTAAAATTAGTTTGGAGATTTAAATTGATTCACTGCATTTAGAAGTCATTATTATCAGAGTGGTAATTTTTTTTTGTTCAATTTTTTTTTTTTTGATGTTTGCGCTTCTCCACGTTTTTTTTTTTCTTATTTTATTTTTCTTTATTTTTATTAATTACACTTTACTCACTTTGTATCTCCCCGTGGTTCCCTCCTTCCTCCAGTCCCAATCTCTCCCTTCCTCCACCCTCTGCATGCATGCCCCTCCCCAAGTCCACTGATAGGGAAGGACTTCTTTTCCTTCCTTCTGATCCTAGTCAATTAGGTCTCATCAGGAGTGGCTGCATTGACT
>NW_026587902.1:0-10884 GCF_907164565.1 Psammomys obesus | reverse complement strand
ATGAGTCATTAAAAGTGTTTTGTTACATAATATGTTATGAACTTTGTGGCAGCACATAGATTGTTTTATTTTCAAAATATGCATTAGGAAATTTTGTTGTTGTTGGAGCTTGAGATGGTGTCACGTGCCTTTAATCTCTACTCATGGAGGTAGAGTCAGGCTGATCTCTGTGAGTTTGAGGCCAGCCTGGTCTACGAAGCACCTCTAGGACAGCCAAGGCTACACAGAGAAACTCTGTCTCTTTAACTTTATTTAGTTTTTGACTTCACATTTAAATTGTTGTCTCCATCCTCCTCTTCTTCAGGTCCTACCCTCCCTCTCTCTTACCCCACCCCTTTCCTCTTCCCCTCAAGAAAGGCCTCCTCCACTAACCTATCCTAACACTTCAAGTCACATCAGAATTGAGTATATCCTCTTCCAAGGTGACTTGACAGGGCAGTCCCACCAGGGGAAAGTGATCAGAAAGCAAACAACAGAGTCCATGTGAAAAACAGCCCCTGTTCCCCTTACTAGAGTACCCACAAAAAGAGCAAGTTTCCCATCAGATTTATGTTTGTAGGGGGCCTAGATCCAATCCATGCACTGTCCTTGGTTTGTGCTTCAGTCTCTGCACTCCTCCCTGGGCCCAGGATAGTTAACTCTGTCGGTCTTGTGAAGCTTCTGTTCCTTTTGGGTCCTTCTATCCTTTCCCCAACTCTTCCACAAAGCTTCTTGCACTCTGCCTAATCTTTGACTGTGAGTCTCAGCATCTGTTTCCATCCTTTGTTCTGTGGAGCCTCTAGGAAGACAGCTATGCAAGGATCCCATCTGCAAGCATAGCAGGCTGTCTTTGTTAGTGTTAGCAGCTGGTTCTCTCCCAAGGAGTAGGTGTCAGGTTGTGCCACTGATTTTTGGGCATTCCCTCCATTTCTGGTATATGGCTGAGAAAGAAATGAGGGAAACAACACCATTCACAATAGCCATAAATAGTATAAAGTATCTTGGTGTAACTCTAAGAAAACAATTGAAAACCTGCGTGAAAAGAACTTCAAGCCTCTGTAGAAAGAAACTGAAGAAGACATCAGAAGATGGAATGATCCCCATGCTCACGGATTGGTAGGATTAACATAGTGAAAATGGTCAGATGACCAACAACAATCTATACATTCAATGCAGTTCCCATCAAAATACCAACACAATTCTTTACAGATTTTTTTTAAATCTTTTATTTTTTTTATTAATTACACTTTATTCATTTTGTATCCCCCGATGAGCCCCTCCCTCCTCCCCTGCCGATCCCACCCTCCCTCCCCTTTCTGCATGCATGCCACTCCCCAAGTCCACTGATAGGGGAGGTCCTCCTCTCCTTCTTTCTGATCTTAGTCTATCAGTTCTCATCAAAAGTGGCTGCATTGTCCTCTACTGTGGCCTGGTAAGGCTGCTCCCCCCTCAGGGGGAAGTGATCAACGAGCAGGCCAATCAGATTATGTTAGAGGCAGTCCCTCTTCCCATTACTATGGAACCCACTTGGACACTGAACTGCCATGGGCTACACCTGTGCAGGGGTTCCAGGTCATCTCCACAAATAGTCCTTGGTTGGAGTATGAGTCTCTGGGAAGTTCCCTGTGTTCAAATTATCTTGTTCTGTTGCTCTGCTTGTGGAGTTCCCATTCCCTCCAGCTCTTACTATTTCCCACTTCTTACATAAAATTCCATTCACTCTGCCCATCAGTTGGCCATCAGGCTCAGCATCTGCTTTGACAGTCTATACTGCAGAAGCTTTCAGAGGCCCTCTGTGGTAGGTTTCAAGGTTGTTTCCTGTTTTCTTCTGGCTTTCAGAGGCCCTCTGTAGCGGGTTCCGAGGTTGTTTCCTATTTTCGTTTTCTTCTGATGTACATCCTCTTTGCCTTTCAGGATGGGGATTGAACATTTTAGTTAGGGTCCTCTCTTTTGCTTAGTTTGTTTAGATGTACAGCTTTTAGTGGGTTTATTCTATATTGTATGTTTATATGAGTGAGTATATACTGTGAGTGTCTTTTTGCTTCTGGGTCAACTCACTCAGGATGATCCTTTCCAGGTCCCACCATTTACCTGTAAATTTCATGATTTCCTTATTTTTCATTGCTGAGTAATACTCCATTGTATAGATGTACCACAGTTTCTGCATCCATTCTTCAGTTGAGGGGCATCTGGGTTGTTTCCAGCTTCTGGCTATTACAAATAAAGCTACAGATTTTAAAAGAACAGTTCTCAACTACATATGGAAAAACAAAAAACCCACAGTAGCTAAAAAAATCCTTTACAATAAAATAACTTCTGGAATTATCTTCATCTCTGACTTCAAGCTGTACTACAGAGCAATAGTAATAAAAACTGCATGATACTGACATTAAAACAGATTAGTCAATCAATGGAATTGTATCAAAGACTCAGAAATAAACCTAAACACATACAGACACCTAATTTTTTACAAAAAAAAAATATACAATGGAAAAAAGACAGCATCTTCAACATGTGGTGCTGGTCTACCTGGATGTCTGCATGTAGAAAAAGTGAAAATAGATCATATTTATCACCCTGCATAAAATTAAAGGTCAAGAGGATCAAAAATCTCAACATAAAATCAGACATATTAAATCTGTTAGAAAAAAAAGTGGAAATCTGCCTTGAACTCATTGGCACAGGAGATGACTTTCTGAACAGAACACCAACAGCTCAATCCCTAATATCAATAACTAAAAAATGAGATCTCAAAAAAACAGAAAAGCTTCTATAAGACAAAGGACGCTTTCAAAAAACAAAACAACAGCCTATGAATGGGAAAAAGATCTTCATCAACCCTACATCTGAAAAACTACTAATATTCAAAATACATAAAGAACTCAATTCTCAACTTCATATGGAAAAATCAAAAACCCAGAATTTCCAAAATGAATCTGAACAACAACAGATCATCTGAAGGTATCTCCCTGATATCAAGCTGTACAACAGAGCAATAATAAAAAAAAATGGCATGGTATTGGCATAGAAACAGAATGGTGGATCAATGGAACCAAATAGAAGACCCAGACATAAACCCACACACCTATCAATACTTGATTTTTTTTACAAAGAAGCCAAAATAATTCAATGGATAAAAGACAGTATCTTCAACGAATGGTGGTGGTCCAACTGGATGTCTACATGCAAAAAAATGAAAATAGATTCATACTTATCACCCTGCACAAAACTAAAGTCCATGTGGATCAAAGACCTCAATGTAAAACCAGACACATTAAATTGATTAGAAGAAAAACTGGGAAAAAGCCTAGAACTCATTGGCACAGGAGACAGCTTCCTGAAGAGAACACAAACAGCACAGGCTCTAAGAGCAACAATCAATAAATGGGACCTCATGAAACTGAAAAGCTTCTATAAAGCAAAAGATACCTTCATCAAAACAAATGACAGCCTACAGACTGAGAAAGGATATTCTCCAATCCTATATCTGACAGAGGGCTGATATCTAGAATATAGAAAGAAACCAAATAAGTTAAAAAGCAACTCGTCTAGCAATCCAATTAAAAAATGGGGTACAAATTGAAACAAAGAATTTGTTGTAGAGGAATATAGAATGGCAGAGAAACACTTAAAGAAATGCTCAGTGTCCTTAGCCACCAGCGATATGCAAATTAAAATTACCTGAGATTCCAGTTTACACCCATCAGAAAGGCTAAGATCAAAAACTCAAGTGAAAACACATGCTGGAGAGTTTGTGGAGAAAGGGGATCCCCCCCATTGTTGGTTGGAATGTCAACTTGTACAACCACTTTGGAAGTCAATCTGGTGCTTTCTCAGACAATTAGGACAGGTACTCCCTCAATATCCAGCTCTACCACTCCTAGGCATATATCCAAAGTTTTCTCAAGTACACAAGAACATTTGCTCAACCATGTTTGTGGTAGCTTTATTCATAATAGCCAGAAACAACCTGGAAACAACCCAGATATCCCTCAATGGAGGAATGGATATTGAAATTGTGGTACATTTACACAGTGGAATCCTACTCAGCAATTAAAAACAAGTAAATCATGAAATTTGCAGGCAAACAGTGGGATCTAGAAAAGATCATCTTCAGTGAGGAATCCCAGAAGCAGAAAGACACACACTAGACCTAAAAGTGTGTGTCTTTTAGGTCACTAGACCTAAAAGATACTAGACCTAAAAGATAGGATAAACATACTAAAATCTGTACACCCATAGAAGCTAAAAAAGAGGGAAGTCGAGGGGTAAGATGATCAGTCCTCACTTAGAAAGATAAATGGGATGGACATTGGAAGTAAGAGAAAACAAGAAACAGGACAGGAGCCTACCATAGAGGGCCTCTGAAAGACTCTACCTCCCAGTGTATCAAAGCAGATGCTGAGACTAATAACCAAACTTTAGGCAGAGGGCAGGAAATCATATGAAAGAAGGAGGAGTTAGTAAGACCTGGAGAGGATGGGAGTGCCACAAGGACCAAATATATCTGGGCCCAGGGATCTTTTCTGAGACTGATTCTCCAACCAAGAACCGTGCATAGACATAACCTAGAACCCCTGCTCAGATATAGCCCATGGCAGCTTAGCATTCATGTGGGTTCCTTGGGGAAATGGTATTGTCTCTGACATAAACTCAGTGGCTGGCCTCTTTGATCTCCCCCTCATCCCCTGCCAAGGAAGGAGCAGTCTTGCTAGGCAACAAAGGAGAATATTGCAACCAGACCTGATGAAACCTGATAATTAATTATTATTATAATTTATTCACTTTGTATCCCAGCTATAGCCCCTCCCTCTGCTCCTCTCAGTCACACCCTCCCTCCCTCTTCTCCTCTTTCTATGTCCCTCCCCTAGTCCACTGATAGGGAAGGTTCTCCTCTCCTTCTCTCTGACCCTATATATAAGGGCTTATCAGGACTGGCTGCCTTGTCTTCCTCTGTGGCCTGGCAGGGGGAACCCAATAGGGAGGTGATCAAACACTGGAGTTCATGTCAGAGACAACCCCTGCTCCCCTTACTAGGGAACTCACTTGGAGATTAAGCTGTCATAGGCTACACTTTAGCAGGGCCTCTAGGTCCTTTCCATGCATGGTCCTTGGTAAACAAAGAATTTTCAACAGAAGAATCTCAGATGGTCAAGAAGCACTTAAAGAAATGTTCAATGTTATTAGCCATCAGGGAAATCAAAATGACTGTGAGATTCCATCTTACACCTGACAGAATGGCTAAAATCAAAAGCTCAAGTACATGCTGATGAGAATGTGGAGAAAGGGGAACCCTCCTCCATTGCTGGTAGGATTGCAAACTCATACATACACTTTGGAAATCAATCTGGGAATAGCTTTACCTCTCCTGAGCATACACCCAAAAGATGCTCAACCATACAACAATGACATTTGCTCAGCTATGGACATAGCAGCTTCATTCATAATAGCTAGACAATGAAAACAACACAGAAGTTTCTCAACTAAAGAATGGATAAAGAAATTGTGGTTCATTTACACAATGGAATAATACTTAGCCATTAATTATAAGGAAATAATGAAATTTACAGACAAATGAATGGATCTGGTAAAGAAAATCATAAGTGAGATAACCCAGACCAAAAAATGGCAATATTGTATGTACTCACTTTCTTTTTTTTTAATTTTTCTTTTTTTTAATTTTTCTTTATTAATTACACTTTACTCACTTTGTATCCCCCCTGTGGTTCCCTCTCTCCTCCCATAGCAATCCCTCCCTTCCTCCACCCTCGGCCTGCATGCCCCTCCCCAACTCCATTGATAGGGGAGGACTTCTTTTCCTTCCTTCTGATCCTAGTCAATTAGGTCTCATCAGGAGTGGCTGCATTGTCTTCTTCCGTGGCCTAGTAATGCTGCTTCTCCCTCAGAGGGAGGAAATTAAAGAGCAGGGCAATCAGTTCATGTTAGAGACTGTCCCTGTTCCTATTACAATGGAACCCACTTGGATACTGAACTGCCATGGGCTACATCTGTGCAGGGGTCTTAGGTTATCTCCATGCATAGTCCTTGGTTGGAATAGCAGTCTCAGGAAAGACCTCCTGTGCTAAGATATTTTTGGATCTCTTGCTCTCCTTATGGAGTTCCTGTCCTCTCCAGATCTTACTATTTCCCACTTCTTTCCTAAGATTCCCTGCACTCTGCCCAAAGGTTGCCCATAAGTCTCAGTATCTACATTGATAGTCTGCAGGGCAGAGCTTTTCAGCGGTCCTCTGTGTCAGGCTCCTGACTTGTTCCCTCTTTTCTCCTTCTTCTGATGTCCATCCTCTTTGCCTTTCTGGATAGGAATTGAGCATTTTAGCAAGAGTCCTCCCTCTTGATTAGTTTCTTTAGGTGTACAGATTTTAGTAGTTTTATCTTATATTATATGTCTATATGAGTGAGTATATACTGTGTGCATCCCTCTGCTGCTGGGATAGCTCACTCAGGATGATCTTTTCCAGATCCCACCATTTACTTGCAAATTTCATGATTTCCTTGTTTTTTATTGCTGAGTAATATTCCATTGTGTAGATATACCACAATTTGTGCATCCATTCCTCCACTGAGGGGCATCTGGACTGTTTCCAGCTTCTGGCTACTACAAATAAGGCTGCTACAAACATGGTTGAGCAAATGTCCTTATTGTATACTTGAGAATCTTTTGGATATATGCCTAGGAGTGGTATGACTGGATCTTGAGGAAGCGCTATTCCTAGTTGTCTGAGAAAGTGCCAGATTGCTTTCCAGAGTGGTTATACAAGTTTACATTCCCACCAGCAGTGGAGGAGGGTTCCCCTTACTTCACAACCTCTCCAGCATGTGTTGTCTCTTGAGTTTTTCATCTTAGCCATTCTGATGAGTGTAAGGTGAAATCTTAGGGTTGTTTTGATTTGCATTCTGATGGCTAATGAGGTTGAGCGTTTCTTTAAATGTTTCTCTGCCATTCGATATTCCTCTGCAGTGAATTCTCTGTTTAGCTCTGTACCCCATTTTTTAATTGGATTACTTGATTTTTTGCTGTTTAACATCTTTAGTTCTTTATATATACTGGATATTAGCACTCTGTCAGATATAGGATTGGTGAAGATCTTTTCCCAATCTGTAGGCTGTCGTTTTGTTCTGAGGACAGTGTCCTTTGCTTTACCGAAGCTTTTCAGTTTCATGAGGTCCCTGTGCTGTTGGTGTTCTGTTCAGGAAGTTGTCTCCTGTGCCAATGAGTTCAAGGGTATTCCCCACTTTTTCTTCTAAGCTGTTTAGTGTGTTTAGTTTTATGTTGAGGTCTTTGATCCACTTGGACTTTAATTTTGTGCAGGGTGATAAGTATGGATATATTTGCATTTTTCTACATGCAGACTTCCAGTTAGACCAGCATCATTTGTTGAAGATGCTGTCTTTTTTTTTTTTTTCCATTGAATGGATTTGGCATCTTTGTCAAAAATCAGGTGTCCATAAGTGTGTGGATTTATGTCAGGGTCTTCTATTCGATTCCATTGATCCACCAGTCTGTTTCTATGCCAGTACCATGCAGTTTTTAGTATTGTTGCTCTATAGTACAGCTTGAGATCAGGGATGGAGATACCTCCTGAAGATCTTTTACTGTAGAGAATTGTTTTAGCAATTCTGGGTTTTGTACTCACTTTCAAGCAGATATTAGCCATATATTAACAGACAACCTTAATATAACTCACATACCCAAAGATAAAAAACAAGAACTGCCCAACGCAGAAAGCTTGAAATTCACTAAGAAGAAATGGAATAGGCAGCAGAAGTGCTTGAAGACACGGAGCAGGAAGAAGATGGACTAAGGAGGAAAATGGAGGGGAAACAAGGGTGGAGAGCATGGGCAGGAGGACAGAGGGCTTGCACAGAGAAGAGAAAGTATAGGAGGGGCCACTTCTGGAACAGGCTAGAGACTTAAAACAGGGTAGGCTCAAGGAAGGATATGAGGGTGGCTCTAGCTGAGATCCTCAGTAGAAAGTGTCCTGGAGATGGAAGCCGTCACCCTCTAACTAGACAGAAATATCATTTTAAAGGGATGTCCTCTATATTATTTTTAAATTTTCTTCATTATTGTAAATATTCACTTTACATTCCTGCTGTACCCCCTCCATCACCTCCTCCTGGTCCCATCCTCCCTCTCTTACCCCCCTTCCTATGTCCCTTCTGGAGTCCATTGGTTGGGGAGGTCCTCCTCCCTGCTAACTAACCTAGCCTATCAGGTCTCGTCAGGACTGCCTGGATCCTCTTTCTCTTTAGCCTAGTAATGCCACCTCTCCAGGGGGAGGAGATCAAAAAGCAGGCAACCAAGTTCATGCCAGTGACAGCCATTACTCTCCTTATTAGGGAACCCACATGGAGACTATTGGGTACATATGAGCATGGGGTCTAGGTTGTCTCCTTGCATGGTCCTTGGTTGATTCGTCAATCTCAGAAAGAACTCCAGGGCCCAGATATTTTGGCTCTGTTGGTCTCCTTGTGGAGCTCCTGTCCCCTCCAGGTCTTTCTATCTGCTGCTTCTTCCATAAGATTCCCTGCACTCTGCTCAAAGTTTAACTATGAGTCTCAGCATCTGCTTTGATACGCGGATGGGTAAAGTCTTTCAGAGGCACCCTGTAAAAGGCTTCTGTCCTGTCCCCTGCCTTTTCCTACTCCCAATGTCTATCCTGTCTGCACTCCTGAATGAGGATTAGGCAAAGGTCCTCCTTATTGTTTAGCTTCTTTAGGACCCTAGATTTTAGTTTGTTTATCCTATGTTATATGGCTAATATCTACATATAATTAAGTACATACCTTGTGTATCTTTCTGCTTCTGGGTTATCTCACTCAGGATGATATTTTCTAGTTGCATCCATTTGCCTGCAATTTTCATTATTTCCTTGTGTTTCATTGCTGAGTAGTATTCCATTGTGTATATGTAACACAATTTCTGTATCCATTTCTCAGTTGAGAGACATCTAATTTGATTCCAGATTCTGGATACTATGAATAAAGCTACTATGAACATATGTCCCTGTTGTATGGTTGAGCATTTTTCAGATATATGGCCAGAATTAGAATAGCTACATCTTGAGGTAACACTATTTTTAATATTCTAAGAAAGCACCAGATTGATTCCCAAAGTGGTTGTACAAGTTTATATTCCCACCAGTAATGGATGAGGGTTCCCTTTTCTCCACAACCTCTTCAGCATGTGTTGTCCCTTGAATATTTGATCTTAGCCATTCTGATGGGTGTAAGGTGAAATCTCAGGGTTGTTTTGAGTTGCATTTCCCTATTGACTAAGGATGTTGAACATTTCTTTGAGACTCATAACTAAACTTTGGGCACAGTGCAGGGAATCTTATGAAAGAAGGGGGAGACGGTAAGACCTGGAGAGAACAGGAGCTCCACAAGAAGAGCAACAGAACCAAAATATGTGGGCACAGGGGTCTTTTCTGACACTGATACACCAATCAAGGACCATTCATGGAGATAACCTAAAATCCATGCTCAGATTAAGCCCATGCAGCTCAGTCTCCAAGTGTGTTTCCCTAGTAAGGGACTGTCTCTGATGTGAACTCAGTGGCTGGATCTTTTACCACCTCCTCCTCAGTGGGGAACAGCCTTGCCAGGCCACAGAAGAGGACAATGCAGCCAGTCCTGATGAGACTTGATAAGTTAGGGTCAGATGGAAGGGGAGGAGAATCTCCTCTATCAGTGAACTTGGAGAGGGGTCAGGGAGGAGAAGAAGGAGGGAGTGTGAGATTGGAAAGGAATGAGGGAGGGGACTACAGCTGGGATACAAAGCAAATACAGTGTAATTAATATAAAAAATAAATAAATGAAAGTTAAAAAAAAAAGTTTCTCCAGCATTTAAAATTCCTCTGTAGAGAATTCTCTGTTTAGCTCTTTACCCCATTTTTTAAATTGGATTACTTGGTTTGTTAGTATTTAACTTCTTCTGTTATTTATATATTCTGTTTATTAGCCCACTGATAGATGTAGGGTTGGTGAAGATCTTTTCTAAGTCTATGGGTTTTCATCTATATTCTTAAAAAGTATCATTTGTAGTGTATTTTATGATTTGGAAAATAAAATATTGTTGGAAATAAAAAATCACCAAAATAGGAAACAGGACAGGAGCCTACCACAGAGGGCCTCTGAAAGACTCTTCCCAGCAGGGTACCAAAGTAGATGCTGAGGCTCATAGCCAAACTTTGGGCAGAGTGCAGGGAATCTTATGAATGAAGGGGGGATAGAAAGACCTGGAAGTGACAGGAACCCCACAAGAATAACAACAGAACCAAGAAATCTGGGCCCAGAGGTCTTTTCTGAGACTGATACTCCAACCAAGGATCATGCATGGGGATAACCTAGAACCCCTGCACTGATGTGGCCATGGAAGCTCATCATCAATCCATTTCATTTAGAAAAAGAATTAATCTTTAGTTCACATTCTGTTAGCCAGAAACTCCCCATACTCTGCACTGTACAAATGTGTTAGAAGAATGTCTTCATTCAACAGTGGATTTTATTGATCAAAGCTTTTTCTAATCTATTTTGCTTTAGATTGTTGTGGACATGTTACCAAGAAAGATGAGTTTTTGTTTTTAAATCTATACATTCACAGTAAGTGATCTTCATGGGTATTTTGCTAATCATACATTACTTTGTTTTTCTATATCTAACAGCTGCATTATACCGAATGAAAATTTGATGTGAAATTTACAGAAAGCTTCTTGAATCCTATAGGCATCTTATATTTCTGAATACAAGCACCTGCTCTTCAGAGATTTCTAATACCAGCATGAAGACAAAAGCTATTCAAGTGATGATAATGCTGCAAGCTAGGACATCTAGTTTGGTGGAATGCTGGTGGAATGGATGCAGAAATTGTGGTGCATTTAC
>NW_026587901.1:0-3287 GCF_907164565.1 Psammomys obesus | reverse complement strand
TCCACCAATGCTGGATACTGGTGGTACTTTGTTCTGTCATTGGTTCCTTATCTGGAGTGAAGAGAACCTGTTCATTTCTCTCTAGGAATAATTATCACACAACACTTTGCCACTAAACTGTGTCCATTTTTGGATACCTTATTTATAATTTCTGCTGCCCACATACTCTTGGATGTCTGGCCTAACATTGAAGAATAGTAATCTTACCAGTGGCCATACTGTTAAAGAAAATTAACTCACTCTCTCTCTCTCCCTTTCAAGGTATCAGTTGCTAATAGCTCTTTAGCTAGAGGTGAGATTTTATGCCTACCTCCCCTAATTTGGGATTTTGCTTGAGATAGGGTCTCATGTAGCCCAGGCTAGCCTTAAGTGCCTATGTAGTCACAGATGACTTTGCAGTCTTGAGCTTATGCCTCCTCCTGTAGAGTACTGGGATCACAGATGTGTGACACCATGCCTGGTCACATAAATATATTTTTTGTGCACATATTTTGTGTATGTGTGTGGTCAGACTACTTTTGGAAGTCACTTTTCTCCTTCTACGCTGAGACTTCAACCATAAAGCTCAGGTTATTCATGTTGGTGGCAAGAACTCTAAGGCACTGCGTCATTTCACTGACCCCACTTAAAAGTTTAACACTTCACTAAAAATGGCACTATTCATGTATATGTTTGAGTGTATTTAATATTTACTTTTGCTTTTAGTCTAGCCACACAGGGATGGGTATATATACATGTGTATGCGTGTGTGTGTGTGTGTGTGTGTGTGTGTATGTGTATATGTGTATATGTGTGTGTGTGTGTGTGTGTGTGTGTATGAGTATATACACCTTTAAATGTGTTGTCTATGTTTTTTATACTCATTCTATCTGTGCTAATAGGCAGATACAAGTAGCTCCAGGGCCAGACTAGCAATATTGACACCTTGAACATGTGGTATCTTCTACATAACAGAAAAAAAACTCAATGTTTTATGTCATTAAAGTCTTGGTTAAGTATATATGAGTGATGCTGTAAGAGCATCCACTTGTCTTATGATAGAGTTACTTGTGGAATTTAGGAAAAGGAGAATAAGACAGGGTGTGATTAAAAAGGGTATTTGCACTTATTAGGTAAAGGAATGAGTGATTTCTATTAAAATGTGTTTATCACATCCCTGAGACCTATATAAATCCAAATTAAGACCAAATCCCAGCATGGAGAGTGGAGTTGGAATGAGTAGAGTTGGCCATGAGGTTCCACCCCTGCTGAGTGGCTGTAACTGTTGGCTTCTGGAAGGAAGGGTCTGTTTGCTTTAAGAGTGTAGCTCCTTTCTCTTTCTGAGGATTGATCATCTTACCCAGGGACCTTCTCCCTGCTTAGCTTCTTTAGGTGCACAGATTTCAGTATGTTTATACTATATTATAGGTCTAATATCCACCTATAAGTGAGTATATACCATGTGTGTCTTTCTGCTAGGGGGATACCTCACTCAGGATTATCTTTCTAGATCCCACAATTAGCCTGCAAATTTCAAGTATCCAAATGGGTTTGTTAGTAAGGGGAACAGGGACTGTTTCTAACATGAACTCAGTGGCAGGCTCATCAACCCTCTCCCCCCAAAGGGACAGCAGCCTTGCCAGGCCACAGAAGAGGACACTGATGAGACCTGATAAGCTAGGGTCAGGTGGAAGGGAAGGAGGACCTCCCCTATCAATGGACTTGGAGAGGGGCATGGGAGTAGTTGATGGAGGGAGGGTGGGATTGGGAGGGAATGATGGAGGAGGCTACAGCTGGGATACAAAGTGAATAAACTTTAATTAATATAAAAATAAAAAGTTAAGTAAAAGAAAAAAGAGTATAGCCCCTGGCCGCAGTGGAACACCACAATCCGAGAATGCCTGCATAACATGACTGATGCAAGCGATGGGGGATGAAACAAAGCTGGGTGGAGAGAGGAGGATGATCTGGGAAGAGGTAAGAGACAGCTGCTTTTTAAATTCCTTCATCCAGAAAAAGAAGAAAAAAATCCTAATCAGATTGCTAGTAGGACTGAGAATCAAGTGAGATCAGCCTTACTTAGGCTTTCAGCATGGTCATCACCTTTCTTTCCTTTTTTTTTTTTTTTTTCTGTGTGGCCCTAGCTGTCCTGGACTCGCTTTTATAGACCAGGCTGGCCACAAATTCACAGAGATCCACCTTCCTCTGCCTCCTCCAAGTGCTGGGATTACAGGCATGAGCCACCACAGACGAGAGAGTAGAGAGCTGGTCCAGCAGCCTGCAGGACATAAGCCCCCAGTACCTGGACAGACAGCTCATAACGGCCTGTGTAACTCCAGCTCTAAAGGATCTGACCCTCTTTTGTAGCCTTGGCAGGTACCTACACTCATGTACACATGCGCATACATGCTCAGGCTGCACAAAACACACACACACACACACACACACACACACTTGACTAGGTATGAATTAACATTTGAAACTAGAAGCCAGTATATTTGAAAAATGCTTAAAATATTATTTAAGATCAAACACAAAACAGCAACAGTTTCGATAACCTGAGTGCTCAGTCTAGACCCTCTGCTAAAGGCTTCTCATGTATGGCCAAATAAAAATTTGCCAACAACCTTCTACAGCATCATTATTGCCTGGACCTACACTAAAGCTCCAGGAACCCACCAACAGGCAAATCTCATTTTAAGATATTTCCAAAGCATTTAAAGGTACTTAACACTTTATTGGGTACTTAAAATGTCAGTGTGGAAAAAAATCATCATAAGACAGTCATTTTAGTGTGAAGGTCATTGACTGGCCTTTCTGAAACTGCAATGCAAACAAAAAGCCCCATCTATTTACAAAACACATCTGAACGGGGGCGGGGGGGCAAAAAATCATAACTCATTGGAATGTTAGTGATCTGTGATTTTGTATACAATGGGCCAAAATAAGGATCCCAGTCTCTTTCTTTTGGAGATAGTTTGGGGTCAGAATACACCCATGTTTCTTGCAACAGAACGTCCGCCGTTGTTTTCTGTTTCTGCTTACACATTGCTTAGAATGGTCAAGTAGGGATTTTTCTCTTGCTCAGCAACCAGAAGCGCCTGGGTTTCCTCATCAAAGTCAGTAATTCGCAGTCTAAAAAGACATTTTAAAAATGGACATCTTTAATTAATTCACTTTTAAGATTTCTTATTATTTATGGGTGTGTGTTTGTGTATGTGTGTGCCTATGTGTGCATGGGTGTACCACGTGTGCGCAGGAGCCTGTGGAAGCCAGGCGCGGCCATTGGATCCTCCAGAACGAGGGCT
>NW_026587900.1:0-1631 GCF_907164565.1 Psammomys obesus | reverse complement strand
CCCACATAGAGGAACAATTAGAGACATATAGAGAGGAAACAAACAAAGAAAAAATAGGAGCCACATCCAATCAGATAAAGGAAATGGTGCAAAGCTTAAAAACAGAATTAGAATCTATAAAGAAAACACAAACAGAGAAAACCCTGGAACTGTAGAACTTAGAGAAAAGATAAGGAAGCACAAAGGTAAGTGTCACCAATAGAATACAAGAGATGGAAAAGAGAATCTCAGATGATGAAGATATACTTGTTGAAACTGATACATCTCTCAAAGAAAAAGTAAAATCAGAAAAGTTTCAAACACAAAACATCCAAGCAATCAAGGATGCCATGAAAAGATGAAACCTAAGAATAAAAGGAATAGATGAAATAGAAGACTCCAGACTCCAGGCTCCAAGGACCAGAAAATATTTTTAAGAAAATCATAGAAGAAAATTTTCTCAAATTAAAGAAAGAGATATCCATAAACATACAAGAAGCCTACAGAACACCAAATACACTAGACCAGAAAAGAAATACCTCACATCACATAACCAAAACAAAGAAAAAATTTTAAAGGCTGCAGGGAAAAAGGTCAAGTAACATATGAAGGTAGACCAATCAGAATCACACCAGACTTCTCATTAGAAACTATGAAAGCCAGAAGGACCTGGGCAGAGGTCATGCAGTCTTTAAGGGAACACAGATGCCAACCGAGACTATTATGCCAAGAAAAGTGTTCAATCAACATAGATGGAGAAAACAAAATATTCTATGACAAAACTAAATTAAAGCAATATCTCCACAACAACCCAGCCCTACAGAAGATACTAGAAGGAAAACTCCAATTCAAACAACTACACTAAAGAAAATATAGGATACAGATAATTCCACAACAAAAATTAAAAGAAAAAAAAGCAATGAATCAATAATAAGACCACCAACTCCACAATAAAAAGAAATAACAGTTATTGGTCACTATAATCTATTGACATCAATGGACTCAACTCTCCAATAAAAAATAACACAGACTAACAGAATGGTTGTGGAAGCAGGATCCAACATTCAGCTGTATCCAAGAAACACGCCTATGCAAAAAAGATAAACACTAGCTTAGAGTAAGGAGCTCAAAAATATTTTCAAACAAATGGACCCAGAAAACAAGCTGGGGTAGTGATCCTAATATCTAATAAAATAGACTTTTGACCAAAATTAATCAAAAAGGATGAGGAGGGGCACTTCCTTCTCATCAAAGGAAAATTCCAACAGCAGAACAGCACAATTTTAAACATCTATGCCCCAAATACAAGATAATCTACATTTGTAAATAAAACTTTATTAAAAGTGAAATCATACATTGATCCTAACACCTTAAGAGTGGGATACTTCAACACTCCACTGTCACCAAGGGACAGATTTTCCAGTCAGAAGCAAAACAGGAAAACAAGGGCACTTACAGAGGCCCTAAATCAAATGGACCTAATAGATGTCTACAGAACTTTCCACCCAAAATCAAAAGAGTATACTTTCTTTTCAGCACCTCATGGAATCTTCTCAAAAATAGACCATATAGTTGGTCACAAACCAAGCCTCAGCAGATACAAGAAGATCGAAATAATCCCTTGTATCCCATCTGACCATAATGGTCTAAAG
>NW_026587899.1:0-13259 GCF_907164565.1 Psammomys obesus | reverse complement strand
CCATTCACTCTGCCCGACAGTTGGCCATCAGGCTCAGCATCTGCTTTGATAGTCTGCAGGGCAGAGGCTTTCAGAGGCCCTCTGTGGTGGGTTCCTAATTTGTTTCCTGTTTTCTTCTTCTGGCTTTCAGAGGCCCTCTGTAGCAGGTTTCTAGGTTGTTTCCTGTTTTCTTCTTCTTCTGATGTCCATCCTCTTTGCCTTTCAGGTGGAGATTGAATATTTTAGTTAGGGTCCTCTCTCTTCCTTAGTTTCTTTAGATGCGTAGATTTTAGTGGGTTTGTCCTACTTTGTATGTCTATATGAGTGAGTATATACCGTGTGTGTCTTTTTGCTTTTCGGACAACTCACTCAGGATGATCCTTTCCAGGTCCCACCATTTACCTGCAAATTTCATGATTTCCTTATTTTTCATTGCTGTGTAATATTCCATTGTATAGATGTACCACAGTTTCTGCATCCATTCTTCAGTTGAGGGGCATCTGGGTTGTTTCCAGCTTCTGGCTATTACAAATAAAGCTGCTGCAAACATGGTTGAGCAAATGTCCTTTTTGTGTACTTGAGCCTCTTTTGGATATATGCCTAGGAGTGGTATGGCTGGATCTTGAGGAAGCACTATTTCTAGTTGTCTGAGAAAGCGCCAGATTGATTTCCAGAGTGGTTGTACAAGTTTACATTCCCACCAGCAGTGGAGGAGGGTTCCCCTTTCTACACAACCTCTCCAGCACGTGTTGTCACTTGAGTTTTTGATCTTGGCCGTTCTGATGGGTGTAAGGTGAAATCTCAGGGTTGTTTTGATTTGCATTTCCCTAATGGCTAATAAGGTTGAGCATTTCTTTACATGCTTCTCTGCCATTCGATATTGCTCTATTGAGAATTCTCTGTTTAGCTCTGCTCCCCATTTTTTAAGTGGATTACTTGGTTTGCTGCTTTTCAGCTTGTTTAGTTCTTTATATATACTGGATATGAGTCCTCTGTCAGATAAAGGGTTGGTGAAGATTCTTTCCCAATCTGTAGGCAGTCGCTTTGTTTTGATGATGGTGTCCTTTGCTTTACAGAAGCTTTTCAGTTTCATGAGGTCCTATTTATTGATTGTTGCTCTTAGAGCCTGTGCTGTTGGTGTTCTGTTCAGGAAGTTTTCTCCTGTACCAATGAGTTCTAGGGTATTCCCCACTTTTTTTTCTAGCCGATTTAATGTGTCTGGTTTTATGTTGAGGTCTTTGATCCACTTGGACTTCAGTTTTGTGCAGGCTGATAAGTATGGATCTATTTTCATTTTTCTACATGTAGAAACATTCTCAACTTCATATGGAATAACAAGAAACCCAGAATTGCTAAATCAATCCTCTACAATAAAAGATCTTCTGGAGGTATCTCCATCCCTGATCTCAAGCTGTACTATAGAGCAACAGTTATAAAAACTGTATGGTACTGGCATAGAAACAGAATGGTGGATCAATGGAACCGAACAGAGTACCCAGAAATAAACCCACACACTTATGGACACCTGATCTTTGACAAAGATGCCAAAACCATACAATGGAAAAAAGATAGCATCTTCAACAAATGGTGCTGGTCCAACTGGATTTCTATATGCACGCTGGCATAGTTGAAGGGATGTAACACTGAAGTGTCACTACAGGCTTTGGAACACGTAAGTTTCCTCTGCTGTCTAATACTGACAATATCATTAAAAAGAGCTAATTATAACACAGTGGGTAACTCTTTTCCACACCTCCTGTAATATTGGGAGCCGTTTGCAGCATGGACCTTACTTTGATTTCTCTAGCTGCCCCTGAGGGAAGCTGAACCTTTGACCAATGTTTCACCCTTTCCCACCTGGAAGCCAATGTTGCTCAGACTTCTGACAAAGAAACACAAACTTTCTGTGATGTGCTTGGCTGCAGATGTGAAACGATAGCATGGACTGAAGCTTCCCAGGAGAGTAAGTGACAAAGCCCAGGCACCTGCAAGCAGAGCAAAAGCTGGAGCCCAAGTAGAGGCGAAGGTTTGTGTGGCATAGGTAGGTGTTTGGTTTTAATTTTGCATATTAATTTGATGAGGGCTGTAAGATATGAGGGAGGGCTGGATTTAAGGTCCTGATTCTCAGACTCAACTGGCTGGGAGAAGCTAAATTTTCAGTAGGGCTTGTTTTAATCAGCCCTCAGCATTGGCGTACTGCTGCTAAAATCGGCAGAAAATGGGGGGATTTTTTTTTTCTCGCAGACTATTTTTATTTCAGGTGAGAGAAGCAATTTGGATAGCTGAGTCAGGGTTGTAAATATTACTTGTGGCCATGCAAGGTGCTATCAGGAGCACATTCTCCCAAAGTGAGATTTGTTTTTTGGCCAATTTTAGGCCATGTAATTTTAAGAGGGTATGTATCTCTCCAATCTGGGTGTCTTTTTGATATGAAGAATGGTTTCTTATGATACATAGAGGTCGGGAGTGCTGTGATGGTCAACTTTCTCAAGACAATTGTCTCAGGGTATTAGTGAGCACCAGCAACCATGAGCCTGCCTGCAGATTTAAGAAGCTGGCAGCTGTATGAATGATGTTTATGTGGCGGCCGAGTTATCAGTTTTACTTTTGGTTTTTTTTTTTTTTTTTTTTTTTTTTTCTGAGAGGCTAAAAGGTTGTTGCCTATGTCCAGATTGTGCTGTTGGGGTCTGGAAAGAGAGTAAGCAAACCTTCAGCCAATACTGGGGCGTGCTCTGACCCAGAGGATTCAGTTGCTCCGGAAACCGAAAGCCGTATCCAGTCCCTTGCAAATGCACAGACACACAGACACACAGACACACACAGACACACACACACACACACAAAAACAAAAACAAAAACAACAACAACAACAAAAAAAAACGTAAGACAAATAGATTGGACTGCCTCTCTTGGGCTGAAGAGCCTCTCAGGACTACAGGGAACTCCACAAATTTCTACTGGAAGTGGAGATCCTTTTTCCCGCATTGTGGCGCCATTTGGGAAGAATGCTGTTTTTAAGTCAATGAATCTAGGTTAGTGGAACAAGATGTACAAACACTCAAAAGATCTCAGGCAAGAT
This sequence comes from Psammomys obesus, assembly GCF_907164565.1. NCBI lineage: Eukaryota > Metazoa > Chordata > Mammalia > Rodentia > Muridae > Psammomys > Psammomys obesus. Next base: position 10,201 of record NW_026587899.1, on the reverse strand, counting down.
CTTCAGGCATGCTATGACCACCACAACCCTACCACATGGTACACAAACTCTTTGGTAGCTTGGCTCCTTCCCCTCCTTAGCCCTATACTAGCCGTTGGAACCCTGCTTTTTCTGGTACCCTGCCTCACCCAGTTCTTAAAAAACAGCAAATGAGCAATATTCCCAAGGTCACTGCCAGTCAGGTTCTGATTTAATACCAAGCAGCCTCCAGCCTAGAAACTGAAGGCTACATTGAAGCACTGACACTTGTCTTTTATAAAATAAAGAAGGGGGAGATATCAGGAAACCCTGCAGGTAAGCTAGAAGTCTGGCATTATTGGACAGCCCCTGAGCTTGGTACAAACTGATGGACTTCCATTGTCAGGCAAGCTTCCTCTTCTCTTCCTGATCCGAGGAGTCCAAATCCCCACATGTCTACCTAAGGAATGCCAATTAGTTCTTAAAGAAAAAAAAAAAAAAAAAAAAAAAAAAAAAAAAAAAAAAAAAAAAAAAAAAAAAAAAAAAAAAAAAAAAAAAAAAAAAAACAAAACCAATAAACAAAAACAAAAACAAAAACAAAAAAAACAGGGTCAACTCTCTTTCTTCAGGTAGAACCTGTTCAACAAGAACCTAGAATTCCTGAGGTTCCACCCTATGCTAAAGATATTTTAGTTTTCAACCAATTACCTTTCCCATACCTCTAACCATACCTGGAGATCTTTCCCACCTCCTGCTGCCGGTAGGTAATTAAGTACTGTGTTCCTCTTCTTGTGACAGGGCTGTACACGTGCATGTAAGTGAACTATCCCTGGTACCTCTAGTCCCTGCAAGTCAAACACGTTCCCTTTCAAAATGCTTCCCGCAGCCCAAGATTTATAAGCTTTTGTTTCACACGAAATAAACAGACCAGCATCAACTATTATATCAAACATCATGTGAGACTCATATTTTATTCTGGAGATGGAAGGACCCCCCTTCTCTCCAAAGAATTCCTCACTGGACCTTTGGTATTGACTACTGGGCAGGCAGCCACTCGCTGCTGGTGCATGTGAGCTTCAGTCATTCATTGGCGTGTCATTGCGGATCGCTGTTACCGTCTTCCTTGCAATGCTCTTAGGGCTTCCCCGGGTAACCTTGGCTTTCCTGGGTTCACTTTGTAGACTAGGCTGTCCTTGAACCCACAAGGATCCCCGTCTCTACCTGCCTGAGTTCTGAGATGAAAGCAATGTGTCACCATGCCGGCTTGGTCAGCTGTCTTTAAGGCAGCCATTATGTCTGCATGGACAAAACTAGGCTGCCACATTTACCTCTCTGGGTTTCGGAGCTTCAAGCCTCCCTTGCCACTTGCTCACAAAGCTGCTGTCTGACTCAGGCTGACTTGCTCCAGCCCTGCTCGGCAGCGGCAGCGCATTGCTGCCACCTGAGCTGCGGAACCTGAATCCTGGCTGTAACCCAATCAGGCATGGTCATTCACCCTAACCATTGGGTTTACAAAGAGCTGTAACCTTTCATTGCTAGAGCGGCAGTTTTAAAAGAACAACAACACTTGCTGCAGAGAAAATTCTTTTCTCCTGCACCTCCAGCTGACCAGGAAATCTTGTTAAACAGAAGTCTTGTTCCGTGTCCAGGCCCTTGAGAGAGAACAATACATTGTCTCCCTCGTTATATAATGATTCCATTCAAATTTCTTTCATACATTTAGATATTTAAGATGTTTATTAGTGTAATAAGTTTCAATATTGTTTTTCCAAAGAAAAAGTTAGTTGTTAGCTGTTCCTCATATTCTCTACACTGCTTTTCTACCCTCCTCATTTAATCCTCTTATTCCAGATTCCTCTTTATCTCTGTAATACTAAGTTCATTTTCCTTCTTTGAAAGCTTCCTTCTTCACCCCACAACCTGGTCTCTTACTAGCTGCCCACCCTCGGTGGTCACTCTAACAGAAACTGACATATCTAAAAGCTTGAAAACTAACATTCACATATAAGAGTAAAAAGGTAATATTTGTCATTTGGGTTCTGGGTTACCTGACTCAGGATAAATGTTTCTACCTCCATCTATTTACCTGAAAATTTAATAATGTCATTTTTTTCTTAACCACTAAATAATATCCCTTTGTGTAAATGTGCCACATTTTCATCACCAATCCTGAGAGTCTCTGCGAACACAAGGGCTGGCCAAAATCAAGTTCAGTATGAGGCAATAAGATAATCCAATTCAACATGGCAACAGGAGTCAATGTTGGTTCCAACTTCTAGAGTCTGATACTGGGCAGTTTATTTTAAGCATATTTAAGTACAGTATAACTTTGGGAGAAAGTTTCCTGGTAACAATTATCATAATCAGCTTTAAGGAGCGACTGCATTGAAATTTGTTTTCAATATACATATGCCTTTTTCCATAAGCGTGGGACTATAGCTAAAGGGCCTAAAGGGGATCTGGTATGGTCTAGATCATTGTAGAGATTACCAAGATAAAAAGTACATGTGACAACTCACCTAAGCATAGGTTCTATTGATTGGTAAACAATGCTCAAGATAAAGGTTTAGGAAGAAAAAAAAAATCTGTGATGAATATAATTCTCGCGGGGAGTTCAGGTGTGGCCTGTACCGGTAAATATCATAGATCACCAAGCTGTTACCTGCATACACTCCTGAATTTTAAACATTTCTGATTTCCCTACTGCTTATCAGTGAATACAAGGATCTCTTACCCTCTACAACTAATTGATCAGTTGATGGAAAACTTGGCATTTCTAATTTCTTGCTATTATGAATAGAGTATCAATGAACATAGATGAGAAACTATCTGTATAATAAAATGTACAGTCCTTTGGAGATATGCTCTTAAGTGAAACACACTGATTACAGTAGTACCAGTTTATACTCTGACCAAGGAACAATAATTGTTTCCCTTTCCTCACATCTGCTCAACCTGTGCTGTTGTTTGGATGTCATCTCTTGGAGGGCTGCTCTTTTCTGAAGAAGAAGTAGAGGAGGAGCAGATCTAAAGGAGAATGGAGGTGGAGAGGAAGGAAACTGGTTGAAAGATGGAGTATTTTAAAAATGGCTGGAGTTATCAACATCCCAGATACCAAGCTGTATTACTGAGCCAAAGTTTTATTGATCTTGGTCATTCTGATTGGGGTAAGATGAAATACCAAGGAAATTTTAATTTATATTTCCCTCATGGCTAAAGGTATTGAAAAAATTTTAAAGTGTTTCTCAGACACATACATTATATCCTTTGAGATTTTTCTGTTTAGTTCTTTATTCCATTTCAAAAGTAGATTATTAATTTTTAAATGTTTTTATTTTTTGCATATTTTATATTCTGACTTCCAGTCATTGGTAAGATTATTTCTCATTCTGTGGGCTATTTCTTTGGTTGAATAATGGTGCCCTTGTTGTACAGTGTTTTAGCTTCATAAAGTCCCACTTATTAAACATTGGTTTTAATTTTTGTATTATTTTGTTCTAGACCATACCTATTCCTGCTTTCTTTTTTATCACATTCAAGGTATCTGGAGCTTCAATAAAATCACTAAACTGTTTCCAGCTGAACTTTGTTCAGGGTGACAGATATGGATCTATTTTCATTTTTCTATGTGCAGCCGTACAATTTGTCCAGCACCATTTGTTAAAGACACTTTTATCCTGTGTTTATATTTGGATTCTTTAAAAAATTTATCTGCAGGTGTACAGGATTGTGTCTGGGATTTCAGTTATATTACACTGATCAATGTGTCTGTTTTTATGCCATTACAATGCTATTTTAATTACTTTGTTTCAGTAATACAGCTTGGTATCTGGGATGTTGATAACTCCAGCCATTTTTAAAATATTCTATATTTCAACCAGTTTCCTTCCTCTCCTCCTACAACCCTCCACCTCCATTCTCCCTTAGATCTGCTCCTCCTCTACTTCTTCTTCAGAAAAGAGCAGCTCTCCAAGAGATGACATCCAAACAAGACAAGACAATGTGTAATGAGACAAGAAAAGGCCCTCATATCAAGGATGGAGAAGGAAATTTAATAAAAGAAAAAAGGCTCAAGAGCAGGCAATAAGAGTCAGAGATTTACATGTTCCCACTTTAACAGTCTCACAAAACACCAAGCTAATAGCTATACTATGTCCACAAAATACCTGGTGAAGACCCATGTTAGCCCCATGCATGCCATTTCAGTCTCTGTGAGCCATGTGTACCCTGATTAGTTGATTCAGTGGGCCATGCTCTCCTGGTTTTCTTTATCCTTTCTGACTTCTAGCAGCTTTCCTCTCCCTTTTCAATGGAGTTCCCTATCTCTGAAGGGAGAGACCTGATAGAGACATACAATTTAGAGTCTCCATAAAATTCCTGGTTGTGGGTCTCTACATCATCTTTTATTTGATGCAAGAGGAAGCATCTCTCATGACATCTAGACACTGCACCAATCACTGAGTATAGCAAACATCATTAAAAAACATTTATTTCTTTTTTCTTTCTTTTGGATGGTTGTGTTTGGTTCTACCCTAGGCCTCATGACTATCCAGTCTCTGGTTCCTGACCATCCAGGCAGTGAATTTGATAGGTTCCCTTTCATGGCATAAGTATCAAGTTAAACCAAATGTTGATTGGCCAATCTCATAACTTCAGAGCTACACTTGCTCCAGAACACATTACAGGAAGGACAAATTAGAGGCAGAAGTTTTTCTGACTGGATTGGTGTATAGGTTTCTCTTGTGGAAGCTTGAAGAGTATCTTCTCCTACCAAAGAGAACAGAGCAAAAGGGTGAAAACTCAAGTCCTATACCAGCTTGCCCTCTCTACATGTGTGAAAGTTTTACTTGGCAATTGGGCCTGCTGTCAGTTTTCAGAGAAAAAGCTTCTGTCCTAACATTAGCCTGCAATGCTTGGAGAACTTCATGGGGCCTAGTTAGCCAACAACTCAATGAAATTTAATCCAGTCCCATCACTGGAAACTACAAAAGATGGCCAGTTCTGACTTCATATCTTCTATTACTAGAAATTTTCATTAGGGACTCCCTCATATGTTCCAGAAAATTTACAGTGAAGTAGGTTTCCACCCTAATTCCTTCTGTCTCTCTTGGCACACTCTTTCTCTACCCTTCCCCTTGCACTGATACCTTTTTTTCCCCTTTCCAATGTTCTCCAGTCTACTCCCAGAATCTATTCTATTTCTCCTTCAAAGGGTGAACTATGCTTCCACCTGTATAGTACTTCTCCTTACCTAACCTTACCAACTCTTTGGGTTGTAGCTTTATCATTTATGTAGTAGATTATCATTTACTGAGCAGCTACTTAACAGCTAATATGAACTTATAAGTGGACACATTCTATATTCATGTTTCCAGGTCTGGGTTACCTTAGTGAGGATGATTTTTTTCTAGTTGCATCCATTTTCTTGAAAATACCATAATGTCATTTTTTTAAACTATAGAATAATACTATGTTGTATAAATGTACCACAGTTTCCATATCCATTCTTCAATTAAGGGACCTCTAAGTTGTTTCCTGTTTCTGCCTATTATGAACAAAGCAGCTATTGACATAGTTGAGCACTTGTCCTTGTGGTAGCAAGGAACACCCTATAGGTATATTCCCAAAAGTGGTTTAACTGGGTCTTGAGGAAAATTTATTCTGAGAAACCACCATATGGATTTCTTTAGTGACTGTATAAGCTTGCATTATTAACAGAAATGAAGTGTTCCTCTTGTTCCACATATTTGCTAGCATGGGCTGTCACTTGTGCTATTGAACTTAGACATTCTGACAAGTGGAAGATGGAATCTCAACTTAGTTGTGATTTGTACCTCCTGGTGGCTAAAGATGTTAAAAATTTCTTTAAAAGTTTCTGAGATATTTGAGCTTCTTTTACTGAGAATTCTTTGTTAGATCTGCATCTCCTTTTTAAATTGGATTATTTTGGATTTTTTTAATGTTATTTTTTGAGTTCTTTATGTACTTTGGATTTTAGACCTCTATTTGACATGGAGTTGGTTAAGAATTTTTTTCCATTCCATTGGCCACCTGTTTGTTCAATTGACAGTACCCTTTGTTTTACAGAAGCGTTCTAGTTTTGTGATGTGCTATTTATGAAATGTTGATTTTAATTGTGGCCTGTGCTATTGGTGTTGTGTTCAAAAAGTTGTTTCCTGTACTAGTGAGTTAGGCTAATCCTTATTTTCTCTTCTGTCAGGTTCAGTGTATTTGCTTTTATGTTGAGGCCTTTGATACACTTAGAATTGAGTTTTGTGTAGGGTGATAAATATGGATATATCTGTATTCTTCCACATGCAGACATCCTGTTTGGCCAGCACCATTTGTTGAAGATGCTATCTTCTGGAAGTGGGGTTTTCTGGATTCTTTATAAATTATTAAGTGTCTATAAGTGTGCAGATTTATGTCTGGCTCTTCAACTTGATTCCTTTGATCAGATTATTGTGTGACAACATCAAGCAGTTTTTATTGCTATGGCTCTCTAGTACAACTTGAAATCAGGGATGGGGCTATTTACAACAGGTATTTTCTTGTTCAGGATTGTTTTAACTATGTTTTTTTGTTTGTTTGTTTTGTTTTTCCCTTTAAAGTTAAGAATTATCTATTCAAGGTCTATAAAAACTGGAATTTTGGTAGGGATTGCATTGAATTTTTAAGTTGCTTTTGGTATGACCATTTTATGTTAATCCTACCCATCCATGTCTATGAAAGCTCTTTCTATCTTCTGATATCTTTTTTCTTCTTTAATTTCTTTATTTAAAGACTTTAATTTTTTATTACAACTCTTTCACATGCTTGGTGAGAATTACTCCAAGATATCTATATTTATATTAGATTTAGATTTAGATTATTGTGAAAGGTGTTTTCTTGATTTCTTCCTCAGTTGGTTTGTCCTTTTTTTTTCTGTTAGCCTTGAATCCAGCTATTTTGATGAAAGTGTTTATCAGTTGTAGGATAACCTGGTGTTTTGATATAATGTTCTTTTGGAATGTATACACTTTACCATTTTTCATTCAAATTCTGATTTCTCTCCCCCACTCTCTGGTTTCAATCTGGATATTGCATTGTGATACTTATTCTAAACATCATCTGTCTCAACTTTTTGTAAACATGCCAAAATAAAGCAACCAGCCACAATGTTGAACAATGGAAAGGAAACAGGAAGAGAGGGAGGAGCCAGAGGACAGGAAGGTGTGGGAGGCAGAGGAGGAGAGAAGGACAGGAAAGAGCTGGGAGAGCAAGGCTGAAGGAGAGGTCATACGTGGAGAATGAACCAGACCCAAGATTTCACAAAAGCAAGTATTATGGGTAAATCTAAATGTTAGGAAACTATGAGGGCTTAGAGGTTTAAAATGGAGTAACTATTGCCAAGCATTGTGTTCTAGGTTAATTAAGTAAATCCCAGTCTCTGTGTGGTGATATTATACAGCTGTTTAGGATTAATAGTAGCATTACTAAAAGAATATCAATAGTAAATATTAATTGCCACCTACAACACTGGTGGAATCTCTAGAGTCACATACTATTATGTTGTATGAAAATAATGGTACATTGACTTCTGCATTTCCAATTTGTATCTACTTAATGTCCTTCATTATCTTATTTCTCTGGCTAGAACATCAAGTAATACATTGAATAAATATGGAAATAACAAGAGCTTGTCATGCTCCTAATTTTAGTGTAATTTCTTTGGGTTTCTCTCCATTGAATTTAATTTTGGGTGTTGGCTTCCTGTAAATAGCCTTTATTATTTTTAGGCATGTCCCTTGTATCTCGAATCTTTCTAATACTTTTGTCATGAAGGGATGTTGGTTTTTATCAAAGACTTTTTCAGTATCTAATAATTATGATTTTTTAAATTTTATTTTATTTATGTGGTAGATTATTATTTACTGATGATTTATCATTACATGTTGAAATATCCCTGCATCTCTAGACTTTTTGTTTTGGGTTTGGGAGATTTTAATGACTATTTCTATTTTACTAAGGGTAAAAATATTTAAATTATTTATCTGATCTTCATTTATACAGTATAGTAATTGGGGCTGGCATCTGTGATCTCTTGGAATCTGCAGTATATCTGTCTAGGACCTTCTGGCTTTTAGAATCTCTACTGAGAAGTCAGGTGTAATTCAAATAGGTCTGCCTTTAAATGTTACTTTGTCTTTTTGTCTTGCAGCGTTTATCATTTTAGTATTTCCATAGGTTTAGTGTTTTAATTATAATACACTGAGGAATTTTCTTTTCTGGTTCAATATATTTGGTGTTCTGTATACTTCTTTTATCTTGATAGAAATCTCCTCCATTAGGTTAGGAGTTTTTTCTTCTATTATTTTGTTGAAAATATTTTCTGGGCCCTTGAGCTGGAATTCTTCTATTCTAGTTTAGTTTAGTTTTGCCCCCCCCCCCCAATAATATCCCACATTTTCTAGATGTTTTGTGTGAGGAAGTTTTCAGATTTAACAATTTCTTTGATCAGTGTATCCATTTCTTCCATGCCTGAGATTCTGTCTGTTGGTGAAGCTTGCCTCTATATTTTCTGTTTGCATTCTGCAAATTTTTATTTCTAGGATTCCCTCAGTTTGCATTTTATTGATTCTATTCCCATTTTCAGGTCTTGAACTATTTTTTTTTCCAATGGTTTGTTTTTTCTTAGCTTTAAGGTTTATACTTGTTTTGTCCAATTGATTGTGTGTGTTTAGCTGGATTTTTAACCTGAGGGCTAAAAATGGGATGAGGTTTCAGGAAACAGTAAGTATAATACTAGATATATGTGTGAAATTATGAAAAGGCAAATGTAATGAAAACTATAATTACTGTTTGAAACACTGAAATCTCAGAACACTAACATTTCTAGATCATTAAATTTTTTTTCTGGATTAACTTTATAACAAGTTAAATTTATATAAACATATATCAATGAAATACTCATTTTATTTTGAGGGTACTATTAAATTTTAATGTTTTACTTCATTATTTTAATATATACTATGATTTAAATAAGAAATGTTTCTATAAACATTTCGAATATGGTGTGACTTCAGAGGGTGGAACCTACGTGGAAGGAGTTAATGACAGGAGGCACGCCCCTTATGCAATATCAATGCCCAGTCCCTTTTTGTCACTTCTTTCTTATTGTCATGAGCAAGCTGTCTTTTTTCTTTCACACATGTTGTGCCCCCATATTCTACCTTACGATGGTTTCAGAAGAATTGGAGTCAAGTGGCCACAGATTAAAATTTCTTTAAAATATGAACAGATTTAACCTTTTTCTATTTCATAGAGTTTTCCACTGTAGTGCCACGACGACAAAGACTGATATAATATAGAATATAACTGTAAACAAAATTACAATCTGCATGTAGAAAACCACACAAAAATACACACATACTCTCTCTTACGCACACACTATATATAGTTAATGGTACATATTGAAACTGGTTTTAAATTGAAGCTGCTAATTTTATTTTTAGAAATGGGGGTAAAATATATAATTAATAATTCCACTAAATAATTACTCAATATTAATGTATTAATGTCCTTTTAGTATTAGATCCAACATGTAGTTCCTCATATTTTAACCTAATCAATACAATTATATATATATATATATATATACATTTATATATTTATATATTGTGATTATTTTTTATTTATATATTGTAATTATCTATTTACAAATATATATTTATAAAATCAGATTTCATTAATATATTTGAAACAGCAATTTTAACTGCTTTCTTTATACTTCTTACATAAATAAAGTTATTTCTTTAACTGAAAAAAAAAATATACTTAGAAACTTCCAGATCATCTTTTAGTTTGGGGTCTAGAACCTGGAAGCAGAAGAAAAAAATCTTCCTTAAAGAACTTCATTTGCAGGTAAATGGTGGGACCTGGAAAGGATCATCCTGAGTGAGTTGTCCGAGAAGCAAAAAGATACCCACGGTATATACTCACTCATATAGACATACAACGTAGGACAAACCCACTAAAATCTATGCATCTAAAGAAACCAACCCTGAAAGGCAAAGAGGATGGACATCAGAAGAAGAAGAAAACAGGAAACAACCTAGAAACCTGCTACAGAGGGCCTCTGAAAGCCAGAAGAAGAAAACAGGAAACAAATTAGGAACCTACCACAGAGGGCCTCTGAAGAGGCCCTGCAGACTATTAAAGCAGATGCTGAGCCTGATGGCCAACTGTCGGGCAGAGTGAATGG
>NW_026587898.1:0-1773 GCF_907164565.1 Psammomys obesus | reverse complement strand
TAATATGAGAAACTGTATTAACGGGTCACAGCCTTAGGAAGGCTGAGGACCACAGCTCTAAACAACATTTCCACTCCCAGACATCTAATTTATGCAAAAGAGCCAAGGCTAGATATTGGAGGAAGGACAACGTCTTCAACAAATGGTGCTGATACTGTGCTATTTCATAATGAAGAATGAAGCTGGGTTTTTAACTCTCTGCACACAGACCAGCCCCAAGTGTGTCAAACACTCCAGTGTAAGACCCCAAACTCAGCCTGGCTGTGGTGGTGCACACCTTTAAACCCAGGACTAGGGAGGCAGAGACAGGTGAATCTCCAGAAGAGCCAGGGACACACAGAGAAAGTCTGTCTTTAAAATGAGAAAAACCGAAACTCTCAGGATGCTAGAAGGGAAAGTAGAGAAAACACTTTTTAAAAAGGCAGAGGCAGGGGCATCTCTGTGAGTTTAAGGCTAGCCTGATCTACGTATGGAGTTCCAGGACAGTCAGGAGCACAGGACAATCAAGACTACATAGACTCCATCTCAAAACAGAAACAGAAACTGAAATTCAGAGGCAGAGAAAAGCACTTTCTAGTCACCTAGGAAATAAGACCACTAGTCAACAAAGGGACAACATAGAACTCAAAAGCTTCTACATCCTTCACAGTTTGAAATCCAGAATACTCAGGCACTAAAGCAAAGCACTAAGAAAGCAAACAACCCAGTGAAACAGTGGGCCGTGACACGGAACAGAAATCTCTCAAAAGAATTATACACTCAGGAGGCTGAGGAAGGGGCAAATCTGTGTCTGAAGCCAGCCTGCTGTACATTGTATAGAAAGCAGCAGTGAGATGCTGTCTCAAAAAGGCTATTTCCAAAACCAGGGGTTACTAAAAATGGTACCGACTTCTAGAGCTGAGCCATTTCCCTGTGTGTTTTTAGGCAGAGAGGCCCCAACAACAACACAGGAAACTGCCAGTGTTCTGGGCTGCCCACAGGAACCAGACAGCATGACCATTGCTAAGGATACCACATACTCTAAGGGCAGGACTGTTGGTATAATATTCTTTTGGAATGTATACACCTTACCCTTTTTCATTCAAATGCTGATTTCTCTATCCCACTATTTTCAATCCAGACATTGCATTTTGATGCTTATTCTAAGCATCATCTGTCTCAAATTTGTGTAAACATGCCACCATTTGTTCTCTGTATTGTCAATTAAACAACCAGCCCCAATGGGACATTCTAGTCAGGAGGGGAGAGAGAAGAATCAAGGGGTGAGGAGGAGCAGAGAGAATCTGCAGGAGAGGTCTTGGAACCACACAGAGAGATGAATCGCACCTAAGATATGACTGAAAGTAAGTATGATGCATGAAATCTGAATGGTAGGAAACTAGGCAGGCGTGGAGGTTTAGAATGGAGTAACCATTGCCCAGCATTGTTGAGGTAGCCATTCCATTGGATCTGAGATGGTCACGTGCATGAAAGTCATGCTGGCCCGCTATTCTTGTTGTTATCAGCAGACACCTCCTGTTTTGCTCAGTTAAGCTTCCTGTTTTGCTTGGTTAAGTTTCCTGTTTTGCTTCGATATGTTTACTTGGAAACCTGTATAAGTGGTTTTACTCTGCAATAAAGGTGAAACCTTGATCAGAGCACTGTCTTGGCGTCACTTCTTCATGTTCCCAGACCCTTGTGCAGGGGGTTACTGTTGGTAGTCGTGGGCGACTACACATTGTGCTCCAGGTTAATTAAATAAGTCCCAGTCTCTGTGTGGTGATTTGGAGAAAC
>NW_026587897.1:0-1329 GCF_907164565.1 Psammomys obesus | reverse complement strand
AAAAAAAACATAATGGAAGAGATTCATAACATACCACTCCCTCATTGAAATTTAGTTGGCATTACGACTACAGTGGATGGTGTATTTGGAAGAATCTATATCATCTAGAAGATAAACCTCTGGGAATATTTGTGAAATATCTCTATAAAAGTTAGCCTTTGGAAATGTCTGGGATGGATCATTTTGATTAGTTGAATTCCCCTAGGAAAACTCTTATAACTCTAGGCAAGACAACACCCAGCATATGGATATTGACCTCCATAAAATGGAGAGAGTGGCCTGAGCTCTAGTATTCTGCACACTCTATTTCTCAGTTGTGTATGTGATATGAGCAGCTGCTTCATGTTTTTTTCCAGTTTGTCTTCCATACTATAATAGGTTGTATGTTTGAACTGTGTTTCCAAACAAACCATGTTCCCAAATAAGGAACAAAGTTTCCTGACTTGCTTTTTTCACTGTAGTTTATCACAACAAAAAGAGAGATTGGGGCCACCCATACAAATCTGAGAGCAGTGTCTTCACTGATGTGGTTCTTCAGGAAATGGAGGCTTGCCAGCTCTCCAGGCAAGATGGAAAGGAATATTGGATTCTGCATCATTATGATATCCCCATTGAAAGTTGAGCTAAGAAGACAGAGGTTAAGATTAAATACAAACACTGACGTTTTCCCATGATTTTCTCTTACTACTTGTATCAAATTAAGCTATTTTTATTAGTAAGTAATTTCCTTTCCACCTTAGTTTTAAAGAAGCACAGACTTTACAAGGCACAAAGAGCCTTTAGGAGTCACTAACTCACCCGCCTCTTTCCACTGCCCATCTCTTCCTGAGTCAGAGGCTTTGGCAGCACGTACGTCTTTATTTTTTAATGGATCTCTCTCATTACCTATCATGTCTCTTTAATCAGAAGGCTGTTGTTGGATAGACATTTGTCTACTTTATGAACCCTATCTTCTTTTCACAGGATCTAAGTTCAATTCCCAGCAGACATGGTAGCTGACAATGATCCGTAATTCCAGTTCTAGGGGATCTGATGCCCTCACCTGGCTTCTGCAGCCACCAGGTACATACATCCTACAAAGACATGCATACAGCCAATATAGTCACAGAAATAAAAATGTTAAAAAGAAGATCCTCACGTCATCTCTATTTGTTTAAGACTATGCTTTCCACAGTTGTTTAAGCTGAAGGTTTGCTAATGGGTTGATTTTTAGAGCATCTAGTAACAGATTTCAAAGAAAATTCAGTTCTGACAGGTTGCTTTGAGTTCTCTAACCACACCCTCTCCTACTGAGTCAGAGAACCTGTACAGACTATCCTGAGAGAAGCA
>NW_026587896.1:0-7279 GCF_907164565.1 Psammomys obesus | reverse complement strand
CCTTCAGCAAGGTGGCAGGATACAAAATCAACTAAAAAAAAAAAAAAAGCCCTCCTGTATACCAAAGACAAAAGGCCCGAGAAAGAAATCAGGGAAACAACACCCTTCACAGTAGCCATGGATAACATAAAGTACCTTGGGGTGATACTAACCAAGCAAGTGAAAGATTTGTTTGAAAAAAACTTTAAGTCTCTGAAGAAAGAAATTGAAGAAGATATCACAAGATCGAAAGATCTCCCGTGCTCATGGATTGGTAGGATTAACATTGTGAAAATGGCCATCCTGTCAAAAGCAATCTACAGATTCAACGCAATTCCCATCAAAATAACAAGTCAATTCTCTACAGACCTTGAAAAAAAGATTCTCAGCTTAATATGGAGTAACAAAAAACCCAGAATCTCCAAAACAATCCTGTACAACAACAGATCATCTGGAGATATCTCCATCCCAGATCTCAAGTTGTAATACAGAGCAATAGTAATAAAAACTGCATGGTATTGGCATAGAAACAGAAAGGAGGATCAATGGAACCGAATCGAAGGCCCAGAAATAAACACACATACCTATGAATACTTGATTTTTGACAAAGAAGCCAAAACCATTCAACGGAAAAGAGATAGCATCTTCAACAAATGGTCCTGGTCCAACTGGATGTCTACATGAAGAAAAATGAAAACAGATCCATGTTTATCACCCTGCACAAAACTAAAGTCCAAGTGGATCAAAGACCTCAACATAAAACCATATACTCTAAATCTTTTAGAAGAAAAAGTGCGGAACAGCCTAGAACTCATTTGCACAGGAGACAACTACCTGAACAGTACACCAACAGCGCAGGCTCTAAGAGTAACAATCAATAAATGGGACCTCATGAAACTGAAACACTTCTGTAAAGCAAAGGACACCATCATCAAAAGAAAACGAATGACTACAGATTGGGAAAGAATCTTCACCAACCCTTTATGTGACAGAGGGCTAATATCCAGTATATAGAAACAACTAAAGAAGTTGAAAAGCAACAAACCAAGTAATCCAATTAAAAAATGGGGAACAGAGCTAAACAGAGAATTCTTGATAGAAGAATATCGAATGGCAGAGAAACACTTAAGGAAATGCTCAACCTCATTAGCCATCAGGGAAATGCAAATCAAAACTACCCTGAGATTTCACCTTATACCCATCAAAATGGCCAAGATGAAAAACACAAGTGACAACACATGCTGGAGAGGTTGTGGAGAAAGGGGAACCCTCCTCCACTGCTGGTGGGAATGTAAACTGATACAACCACTTTGGAAGTCTATCTGGCTCTTTCTCAGACAATTAGGAATAGGTTTCCTCAAGACCCAGCTATACCAGTGCTAGGTATATACCCAAAATTTGCTCAAGTACACAACAAGGACATTTGCTCAACCATGTTTATAGCAGCTTTATTTGTAATAGCCAGAACCTGGAAACAACCCAGATGTCCCTCAATGGAGAAATGGGTACAGAAATTGTGGTATTTTTACACAATGGAATACTACTCAGCAATCAAAAAGGAGGAAATCATGAAATTTGCAGGCAAGTGGTGGGATCTAGAAAAGATCATTCTGAGTGAAGTATCCCAGAAGGAGTAAGACATACACGGTATATACTCACTCATAGAGACCTAAGATATGATAAACATAATGAAATCTATACACCTAAAAAAGATAATCAAGAAAGCAGACACAGGGTAAGATGATCAATCCTCATTTAGAAAGACAAATGGGGTGTGCCTTGAACGTATGACAGGAATCTACCGCAGAAGGCATCTGAAAGACTCTACTTAGCAGTGTTTCAAAGCACTAAGTGCTTTGTGATATCACTTAGTATCACTAAGTGATACTAAGACTCATAACCAAACCTTCGGCAGAGTACTAGAAATCATATGAAAGAAGGGGAGTTAGTACAATGTGGAAAGGATAGGAGCTCCATAAACACCAAATATATCTGGGCATAGGGTCTTTTCTGAGACTGACACTCAACCAAGGACAATGTATGGATATAACCTAGAAGCTCTTCTGGGATGTAGCTCATCGTAGCTCAGTAACCAATTGGTTTCTCATAGTAAGGGGAACAAGCACTATTTCTAACAGGAACTCAATCGCTGGCTCTTTGACCTCCCCCCCCCCCCCAAGGAGGAGCAGTCCTGTTAGGCCACAGAGGAGGACTTTACAGCCAGTCCTGAAGATACCTGATAAAACAGGGTCAGGTGAAAGGGGAGGAATCTTCCCCTATCTCTGGACTTGGAAAGGGGCAGGGAAGAGATGAGGGAGAGAGGGTAGGGTTGGGAGGAAATGAGGAAGCAGGATACAGCTGGGATACAGAGTTAACAAAATGTAACTAATAAGAAAAAAATGGTAATTTTATGTTTCTCTTTAAAAAAAGAAAATGAAGGTACAATATACCTAATTTATGGGACACAATGAAAGCAGTGCTCAGAGGAAAATTCATAGCATTAAGTGCCTTCAAGAAGAAATTTGTGACATCTCATACAAGCAAATTAATGGTCCAACTGAAAGCCCTAGAAAAAAAAAAAGAAGCAAACACACCCAAGAGGAGCAGACAGCTGGAAATATTCAAACTCAGGGCTGAAATCAATGAATTAGAAACAAATAAAACTATTCAAAGAATCAATGAAATCAAGAGCTGGTTCTTTGAGAAAATCAACAAGATAGACAAATCTTTAACCAAACTAACTAAAAGGCAGAGAGAAACTATCCAAATCAGCAAAATCAGAAATGAAAAGGGGGACATAACAACAGACACCAAGGAAATCCAAACAATCTTTAGGTCGTACTACAAAAGCCTATACGCCACAAAATTAGAAAATCTAAAAGAAATGGACAATTTTCTTGATAGATTCCATCTACCAAAATTAAGTCAAGATCAGGTAGAAAGATTGAATAGTCCTATATCCCCCGAGAAAATAGAAGCAGTCATCAACAGTCTCCCTTCCAAAAAAGTCCCATGGCCAGGTGGATTCAGTACAGAACTCTACCAGACCTTCAAAGAAGTGCTAACTCCAATTCTCTCTCCAAACTATTCTACAAAATAGAAACAGAAGGAACATTACCAAACTCATTCTATGACGTTACAGTCACCTTGATACCTAAACCACATAAAGACCCAACAAAAAAAAGAGAACTTCAGACCTATATCTCTTATGAACATTGATGCAAAAATACTCAATAAAATACTTGCAAACCGAATCCAAGAATACATCAAAGAAATCATCCACCATGACCAAGTAGGTTTTATCCGAGGCATGCAAGGGTGGTTCAACATACGGAAATCTATCAATGTGATCCACGACATAAACAAATTGAAGAAGAAACCCACATGATCATGTCCTTAGATGTCGAAAAAGCATTTGACAAAATCCAACACCCATTCATGTTTAAAGTCTTGGAGAGATCAGGGATACAAGGCACATACCTAAACTTAGTAAAGGCAATATACAGCAAGCATATAGCCAACATCAAACTGAACGGAGATAAACTTAAAGCAATACCACTGAAATCAGGGACAAGACAAGGCTGCCCACTCTTTCCATATCTCTTCAACATAGTGCTTGAAATCCTAGCCAGAGCAATAAGACAACTAAAGGAGATCAAGGGGATACAAATTAGAAAGGAAGAGGTTAAAGTGTCACTATTCGCAGATGATGTGATAGTATACATGAGCGACCCCAAAAATTCAACCAGAGAACTCCTTCAGCTGATAAACACCTTCAGCAAGGTGGCAGGATACAAAATCAACTAAAAAAAATCAGAAGCCCTCCTGTATACCAAAGACAAAAGGGCCGAGAAAGAAATCAGGGAAACAACACCCTTCACAATAGCCCCGGATAACATAAAGTACCTTGATGTGACTCTATTCAAGCAAGTGAAAAACTTGTTTGAAAAAAAACTTTAAGTCTCTGAAGAAAGAAATTGAAGAAGATATCAGAAGATGGAAAGATCTCCCATGCTCCTGGATTGGTAGGATTAACATAGAGAAAATGGCCATCCTGACAAAAGCAATCTACAGATTCAATGCAATTCTCATCAAAATACCAACTCAATTCTTTACAATCAACAAATGGGACATCATGAAACTGAAAAACTTCTGTAAAGCAAAAGACACTGTCATCAGAACAAAACGATAGCCTACAGACTGGGAAAGGATCTTCACCAACCCTATATCTGACAGAGGGCTGATATCCAGCATATATAAAGAACTGAAGTAGTTAAAAAGAAATAAATCAAGTAATCCAATTAAAAAAATGGGGTATCGAGCTAATCAGAGAATTCTCTGTTGAGGAATATAGAATGACAGAGAAATACTTAAAGAGATGCTCAACATCCTTAGCTATCAGAGAGATGCAAATCAAAACAACCCTGAGATTTCTCCTTACACCCATCAAAATTACTAAAATCAAAACCTCAAATGACAACACATGCTGAAGAGGATGTGGAGAAAGGGGAACCCTCCTCCATTGCTGGTGTGAATGTAAACTGGTACAACCACTGTGAAAATTAATCTGGTGCTTTCTCAGACAATCAGGAATAGTGTTTCCTCAAGACCCAGCTATACCACTCTTAGGCATATATTCAAAATTTGCTCAAGTACACAACCAGGACATTTGTTCAACCATGTTTGTAGCAGCTTTATTTGTAATAGCCAGAACCGGTTAACAATCCAGATGTCCATCAATGGAGGGATGGATACAGAAATTGTGGTATTTTTACACAATGGAATAGAACTCAGCAATCAAAAACAAGGATATCATGAAATTTGCAGGCAAATGGTGGGATCTTAAAAAGATCATGCTGAGTGAGATATCCCAGAAGGAGAAAGACATATATAGTACATACTCACTTATATAGACCTATAAGATAGGATAAACATAATGGAATCTATACACCTAAAGAAGATAAACAAGACAGAAATTTCAGGGTAAGATGATCAATCCTCAGTTAGAAAGACAAATGGGATGTGCATTGGAGGTAGGAGAAAGCAAGTAAAAGGATAGGACTCTATGGCAGAAGGCATCTGAAAGACTCTACTTAGCAGTGTTTCAAAGCAGATACTAAGACTGAAAACCAAACCTTCAGCAGAGTGCAGGAAATCATATGTAAGAAGGGGGAGTTAGTATGACATGAAGAGGATAGGAGCTCCACAAGGACCAAATATATCTGGGCACGGGGGTGTTTTCTGAGAGTGATATTCCAAGCAAGGACCATGTATTGATACAACTTAGAACCTCTGCTTGGATGTAGCCCCTGGTAGCTCAGTAACCAAGGGGGAATAACCTAGTAAGGGGAACAGGGGCTATTACTGACATGAACTCTATGGCAGGCTCTTTGACCTCCCCACCCGCCAAGGGAGGAGCAGCCCTGTTAGGCCACAGAGGAGAACATTGCAGCCAGTCCTGAAGATACCTGATAAATCAGGGTCAGGTGAAAGGGGAGGAGGTCCTCCCCAAGCAGTGAACTTGGAAAGGGACAGGG
Source organism: Psammomys obesus (assembly GCF_907164565.1). Taxonomy (NCBI): domain Eukaryota; kingdom Metazoa; phylum Chordata; class Mammalia; order Rodentia; family Muridae; genus Psammomys; species Psammomys obesus. The sequence continues at coordinate 1,763 of NW_026587896.1, read as the reverse complement.
AAGAGATGAGGGAGGGAGGGTGGGATTGGGAGGAAAAGAGGGAGCAGGCTATAGCTGGGATACAGAGTGAATAAAATGTAACTAATAATAAAAATAAAAAATAAAAATAAAATAAAAAATTAGTGACAACCCTGGGAAGACTATGTATCCAAGAATATTTGGACAGCAACAAAATAGGTCTTGTTTTTTAAATGACAATGTTGTGTAGGGAGAGAAGGTGGTAGACTTGGGAAGAGTTGGGCTATATGCAAATTTGATCAAGACACATGTGAAATTCTAAAACCACTAGTAAAATATTTTACAAATTAAAAAAAATAAAAGGAAGTATGGGCGAGGCGGGGCAAGATGGTGGCGCCGGCAGGACTCTCATTCTGAGCAGCAGCACAGCAGGATCGGCACAGTGACCAGCAATCAGAACTCGAGGCCATAAAAAACAAGTGATTGTGTTTCCCAGGTGAGAGGATACCCCACGGTGGGGGATTCAATCAGCTTTTAACTCACCCAGCTAAACCACGGAAGAAATTCCGGTTCCACTGGACGCTTGGCCGCCAGCCTAGAGCCACACGCCAGTGTGATCTGGTCACTGTCCCAGACTGAACCGTGCACACCACAACATCAGAGACTGAAATTTCCAGTCGAGAGATAACCCTACGGTGCAGTAAACGATTGGGACCGATCTTAGGCCACCCAGACATCCCCTGGAAAAGACTCGGGTTCCGAGGGCTCCCAGGATCCAGCCTAAAGCCAGAGCCAGGGACCCAGGCTCTGGCACAGAGCCCTGCCTGCGCACCTGATTCGCTGCCTCAGAGAGAACTGTGGGCCTCAGGGCATCAAAGACTGAGTTTCACTTGTCGGGTGCAAACCCACAGGGAGGGAAATGGCTGGTCTGATCTCAGAGCACTCAGCCTACACCCCCACCCCGAAAAGGTCTAGGGAAAATTACCCAGTTTAGGCAGACGCCCAGACTCCTAAAGCCCGGAAAGGCAGAGCCAAACGCGTCTGTGCCTGTGGGTTCTACTCTCCATCCCAGACAGAACGGAGATCCCCAAAGCAAAGACTGTGTGTCCCTGTCAGGAGGAAACCCCACAGTGGGGGGATCATCAAGACTAACACTCAGGACACCCAGCACCAAAAGACTTTCTAGATTCACGCAGACTCTAGGCTCTAGACTTCTACTGCAGGCAGGAGCGCTGTGCTCAGCTGCCATTATTGAGTACCCCTAGGGCACTGGGGCACACAGCTGCATCCTCAGACCTACAAAAGCCAGAGAGCCATTACAGCAGCCCTCAGATACTGTGCCAAGGATCAACCAGTTATCCCTACCTAGACTGACAAAACTGTGGGAATCCCTGGTCCTTCAAGAGGGCTGCACCCAAAAATTACACCTTAAGAGCAACAGCTGCTGCTCAATAAATTCAGAGCAAGAAACCCAGCAGCAGGACGGCCATTACCAGGACCTCTCCTGAGGAGAGGAGAGCCTTCCTGACTACCGAAGTTACCATACAGGTTTGTATGCCTGAAGTGAAATGTGACAATTCTTTTTTTTTTTTTTTTTTGTGACAATTCTTGAGAAGCACCACTATTCAGTTGACCAAACGCAAAAAGCAGAGGAGAACTTCAGAAACCTGAAAAGTGGATTCTTCCCACCCCAGGATTCAGCAGGCACCAGAAACTAACAGACAACGCCTGAGACAGAGAGATGGGTAGAGGCCAGCAAAAAAGTACAACCAACAAAAGGCAAAACAACATGGCATCCCCAGAAC
>NW_026587895.1:0-4435 GCF_907164565.1 Psammomys obesus | reverse complement strand
TATAACATTCTGAGAGTAACAGGTAAAACTGCATCCCACTGAATGAGCATCAGTTAGCTGTTCATTTTATAACCTTTATAAACAACTTAAATGTGCCCATGGTAGCACTTCTTCTGTGGGCATAGCTGTTGGTAATCAGCCATTTCTCATATACTCAGCATCTACTTTTTGCTCCCATCTTCATGTTCACACTGGAAAGTTAGGCATAACTACATTACTGGCTTTAGTGCTAAACCCTGGAAGCTTGGATTTTTCTTTATAAAGTAACTAGAAGGAATAGGTTTAAGATATTGCTGTGTCAGAGGAGATCGGGCGCGTTCAGGGTGGTATGGCCATAGACTCGCTCATATAGACATATAACATAGGATAAACCTACTAAAACCCTGAACATCTAAAGAAACTAATCATGAGAGCGGACTCTGACTAAAACACTCAATCCCCATCCTGAAAGGCAAAGAGGATAGACATTAGAAGGAGAAGAAAACAGGAAACAACCTAGGAACCTGCCACAGAAGGCCTCTGAAAGGCTCTACCCTACAGACTATCAAAGCAGACACTGAGACTTAAGGCCAACAGCTGGGCAAAGTGCATGGTACAGACCCATACACTGTCATAGTCTGTGAGTTTATATGTGTGTCCATTGTGCTCTCCATTGTGCTCTCCATTGTGCTGTTAAAAGTCCTTGTTTCTTTGGTGTCCTCCATCCACTCTCATTCTAGTCTTTCAACCAATTCTTCCACAGAGTTTCCTTAGTACACAGGAGATGTATTTGATAGAGACATCCTTGAGCATTTCCAGGTCTCACACTTTCTGTACATTTTATAGCTATATTTTATTGTATTCATTTAGAAGAATACTAGTATTTGGTTGTTACCTTGTTCCCCGGCCCATCTACTCTCAGATTCTTGACCACCTGAGCAGTATTCGGTATGGCTTATATCTCATGGAGTACATGCTTTAAGGGAAATCAGACTTTAGCTGTTTGCTCCCACAAGCTTTATGGCACTATTCCAACAGCAAGTTATCATGGCAGACTAAAGGGTTTTTAGCTTGGTTGGTGTTCGTCTTTCTACTTTGGTAGTGTGCGAGCTATATTCCAGTACCATGAACTCTGGTTCATAGAGATCAGATAGTCTCTAGTTTCAATTCTCCATGTTCAATGAGTTGAGTAAGTATTGCTTTCAGTAATAGGGCTTTACCATCAGCTGACAAGAGAACAAACAATAGCTTTGACATTACCTTGGGTCTTTTAGAGGTTCTCAGGAATTCTCTTTGCTAACAGTGCAATTAAATTACAGGTTCAACTTTTTTTCTTCATATAAGAACCCTAGTCTTTTAGGTCTCATCAGGAGTGGTTGCATTGTCTTCCTCTGTGGCCTGGTAAGGCTGCTTCCCCCTCAGGGGTAGGTGATTAAAGAGCAGGCCAATCAGTTCATTTCAGAGACTGTCCCTGATCCTATTACTACAGGTTGTTTCCAGATTATGACTATTCCAAATAAAGCTGCTACGAACATGGTTGTGCAAATGTCCTTGTTGTTTATTGAGCATATTTTGGATATATGTGTAGGAGTGGTATAGCTGGATCTTGAGGTGGCACTATTCTTAATTGTCTGCAAAAGCATCAGATTGATTTCTAAAGTTATTGTTCAAGTTTACATTCCTACCAGCAATGTAGGAGGGTTCCCCTTTCTCCACATCCTCTCAAGCATGTATTGTCACTTGAGTTTTTGATCTTAGCCATTCTGATGACTAAGGTGAAATCTCAGGATCATTTTGACTTGCATTTCCCTGATGACTAAGGACTTTCTGCATTTCTTTAAGTGTTTCTCTCCCCTGCGATATTCCTGTACAGAGAATTCTCTGTTTAGCAGTGTACCCCATTTTTGAACTGGATTACTTGATTTGTTGATTTTTAATATTTTATATATTCTGGATATTAGTTCCCTGTCAGATATAGGGTTGGTGAAGATCCTTTCCCAGCCTGTAGGGGCTGTTGTTTTGCTCTGACGACAGTGTCCTTAGCTTTACAGAAGTTTTTCAGTTTCATGAGGTCCCATTTATTGATTGTTGTTTTTAGAGCCTGTACTGTTGCTGTGGTGTTCAGGAAGATGTCTCCTGTGCCAATGAGTTCGAGGCTCTTCGCTACTTTTTCTCCTAACAGGTTTAGTGTGTCTGTTTTTATGTTGAGGTCTTTGACCCACTTGGACTTTAGCTTTGTGCAAGGTTATAAATAATGATCTATTTGCATTTTTCTACATGAAGACATCCAGTTGGACCAGCACCATTAGTTGAAGATGCTGTCTTTTTTCCATTGTATGGTTTTGGCTTCTTCGTCTAAAATCAAGTATTTGTATGTGTGTGGGTTTATTTCTGGGTCTTCTTTTTGATTCCATGATCCACCATTCTGTTTCTATGTCAGTACCATGAAATTTTTAATTACTATTGCTTCGTAGTACAGCTTGAGATTAAGGATGGAGAAACCTCTAGAAAATTTGTTGTTGTATAGGAGTGTTTTAGCAATTGTGAGTTTTTGTTATGAAATTGTGAATTGTTCTTTCAAATTTTGTAAAGAATTGTGTTGGTATTTTGATGGGAATTGCATTGAATCTGTAGATTTCTTTTGGCAGGAGGGCCTTTTTCACTAAGTTAATCCCACCGATTCACGAGCACGGGAGATCTCTCCATTTTCTGATATCTTCTTCACTTTCTTTCTTCAGAGACTTAAAGTTTTTATTTTTTTCCATACAGGTCTTTGGCTTCTTGGTTAGAGTCTCCCCAAGGTACTTTATGTTATTAGTGGCTTTTGTGAAGGGTGTTTTTTCCCTGATTTCTTTCTCGGCCCTTTTGTCTTGGGTCCACAGGAGGACTTCTGATTTTTTTTTTTTGAGTTAATTTTGTATCCAGCCACTTTGCTGAAGGTGTTTATCAGTTGAATGAGTTCTCTGGCTGAATTTTTGGGGTCTCTCTGCAAATAGTGATATTTTCATTCATTTGTTCTTTTCTACCATAATAACCATCACACATCAGCAAATAAAGCAAAAAAAGTGTAGTGATTCTGCTATTAAGGAAAATTTCTGAAATCAGGTTGTGTCTGCTTCTGGACAAAAATTTTCTTGGAAGAAGGGTTTGTTTACAGAGACTTCTGTAAACAATGTGGATGTATTGGAATTTCATTACTGTGGAGAGATTGGACTTTTGTAGAACCAAGGCTCATTACATCCTCTTGGGCCAATTGTAACTACCGTAGCAACCATTTCTTTGCCTACTCTGTATCTGAACTAATGCCTCATGATAACTGAAAAATCATTTAGAATATATTAATTTAAATTACCATCCTGTGATAATTAGTAAAAACCTATTTGAAGCTATTAACTTAGAAGAACACTAGATTACATAAATTCAAGATCTTAGAGTATTATGGGATAACATCTTGGTGCTATAAACAGGCTTACCTTGTCTCAATGTACTCACCTAATTGACATGCCCAACAAGGCATTTTAAATTTGCTTTGCTTTATAGTTTCTGTTGTGTTGCAAACCTGGAAAGACATTATGAAACTGCTTTCTCATTTTTTATTTTTATTATTAGATATATTTTATTAACTCTGTATCCTAGCTGTATTCTGTTTCCTCATTCCCTCCCAATCCTACCCTCTCTCTCTCATCTCCTTTTTGCCCCTTTCCAAGTCCACTGATGGGGGGGCCCTCCTTCCCTTTCATCTGACCGTGTTTTATCAGGTATCTTCAGGCCTGGCTGCAAAGTCCTCCTCTGTGGCCAACAGGACTGCTCCTCCCTTGCAGGGTGGGATGTCAAAGAGCCTGTCATTGAGTTCATGTCAGAAATAATTAATGTTCTCCTTACTATGGGAAATGAATTGGTTACTGAGCTAAAACGGACTACAACTGGGGCCTGGAGAGATGGCTCAGAAGTTAAGAACACTCAGTGTTCTTCTAAAGGTCTTGAGTTCAATTTCCAACAACCACATGGTGGCTTATAACAATTTATAGTAAGATCTGGTGTGCGGGCAGAATGTTGTATAAATAATAAATAAATCTTTAAAAAAAAACAGACTACAACTGAGCAGAGATTCTGGGTTATATACATATATGGTTCTTGGTGGAGGGTCAGTCTCAGAAAAGACCCTGTGCCCAGATATATTTGGTCCTTGTGGAGCTCCTATCCTTTCCAAGTCATACATGGTCTCACTTCTTTCATATGATTCCCTGCAATCTACTGAAGGTTTGTTTATAAGTCTCAGCATCTGCTTTGATACACTGCTAGGTAGAATCTTTTAGAGACCCCCTGTGATAGGCTCCTGTCCTGTTACTTGTTTTCTCCTATGTCCAATGCACATCCCATTTGTCTTTCTAAGTGAGGATTGATCATCTTACCCTTGGTCCTCTTTCTTGTTTATCTTTTTTAGGTGTATAGATTT
>NW_026587894.1:0-7251 GCF_907164565.1 Psammomys obesus | reverse complement strand
GTTTTCCTACCCTAGACAGGCTAGTCTAGGATACTATAGAAAATGGGTTCACATTGCTTTGGGTTAAGGTCAAGCTAATTCAGGAAAGATAAAACACAAATCACTCAACATACTTTCTCAGAACGGGGAATGCATATATGTTGGACATGTGGAATATCTAATTGGATGTCATCATTAGCAATATTTTCTCTTGTCTTTAAAATGTAGTAAAAGCAGCGGCCCAGAATAGCCACAGTGTGGCCCAACAAACTTGTGGCCATACATGAAACACTGTGAAAATTTTGTCATTATTGTCTTAAAAGTCCTCTGGGGCCTTCTTGTGTGATATTCTGGGCAGGTTGGACTTTTGCTCTAGGAGAAGAAACTCACTTTCACTGTTGGTTTGCAAAGCACAAATACTTCCACACCGTGCCCAATCAAGGGATTTCTGAAACACCAGGTCCACCCACGGTGAAGGTTAACAGTGACAGATGCTTTGGTGGAATACCACCAGCACTCATTGGAAATTCCACTAAATGCTATATGTGGTCCTTGCCTGGTGGCTCTCTACCAGAAAACCATGAACAACAAAGATCTTCATAAGTTGCCAGGTATAATGTCTATTTCTCTCATCATCTCAGCTCAATTCGTCGGTCTTCTTTATAGAACAAGATGCCGCTGCTTTAACTACATCCAAATAGATATTCCACATGTCCCTTGCTCCAGACCGCATCTCACCAGACCTGTCAAGGCTGCAGACCAATAGAGCTGAGCCTTGCCAGGGCTGTGTCTTGGCTGCAAGCCTATCAGGCATGGGCTCTTGCCTGAACCTCTGCCATGCTCAGCATAGCAGTACAACCAAGAGCTGCAACACTTTGATGTTGCTACAAGCTTTGGAATGTGCCTGTTTCCACTGCCACCACAATCTAATTCCAAAAGAGCTACACTGTAACACTCTGTGGAAAACCTTTTTCACACTCAGCCTAGCACCTGAGCTACACCCTAAAGCACTCCAGCCATTCCTGAGATCCAGGACCTTTGACTGGAAGCTGAGCTCCAGGACCCTGCCAAAACAAACTGAGAACAACAATTTGCTTTTGTAGAGACTTCAACATGATTAAATGAACTGTGCCTAGGTTAGTAAGCTTTGTGGACACTTCTGGAAATTGTCCATTTACCCAGGTGTAAGAACAGGAGGTCAGTTCCATTGACAACAAGAAGCCCCATAGCTGATCAGATTAGCAATAGGAACTGAACATAAACTTGCTATCAGAGACTTGGCAGAGTTCTAGTGTTAATTCTTACTATAAAGCCTTGAACTCAGAAAGGGACATGGGGAGCCTGAAGGGGAACATAATATTTTGCTGCCCTATCAGAACCATTTATAGCTGTGAAGGTTTGGGTGGCTATTGTCCTTTGCAAACTGTGGCCACACTCACAGGACTAAAAGGCTTGCACCATGATGTCATATGCCAAGAGGACATGTCATATGTCCTCTCCAAAATGAGAGGAGGGCTAAGGCCCTTTGAAAGTGTCAGCCTGTCCTTGCTTTGGGCTAACACTAAGACAGAGTGAAGCTAGTAGCGACTTTGCTAAGAGCACACTCTGCTGGAAAAAAACAAACAGGCCCTTGTCTTTCCACCATGTCAGGATTTATTGAGAAAGGATTTATTTAGAAAGAAAATCACAGGGTCTCACAATTTTAGTGTGTGCTGATCTGGATGAAAATGTCACACAACTCCCAACACAAACTGGGCTGATGTCCTGAAGAAGAGTCTTCTGCACTCTTTTCAGATGTTGATTTTGGTGCCCTGAGATCTTTTAACCACCCTGCCACGTGCATTGTTATGAATGTTGAACCATCTCCTGTATCCATGTGATGTAAGAAACGCTCACCAATTATCCCTGATTGCTTAATAAAATTGTTGAGAGCCTGGGAAGGACAGAAGGGTGATAGGTTCCCAGGTTTTGGGGTTTTCATGAGGAAAAGGAGAGAGAATGGAGACAGGAGAACAAGAGGTTACCATCCGTTACTTTGGACCAGGAACCCATGGCCAAGAGCAATTTGATCTGAGGATTGGCCTGATGGAGTAGAAACAGCCCAAATGGAACATGTGCAAGTAATATGAGGATTTTGGCTGGGAATCACATGAGGTGACTTGAAGGATGGATATATATCCAGCTGGAGTGCTTTAAGGCTTATTATAAATCTACCAGGTCCCTGTGTCTTTTACTTGAAAACTAGCCAGTTTAGGAATAGCTGCTGCCATAATAGTTTCCTACATTAATTAAAATATGCAGAATGATATTATTTTTACAACACTGATGTATTTGAATAACTGACCCTAGTTGGTGGTGCTGTTTAATGTGCTTTAAGAGGTTTAGTTGCATATGTGTATGAGGACTAGGTCCAGTCCATGGTTGCTGTTTCAGTCTCCATAAGCCCCACTGGGCCCAGGTTAGTTGCCTCTGTTGGTCTTCTTGTGGAGTTCCTGTCTGCCTCCAGGTCCTTCTATCCCTTCCCCCAGTCTTGTACCCAATGGGCAGCTTGGTCTTCATGCGGGGTCCCTGTTAAGGGGAGTGGGGGCTGTCTCTGACAAGGACTGACTTGCATGCTTTTCTATCACTTCCCCCTGGTGGGGCTGCCTTGTCAGGCCACCGAGGAAGAGGATGCACTTAGTCCTGATATGACTTGATGTGTAGGGGTAGTTGGAGAGCTTCCCTTTCCTGAGGTGTGGGTGAAGGACAAGGGGAAAAGGGAGGGAGAGTCGAAGTTGGAGGAGAGGAGGGAGGGGACTATGATTGGGATGTAAAGTGAATAAATAAATAAGTTAATTTAAAATAAAAAGAGGTTTGTTTGTCCTAGAGCAATGGTTCCCAACCTTCCTAATGCCATGAGCTTTTAATACAATTCCTCATATAGATGAGTTATCAGGGTTAGGAGAAAATTGCTGGTAGAGACTGATGCCAGTTTCAGGCCAGAACAACACTAAAGAATTAAGTTATGAGTCAAAGGCCGGTCTAGAGCAAGAGCTGCAGGTCAGATATAGATAAGACCTGTGATCTGGTGCGATGACCTGCACTAGAGTAGAACTCGTTGTGGAAGGAGGACTAAGGCTAGTCAGGGGATCCCCAGGCTAGCAGATATCACATGGAAGTTTCCCGTGGGGCTGTGCTAGTCCAGTGTCAGCTGTCTATCTGTTTACGGGCTCCTGTGACAGGAGTCACACTCTTTCCTCAGGCTCATGTATCAAGTTAGTTCTTGGGCCTGGTTTCCCACAAATGCTTATTTTATTTTATTAATTACACTTTATTCACTTTGTATCCCCCCATAAGCCCCTCCCTTCTCCCCTCCAGGTCCCACCCTCCCTCCCCCTTCTTCACACATGCCCCTCCCCAAGTCCACTGATAGGGGAGGTTCTCCTCTCCTTCCTTCTGATCTTAGTCTATCAGATCTCATCAGGAGTGGCTGCATTGTCATCTTCTGTGGCCTGGTAAGACTGCTCCCCCCTCAGGGGGAGGTGATCAAAGAGCAGGCCAATCAGTTCATGTCAGAGGCAGTCCCTCTTCCCATTACTATGTAACCCACTTGGACACTGAACTGCCATGGGCTACATCTGTGCAGGGGTTCTAGGTTATCTCCAAGCCTGGTACTTGGTTAGAGTATGAGTCTCTGGGAAGAACCCTGTGTTTATATTTTCTGGTTCTGTTGCTCTCCTTGCGGGGTTCCTGTCCTCTCCAGCTCTTACTATTTCCCACTTCTTATATAAGATTCCATACACTCTGCCCAACAGGTGGCCATAAGTCTCAGCATCTGCTTTGATAGTCTGCAGGCAGAGCCTTTCAGAGGCCCTCTGTGGGAGGTTCCTAGGTTGTTTCCTGTTTTCTTCTCCTTCTGATGTCCATCATCTTTGCCTTTTGGGATGGGGATTGAGCATTTTAGTCAGGGTCCTCTCTCTTGATTAGTTTCTTTAGATGTACAGGTTTTAGTATGTTTATCCTATGTTATATGTCTCCTCATGAAACTGAAAAGCTTCTATAAAGCAAAAGACACTGTCATCAAAACACAACGACTGCCTACAGATTGGGAAAGAATCTTCACCAACCCTTTATCTGACAGAGGGCTAATATCCAGTATATATAAAGAACTAAAGAGGCTGAAAAGCAGCAAACCAAATAATCCAATTAAAAAATGGGGAACAGAGCTAAACAGAGAACTCTCTGTAGAGGAATATCGAATGGCAGAGAAACACTTAAAGAAATGCTCAGCGTCATTAACAATTAGGGAAATGCAAATCAAAACGACCCTGAGATTTCATTATACAGCCATCAGAATGGCCAAGATGAAAAACTCAAGTGACAACACATGCTGGAGAGGTTGTGGAGAAAGGGGAACCCTCCTCCACTGCTGGTGGGAATGTAAACTGGTACAACCACTCTGGAAATCAATCTGGTGCTTTCTCAGACAACTAGGAATAGCGCTTTCTCAAGATCCAGCCATACCACTCCTAGGCATATATCCAAAAGAGGCCATTAAGTACACAATAAGAACATTTGCTCAACCATGTTTGTAGCAGCTTTATTTGTAATAGCCAGAAGCTGGAAACAGCCCAGATGCCCCTCAACTGAAGAATGGATGCAGAAATTGTGGTACATCTACACAATGGAGTATTACTCTGCAATGAAAAATAAGGAAATCATGAAATTTGCAGGTAAATGGTGGGAACTGGAAAGGATATCCTGAGTGAGCTGTCCCAGAAGCAGAAAGACCCACAAATGCTTTTTAAATTGCCACACTTTTAATTCTCCACAACGATCTCATAGGGAAGCCTCCCTTCCACTCCCAGTATAAATAACTTATCAGTTTCAGACAGATTGGTGGTGACTCACAGGTGGTACACTTTCCGGCTCAATCCAGCAGATGAAGTGTTTAAGGCTTCTCCCTCAAAATGGGCTCTAGACTTGTTTATAAAACAGAGTCTTCTTGAGCAATGGACAACCTGAAAAAGCCTAGAGTACAGAGCAGCTTAGAGGAGGGCATGTTCTCAGCTCAAGATGCGTCTACAAGCTGCCTATAGGTCAGATGCAGGAGTGACCCCCACGGAAACTCAAGGGCACTTGAAGGTCAGGTCTAAAAAACTACATGCAGGGCACTTACAGAGCTGGTTCAAAGGAGTTGTGGGAGGACTCTCTGAATGTCCCTCAGTTATTCCTTTCCTGAATGAGCAGATAAATGTCAGAGGGTGAGTATGACCCTCAGCTAAGGATCAAAAAGACACAGACTTAAGGAAAGGGAAAAGGCAATTTTGAGTTAGAAGCTTTCTTACCCCAATCCTTTCCATCCCATCCATGCTTTTAAAATGTGTTACTACTATCTGTTAGTGAGGTCTGTGACAGATGTGGCAGTGTGTGTAAGGGTGTGTGCATGTATGAGTAAGGGAATGGTGTCAATGTGTCACGGCAGTTACGTGAAAGCCATTCACCAACTCTGTGGATTTAGTCCTCACCTTCCTCCATGGGTTTTGGGGACTGAACCCAGGAGGCAGGCTTGACAGCAATCAGTTTACCTCTGTGACATATACCAAGCACCTCAATGACGCATTCCTTGAGCTTCCTCTAAATTAAACCTTATGGGGAAAGTGGCCCAAGAGCTGTCTTCTCTGGTAGTGTCAGCTGACCAGGGTTTAAGGCTGTAACTCCTTGGTCAGGTACAACTCACAGGAGAGGTTACCATGATATCAAGGAGACAGAAGTAGATGTTTAAGTTCTTTCAATGTTCTTAATATTTGGAGATATGAAGACAAGGGTCTGGTCATTCTTTTTGCTGAGTGAAGGTCATTGCTTGCTCGCTTTTTTAATCTCTGTCCTCACAGATGGCCAGGGTCACATTCCTCCGTTCTCTGGAAAGGTACTAAGAGGCTTTAGCTTAACCTGGGCCTAAAACTCAAAAATATAGGTTTTAGAAGACATATAGGTTAAAAAGTTAGTCTGATCCTTTCAGCCCAAAGAACAATTCGGCTTCTGAAGAGGCTGGTCTGGTGTCCTGTACATCCACATTACAGCCATCAACCCCAACAGATAGACTCTTCTGGTGCCACACCTGTCTAACTTGGGACTGCAGAAAGAATCTGATAAGTCTGTGTGTTTCCTAGCCTTCTCCACATCAGTTCAGAGAAGGAAGCAGGAAAGGAAATCCCTCTGCTCTCTGTTTCTATTTGGGTGAAGCTGCAGGCTTTACTTTCACTTTCCAGTTTCAGTTTCGTATTTGAGGAGATGGACATCACACCAGGAAAAGGAACTAGACACTAGTAGGGCTGAGATTGCAGGTTAACCTGAAAACCAAAGATAACAGATTAAGTGGTTCTCCTGGGGGCTGTCTCCCATCAGCCCACAAAGTCATGAGGGGCACGAGAGGAGGAACATGTCAGGAATGGCCAGCAAGCACTGCACATACCCCAGGATCCAATTCAGGGAGCTAGTTCAAATTTACTTACAGAGAATGAAGGCTATGTACCCCTTGGGGAGTGGGTGGTGGGCTTCAGGATAGGTGTACATAATTGGTTGTACATACTGGTCATTTCAAGGATGCTTTATTTCCATTAAACAACACCATCCTATCATATGAATAGAAATATAGTACCCAAATATCCTATTGGTGCAGGGAGTAGAGAGCTATAAGGGAGCTGTGTTAAATGCCATATATCAAATGTGGTTAGAGGCAGCTGTCTCTAAAGACACTCTCTTTAGAATGAAGATGAAGTCAGGCAGAGAGCAGGGGGCCCTGTTGGAGAGAGGGATCCTGCACTTTAATGCCTAGCTCAGAATGGCTATCTGGACCTGGGGGACTGCAACCTCAAACAGCAGGATCCTTCAACACTTGACCTCAACCTAAAGCAATGTGAGCCCATTTTCTATAGTATCCTAGACTAGCCTGTCTAGGGTAGGAAAACATCAAGACTCTGAATACAGCTCACTTTAGGGATTCCATGCTTGCTTCTTATTTGTATGTGGCTGTGACTGGTGGAAAGAGCCCTTTAGAGACACCTCAGGAGAACTTCACACAAAGCATGCCTGCATGGCTCTAGGCTGTGGGAAACTAGTCCAATTCACTGAGGCTAAAGTCTCAGCTAGACTAGGGAGCTGTGGACAGGAAAGTGGAAGTGAATGATGATACCTTTGGAAGTTGCTAAGGATGTACACACAGCCGACCAGCTGGTATCTTCCCCTTGCAGGGGAAGTCACTCTGGCATTCCCAAACTTTCCCTTTGCCAC
>NW_026587893.1:0-2208 GCF_907164565.1 Psammomys obesus | reverse complement strand
AAATAATAAGGAAACAATGCAACATTTAAATGTACCAACTTCCTCGACAATTATGTGAGTAATAACATAGTCAACACAACCCAAATTAAATGTAATACTGTGTCAGCGTGAATTAACAAATTTGTTAACTGCACTGTCATTATGTAAGGCAAAGTTTTTGTATAAAATCAACACTAAACCATTCTGAGTGACAGGGCATAAAGTCAGCAGCTTCATCTCAAAATGTGCAAAGTAAAACAGCAATTAACTGTACATACTTGGAACTATCTTCAAGTTTGTTATTGTTTCAAATTTCTTGTGGGGAAGTTGTGCCTTGTCTTTAACTCCAGCACTTGGGAGGCAGAGGAAGGCATATCTCTGTAAGTTCAAGGCCAGTCTGGTCTACATAGGGAAGCCCAAGATAACCAGGTCTCTGTAGAGAGAATTTGTGTCAAAAAAACAAACTAAATAAAATTGTTGTAAGGAGAATAACTGAAAACTGAACAAGATTAAAAACAAAGCTGTTTTCCAAAGTAAGGGGAACAAGACTATTTCTAACAGGATCTCAAGGGCAGACTCTTTGACCTCCCCACCCCACCCCCAGGGGAGGAGCAGTCCTGTTAGGCCACAGAGGTGGACTTTGCAGCCAACCCTGAAGATACCTGATAAAACAGGGTCAAATGAAAGGGGAGGGGGTCCTCCCCTATCAGTGGACATGGAAAGTGGCATTGAAGAGACCAGGAAGGGAATGTGAGGTTGGAGAGGGAATGAGGGAGTGGGATACAGCTGGGACACAGAGTTAACAAAATGTAACTAAAAAGAAAAATAAAATTAAAAAAAAGTGCAACATTAAAAAAAAAAAAAAAAAAAAAAAAACGAAGCTGATTCTCCACACTGGTAGTCTGGGTAAGACTATGTCTGTAAGAGACTGAAAAGTGAAATGACATGACATTTTGGAGCAGCAAGAAGATTCTCTAAATACAGCCCACAGTCTTCTTTTTTTTTTTTGGCAGTAAAAATAGTATTTTATTCCTCCCCCTCTCGTCCACCCCCCCGGCAACCCCCAGTACACTTTTCCCCTCTCATTCCCACAGCAACGTTACAATCAGAAAAAAATAAGTTTTGGGGGGCAGGAATAGGAGGGGGGAGGGGATATGGGTAAAAACAGTCAAATCACGATAGGAATTTTCCCAAACAGGTTAATTCCCCTTAGTCATCCTCTTCACCCTCATCTTCGGGTTCTCGTTTTCGCTTCTGACTCCTTTCTTCTTCACCAGCCTCCTCTTCGTCTTCCTCATCTTCCACTTCCCCGTCGTTTTAACCTTCTTCATCGTCCTCCTCCTCTCCACTCACATCTTCCTCCCCTTCTTCTTCCTCATCCTCTTCCTCCTCATCTTCCACTAGCTGGGCATATTCATCATACTCCTCCTCATCTTCATCTTCCTCATCGTCATCCTCCACGTAGCCCTCAACATCAGAGTCAGGGACCTCCTTGTTGTCCCTGTCATAGCCATCGAGGTACATGACCTGGGGCAGGAGCTTGAACACATTTTCTCGGTAGTCATTCAGGTTGGTCACCTCACAGTTAAACAGGTCTAGGCTCTTGAGATTCTCTAACTTCTTCAGTGGCTCTATTGTGCTGAGGTCTTTTATTTTGTTGCCACTTAAATTTAGATGATTAAGGTTTGGACATTTTTCTGCCAATACTTCCAGGTCCCCTGAGATTCTGTTATTGCTTAATTCAAGCTTCTTGAGTTTGTTTAACTTTGGTAAGTTCGAAATGGAGGTGAGGCCTACGTTGATTGTACTTAACAATTCCAGTTCTTCAAATTCATCTGTGAGGCCTTTGATTTTGCCTTCAATTGACCGACAGTTATCCAGGACGAGTTCTTTCACATCAGAGGGCGTCCTGTTCCGCAGCTCTAAATAAATCCATTTGTCCATATCCATCTCTCGCGCTCTCTCTTTTTCTCTCTCTGCAGAGGACCCTGCGCCAGCGGAATTCAATCAATAAACCCCGAACCCACGGCCGCGCGTTTTAGGACTTTGGAGGCTCAACCAGCTCCGCTCGGTTCTCGAGACCCCCAGTCTTCTTTTTTTATTGTGTATGTGTGTGGGGGAGGGACTGTTCATGATGTGGGTAAAGGATGGATACTAGTGAACACATGGGAAGGTCAGATGTCAACTCTGTGCAATCATTTTTGCCTTCCACCTAATCAGGAATTCAGG
>NW_026587892.1:0-2655 GCF_907164565.1 Psammomys obesus | reverse complement strand
TTTCTAATTTATTGATGTGAGCACAGAGTTTGATTATTTTTTGCAGTGTACTCCTCTTTGGTGTTTTTGCTTCTTTTTCTTCTAGTACTTTCAGTTGTACCTTTAAATTACTAGTGTGAAATCTCTCCAGTTTCTTTATGAAGGTACTTGGAGCTATGAATTTTCCTTTTAGCACTGCTTTCATTGTGTCCCATAATTTTGGGCATGCTGCACCTTCATTTTCATTGAATTCAGTGGTCATTGAGTAGAGAGGTGTTTGAAGGCATTCTGTTGTTTCTCTTCTGGTTGAAGCACAGCTTTAATCCATAGTGGCATAATAACAGACAAAGAGGTATTTAAATTCTGTTGTATCTCTTGAGGCTTGCTTTGTAAGTGACTACATGGTCATTTTTGGAGGAGATTCTGTGAAGTTGTGAGGAAGTATATTCTTAAGTGTTTGGGAGAAATGGTCTGTAGATAACAGTTACGTCCTTTTGATTCATTATATCAGTTAATTTTGTTATTTCTCTGTTTAGTTTCTGTCTTGATGATCTGTCCATTGGTGAGAAGGGGGTGTTAAAGTCCCCATCATTAATGTGTGAGGTTTAGTGTGATTTAAATTTTAGTAATATTTCTTTTATGATGGTGAATACTCTTGCATTTGGTGCATAGATGGTCAGAATTGAGATGTAATCTTGTTTAATTTTTCCTTTGATGAGTATGAACTGTGCTCTTCCAAGTCTTTTCTTTCATTTTCATTGAAAGCCCATTTTTACATATGTGAGATTAAGAGATATTATTGACTAATGATTGTTAATTGCTGTTGTTTTAATGATGGTGGTAGGATAGAGTGTGTGTGTGTGTGTGTGTGTGTGTGTGTGTGTGTGTGTGTGTTCCTTCTTTTGATTTACTGGTGTGGAGTTATTTATTTTTTGTGTTTTCTTGAATGTAGTTAATCTTTTCTGATTGGAGTGTTTCTCTAGTATCTACTGTAGATCTACATTTGTTGCTAGATACTGTTTAAATTTGGTTTTCTCTTTGAGTATCTTGTCTTCTACATCTATGGTGATTAAATGTTTTGCTGGGTATAGTAGTCCAGGCTAACGTGTGTGGTCTGTTAGAGTCTGTAATATGTCTTCATGGGCCCTTCTGGATTTTAGAGTCTCTGTTGAGAAGTCAGGTGGAATTTTAATAAGTCTGTCTTTATGTTTTTAATATTATTTCCTTGTTCTGTATATTTAGTGGTTTGATTATTATGTGGTGGGAAAGTTTCTTTTCTGGTCCAAGCTATTTGATGATCTGTAGCCTTCTTGTATGTGCATATACAGATATTGCTTTGGTTTGGGTAATTTTTCTTCTATGATTTGGTTGAAAATATTTTCTGGGCCCTGATACTGACTGAGAATCTTCTTCTTCTATTCCTATTATTCTTAGGTTTGGTCTTTTCAAAGTGTCTGCGATTTCATGGATGCTTTGTTTCAGGAACTTTTTATATTTAAGATTTTTTTAACCTATGTATCAATTTCTTCAATGCTATCTTTTATGCCTGAGATTCTTTCTTCCATCTCTTACACTCTGTTGCAGCCTACACCTATAGTTCCTGTTCTTTTCCCTAGGATTTTGTCACCAGAATTCCCTTAATTTGTATTTTCTTTATTGTTTCTACTTCCATTTTCATATCTTGAACAGTTTTGTTCTTTCCTTCACCTCTTTGATTGTATTTTTCTCCATTTTAAGGGATGTATTCATTTCCTCTTTAAAGGCCTCTATCATCTTCATAAGGTTGGACTTAAGGTCATCTTTTTGTGCTTTGGCTGTGTTAAGATTCCAGGGCTTGTTGTAAGATAGCTGGGCTCTGATGGTGCCATATTATCCTGGCTCTTTTGATTATTTTCTTATGCTGACCTTTAGCAAATTGCTTGTCCCTGGTATTAGCTGGATGTTCCTGATTCTGCAGGACTCCTCCAGGAGTAGGCTGAGATTTGGACAGACTATGGTGCTCAGAGAACAGGTTGCTGCTCATCTCTACTGCTTGTACCCCAGACAGACCTGAATGTTCCTGGGATCCCACAGGCCTTCTTGGTAAAAGAATCATAGCCTTGGGCCTGACAAGTGAGCTCAGCTTAGCTCACCTCTGCTGGCTATGTCCCAAGAAGACCAAGAAGGCAGTGAATTGGTGGGAAGGCATCTAAGCTAGATGTTCATGAGGAACCTGCAGGCATCCTTAGGAAAGTGGGAGATGGGATATGAGGAATGGTGTGCAGCACACCACTGCTGGCTCTGTCCCAGGTGGACCTGGCATAGGTGGGTGGGTGGGTGGTCTAATTTGGATGTTCCTGTGAACTGGGAGGACTGAATATTTCTCAGTCATTGTAGGCATACTCTCCCATATTGTGAGATGAGCCATGAGAGCCAGGAGTAGAGTTAATTATGGGACTGAGTAAACCTGCAAGACATTGGCAGAAGCTATAGAATACTGTATCAGGAATTAAGGAAATTTACAGCTTTAAAAATGATAAATAAAATTATGACCATAGTGCATTCTGAATTGTTGTTTCATAAAGAGACTCCTGCTGTCATCCTCTAGCTCCAAGAGCCAACATGTGAGCACATAGCACACATACAAATCATAATAAATAAAAAACTAGGACAATGCTAAACTATGCAAACTTCACC
>NW_026587891.1:0-1352 GCF_907164565.1 Psammomys obesus | reverse complement strand
TTCACCTCTAGCAGAAAGCCACCTGTAGAGATCCTTTTTAAAACTCTACTTTATTTGGGGTATTTAGGCCTCTACCTTTCTTCCACCAACACCCCAAAATTAAGTAGGAGAGAGAAAGTGTTAGTGGGTAGAGGGTGCCCAGACAACCTTACTTCTCCAAGCAATTTAGGGTCAAGGGGTTCTTTTAGGGCTCTATCCCTATCTCTGTCAACTACAGATAGTTAGCAATCACCTCAATGCTGCTGTGCTCTGGAGAGTTTCTCTCTGTCTGATCCAAACCAGCACACCATCTTTGGCCTCTGGTCTCCCCAAACTGCTCCATGCCAAATACTCAGACTGACTGCCACAAAAACAGCACTTCTTCTCTTTCACAGTCTCATATTTATACTGAGTCCTAGACTACGCCCCTCTCCGTGCAGCAAGGAGAAGGCCCTTAGCAGCTGGCAAAGATCACACCCTGCACTTGACAATTAAGAGGTGTGGACAAACTATGGCCCAACTAAAATCCCATACATTTAATTAAAACAAAACTATGAGATTGCAAAGAAATCAAAACTTCCATTACAATAACCAGCTGAAGCGGACTAACAGAAAGGAGGGACTTTTGAGTTCAAGGCTGTTTAAAGCAGTATGGAGAAGAAGGTGGAGAAGGTGATTTTGGCTTTTTCCTCTGGGACATGAGCTGAGTAGAAAGGCTTCTTCCTTCTGGGATATCAACTAGTCAGGAAGGTCAGCAGGGTGCTTTCATAGGGCTAGTTGGCTTTGACTTCAGCATTTGGCTCCTGAGTCTTTAGGGGTAGAATCTAATGATTGGGACTCTTGTTTTTAAAACAACAGCCCTCTGATGCTGGCCCAAGTGCATTGCATTCAGGGTCTGCAAGCTGCTTTCCAGGAGTGGATGCGGTGCCCTGTGACCCGCACTGAACCTTCTGCTCCTCCTCTACCTCCCAAGCCCTTCATCAGCATTCTTTAACAGTTGGTGCTCATCTGATATCGGCACTGGAAGGGGTAGATAGCAGCCCATCCAATAAGGAAATCCTATCTTGGTGAATGTAAGAGTAGATGAGGTTTCCTGCCTACTTCACCCATTGCACTATTGGTTGTTGTTTCTTAAGAAGGGCAAAGATAAAACCCCCAAACAGATACATTCATCTTGAGAATGAGTTATGAGCATACAGATATTTTTCTTACTCGTGGAGCCTCCTATATTTGTGAGCAACCATCTCAGCATGTTTCAAAGATTGAAAGGATCATTTAGAAACATAGGAAAAGAGCCAAATTAAACATTTCAGGATGATCATGTTAGCATATGAAACTTATATTTATATTTTATACACAGTGCTAGGACATTT
>NW_026587890.1:0-3223 GCF_907164565.1 Psammomys obesus | reverse complement strand
AGCCCCCAGCACCCTCATCCCCTCCCTGGGAAGATTCTAATAGCTCCCTCTAGAAGTCTGGGTTGGTTGGGGACACAGGGCCTTTGGGTGACACTTTTATGGACTGTCACAAGTCCTTCAGGCCTGACTTTGAGGAGGACCAGCAGACAAAGACGTGAGTGGGTTTGGGGCAGAGGGGGAGGTGAGCAGGGAGGGGCATCTGGGGCGGTCAGGGTGGAGGATGAATAATGGCCAAGAGCCTTGCCTTTGGGGTTCTCTTCTTAGGGACTGTCCCCGAGACCGAGCCTGCTGGTAGAGGGCAGATGTCTCCCGCGGGCTCCTGGGTTCTGAGCAGCAGAAGCAGGCAGTGGAGAGGAAAGGCCCCGGGTGACACCCATACCCCCTGCATCCCCAAAGCAAGGCCAGGCTCCCGACCCCGTGTCCCTCTACCCTGCTTTCGCCAGCAGGCCATCTTCTCTTTCCTGTCCCAGTGGCTACAGAGATTTCCCCTGGATTTCTGTGGGGTCACACACCTGACCCTAGTGAGGCAACTGTTGAACTACGCCAGGGTCCCTGTGCCCACCATGGAGGTGGACTGCCAGGCCAGGGAGATCCTCTGAGGGACGGAGGAGCAGGAGGCCAAGAGGGCGAAGCCCGAGGACAAGGGTGAGGAGACCGCGGGAGGTGCCAGGTGATCCTGCTGCAGGTTCTAACCATGGGTCATCCCTGGGAGTCTCCTGAATCTCTGGCCCAGAGGAGAAAAGCAGGACGCCTTTCGGCTCAGCCTTCTTGTTGGAAGGAGAGTGGACTGTGCCTACCCTGGCATGGAGAGGCCTTCTCAGGCTAGCTCACTCCGTTCTGTGCTCTGTGCTCACATCATGGGCTCCATCTCTGGGCATGGACTCCGGAGCCTCCCGTGCAAGAAGCCTTGGGAGCACGGGAGACATGGAGACCTGCTTTGGGGGCAGATACGATGCCCAAGAGGATGCTGAGCTCCTGGAACCCACAGCTATGGGACCCCAGGTCATACCTGAAGCTGGAACAGCTCAGCCTTCTCTGGCTTCACCATCAGCGGATGTGGGGTCCCCTGTGGGCCTGCCCGATTAGCTGCTGTTTCTCTCCGCTGTGGTGGACTTGGAGGCCCATGGAGCCCACCTCTTTGCTGCCCGAAGTGGACATATAGTCGGTACAATCACCAGCTGAGCTGCACCCAGCGCCTTCTTCCCTTAAAGATTCCTGTAATTTTGGTTCATTTTTTTAATTGCTGGTTTTCACTGTTGTGTTATTGTTGTTGGTTTGAGATTAT
Source organism: Psammomys obesus (assembly GCF_907164565.1). Lineage (NCBI taxonomy): Eukaryota > Metazoa > Chordata > Mammalia > Rodentia > Muridae > Psammomys > Psammomys obesus. The sequence goes on along the minus strand of NW_026587890.1, from coordinate 1,938 downwards.
TGTTAAAACGGTGTTGCTTACTCATCTTAGGGGTTGTATTCGGAGATGGGGCCTCCCCATCCACCCACATTGGGAAGAGCCATGCCTGCGTTGTGGTCCTGGTGCTAAAAGGGGCCTCAACTTCTTGATTGCAGTTGATGGGGAGGCCCCACCTACTGTGGGGAGAGCCACCACTGGGCGGTGGTCCTTGCCTGGGCATACCAAGGGGAGGGAGCCTGTGTTTATTGAGAGCTTCCAGCGAGTTGGGCTTCTGCATTTATCTATAGAAGATGCTGCCAGGTGTGTATTTGGTGCCCAGGGGTTCTACTGGGATAGATTGAGCCCCAGAGAGAAAGTCCTACAGGGCCAGTGCTTGACAGCAGACTTTTGAGGCCACAGCTGGGCCCTGGGTGAGTAATCTGGACCAGGACAACCAGGACCAGGACTAGGGGGGTACAGTGGAGACACAAAATGAATAAACTGTAATTTATATTAAAAAATAAATAAAATTTAAAAACTTTGGTCCTCAGGAATGTCTCTGGAAAATTTTTGTTTTTTTAGGCTGGAGAGTATTATAGCTTTCAGATTGATTGGCTACTCCATGTCTGCTTTGAAGTTTGAATTACATATTTTGAAATTGAAAAATAAAAAATAGTGTACTCTGGGGCATCATGGTCCAAATGCCTTGGGAAGCATGCGCCACAGGATATTCAGTTTATAGTAAGGAGCTTCTAGGACACTGTGCCCATTTCATTTCCTGAGACCTGATGCCCTCCCTCAGGCTTTGGAGCATTCAGGACACCTGTGTATCTCTGAATTCCCTAGAACTCAGAAAAGCATATACAACCTTGGAAGAATATTTAATCTTAGACATTAATCTTTACCCTGTATAGCTTGCAAATGTCATTGTACCCCAGCAACTACAACTGTTTTCTTCAGAGAGGCCAACATTACATTCTGTTTCTGATAAGGATGTAAGACGTCTGATTGCATGCGTTGAACTTGTCACATCCACAGTCTTACTGTGGCCCCTCCATCCTGTGCTGGATGTAGGATACTCCATATGACCTAATTCATGTGACTTTAGATTGGTACATCAAGCCAAGGAACATTTTATTCTACTAAGGTTTGCTGAAATCTGATTCTCTGTTGAAATCCCAGCCCCTTCTCATTCACTGCACTTGCCTACATAAGTCATCCATTCTCACATGAATAATAGTAGTTAGCACAAGACAATTTATAAAGATATTATGGATACATGTCCAAGGAAGGCAGGAAATTCCAAGGAAGTAGAGACTAGCATGTAAGCATCTGACTCTACATTTAAATCTGCATCTATAAAAATGAACCCTTACATAAACTGTACATGAAAACATCATTTTTTTTACACAAACACCCCCTTTTCCCCACTGGAAAATGTCTGTCTCTGTTATTGAAAAAACAAAACAAAACAATCATTTCTGCTTAAGGCAGATTGGTCTCTTTCTGACTTCTCACTTTCTATATTGCCTCAGAAATGTAATAGAGTCATGAACTTAACACCATCTACCCAAGCTCTGAAAAGCCTACCTCTTCAACTATACCACAAAGATAAATCTTCAAACAGAAAGTTTGTAAGGAACTGCACATGTCCAAATTGCATCAGCTAATATTCATTCATATTGCTGGCATTTAATGACATTACCTATAGAAGATGCTTTAACATTGCCTGTTTTTGTAGAGACATGCGTTTTCTTCAGAGATCCTGAATATCCAGTCATGATTTCTATGATCAGGTTAAACAACTTTTCCTGAGGTCATTTAAAATAACATTTCTTTTTCCATTGTCCATTATCCATGATTTCTGCTTCTTCAAGAAAGAAGTTTAATTTATTATAATGAAGAATATATTCTTCATATTATTCTTCTGTAGAGTTTTATTAACTCCATCTTCCATATGCTCATTGCTCACCCTGCTTG
>NW_026587889.1:0-1774 GCF_907164565.1 Psammomys obesus | reverse complement strand
GACACCATTCTGGCTTAAAACATTTAAAGCTGGTTTTGAGAATAAGCGGCCAATGTCTTGGAATAATTTTTCTGTTGGAATAATATTCTTATGGAATATACAATATTCACCGTTGTTCATTCAAATGCTGATTTCTCCACCCATTATCTGGATTCACTCTGGACACTGCATTGTGATGTTTTTTATAATCAACCCTTGTTTCAAGTTTGTGTAAAGATTCAACCATTTGTTCTCTGCATGTTCCATAAAACAACTAACCACAGTGCTGAGCAATGGAGAGAATAGGGTGGGACATCCTGGTCCAGAGGAGAAGAGAAGGCAGCAGGAGGGAGGAGTAGGGAGAGCAGGGAACAGTAGGAGAAAATTTGAAACAACGTGGAGAGATGAACGTGACCTAAGATCTGACTAAAATCAAGTATAAGATGTGAAATGTGAATAGGAGGAAAGTATGTGGGCTTAGAGGTTTAGAGGCAAATAACTGTTGCCCAGCATTGTTCTCTGGGTTCATTCAATAAATCTTAAATCTCTGTGTGGTGATGGGTATACAGCTGGTTTGGAATTACCCACATATTCACAAAAATGTAAATCAATAGTAAATATTAATATTCTACATCTTCCAATTAAGAAAGCCCAAGTTTATTTCTTTTCTTTTTTCTTTTTTGAGACAGGATTTTTCTGTGTATCCCTGGCTGTCCTGGAACATGCTTCATACACCAGACTAACCTCAAATTCAGAGCAATCTCCCTGCCTCTGTCTCCTAAATGTTAGGATGGCAGGCGTGTCCCAACACTGCCCAGGATCTAAGATTACTTTCTTAAGATAATGACATTTTCTTTGAGTAATTATGATAGTTAGCTAGGAACATTTTCGATTATAGCCAGATATATACTATCCAATGTGTTCTTTACCTAACTGTTGAGTTAAAAAAACAAAAACAAACTTACAGTGTCAAACACAGCCTGATCATCAGAAGCCTCTGAAGATTTTGTTTCAGGATCAAAGCTCGGCAAAGCATCCATTGCATTAGGTGATAGATTTCTGTAGTGTTGATTTGTAGTCTTGAATATATTAGAAATAGCTATATGTAAAAAAAAAAAAACACACACACACACACATTGTAATGAACGTATTGGTATACAATTTGCTGAATAGTTGAGCATAACATTAAAATAGTAGAGGCTGGAGAGATGGCTCATTCATTAAGGACATCTGCTGCTCTGGCAGAGAACCCAGGTTCTGGTCCTAGCACTTACATCATGTGGTTAACAACTACACAACTACACAACTACACATTACTTCCAGTTCCCGGGGACCAATGCCTTTTTTTGCCCTTCATGGGCACACATGGTACACGCAGAAAACTTCATCGAGGCACACAAATACATATAAATAAAAAGAAAATAAAGAAATCTTTAATAATAAGAGTATATTAATACAGTACCTGGATTGAGTAAGTCACTCTTTCGTCCCTTTGTAGATGAGCTGGGGAGACGTGTATTCAAAATATCTGCAAGAATATATTAAAACTCATCACTGAAAGGAAATATAATAAAATAATAGACTACTGTATGAAAATAGACATATATATTTGTGACAATCAATAGTGACAAGGTTTCGTGACTCAAGTTGTTTCTCAAAAAAAAAAAAGCAAATCAAGCCCATGCCCCTTTCTTATGCCACATTTCACACCTCTAGATTTCTGGAAGTTTCATTATATAGACAAGCTGATAGGACTGTTCTTACTGTGATAATCTATATCATTCCAAACACAGCT
>NW_026587888.1:0-2649 GCF_907164565.1 Psammomys obesus | reverse complement strand
CAACTAGGTGTCCAGAAACAGGGTGTCATATATATTCATATATATATATATACTGAATTGTTTTTCAATCTTTAAAAACAAAGTTATGGAATTTTCAGACAAATGGGTACAACTGGAGAGCACCATATTTAGCGAATTTAACCACCTCAGAGAGAGAACTCACACATACATTCTTTCTTCTGTGGTGCTGATGTGTTAAATCATGTGTGTATGTATTTATGCATATATGGGTCAATTGGAAGTAGAAGTAAAACTGTCTCGGGGACAAACAGGACTAACAGGCAGAGAGGGCAAGAGAAAAGGGAAGGTAGGAGGAATGGGGTTAATAGGCTCAATAATGCACAGTATATTCTGTCTGAGACATTAATATAAATGCTATTTTAAGTAGTGCTGATATTCACAGGGTTGCCTGCTTTGTTATTCAAATGGCTTCACAGATGGCCATACTTAGGAGTGTGAATGAGCTGTGTTGGAGGACCCTTTCTTGTACAGCATTTTATGTAAACATTTTGGTTAGAGGTGCAGGTATTTGGGTATTTCCATGCCTGAGTGTCACTCATCTGTATAGTCCATTGAGTCGAGAGAGCTGAGTGGCCTGTGTGTGTGAGAGAGAGGACAGAGAGACAGACACACAGAGAGAGACAGAGAGACAGATATACACAGAGAGAGACAGAGAGACAGAGAGAGACACTCACTTAGAGAGAGACACAGACAGAAACAGACAGGCAGGCATGCAGGTAGACAGACTGCCGCCAGCTGATTTCATGCACAGCTGTTGACTCTGCATTGACATCTGTTCTGGCGCTAACTGCCAGGCCAGCTTGAAGATACCACTTGAGCAGGCCGGGAGTTTGGGAGTGAGCTGGCAATGGTACTAGGATGCAAGGTAGGGCACGGCTGAGGCTGGGTACCTGCCCCGTGGAGGTGGCTGTGAACTGGAGGATCCCCAGCATCATCCGCAGCAGTGACAAGAACTCTTTGTCCTCATAGTTGAATTGGACCTGAAGACAATGGAGCTAATGACATTGTGGACTGTTCGGCTCAGATAGAAGGTGGGGTCAATGGTAGCACCTGCAGGTGAGGGCGAAGAAGGAGAGGGAGACATTGGAAATTGGGGTGGAGGGAGGGAACATCACCGTGTGATAGCATCAGATGCTCTGAATCACAGAATTCAAAAAGGCACTGACTGCAGCACTGAGCCAAAACCCAGACCCCACGCCACAGTGGGGGTCCAGGACACTTGCTCCCCAGCCTGATTTCTGTCCTGGGACATGTTGCCTCTTTCCCGAGGCTATTTTCCCTTTGGTGAGAGCTTGAGGTGCTCAGCTTACCATTTGTCTTCCGGAATGCCTCAAGGAGAAAGCCCGCCTCCTCTTGGATGCGCTCCTTGATGCCATGCTTGCCCACGTGAAGTCCAGCAAGGTAGACATGGAGAAGCGCCTCAGCTGCTTGGCTCGATCCTAGCTGCTGAAGGCTACTCCTGGGCACACTAGAAGAGATCCAGGAGACATCAGGGTAGAGGCGTGGCTGTCCACTAGGGACCCTAGCAGTGTCTCCCAAGAGGAGAGCCAGAGGGAGCAAGATTCACAGGGATCGCTGGAAATGCGCATGAAGAACACAAGATGGCGCCACGAAACTATGTTATGGGACAGTAAGAAGAGAGGACGGATGCAAGAGACAGAGACAGAGAAACAGGGCATACCTGGAGACTGTGGAGACCTGGAGACTGTGGAGACCTGGGGGTAGATACAGTTGTGAAAGATGCATGACTGAGCTAGAAAAGAGAGGGAAATAAGGAGAGAGACCCAAAGAGAGTCTGGGGAGAGGAGAGGATGTTGCCAGGAGACAGGACGTGGGAACACATGTTCTGTGAAGTCTGGCAGTGGAAGCAGAAGGCTGCTGAGAGGACAGAAAGCATCCTGCCTGTTCACAGGAGCTGAGAATGACCTGGCTGGGTTGGGGGGAAGCTTTGGCTCAGGTTACAGGAGCAGGATTCAGACAGAGGAATCCCAAGGTGCAAGAGAAGGCCTTGGGGAATTTAAAGAGACAGAGAACACAAAGAGGGACTCCGAGACAGTGCTCTGATGAAGGTCCTGCAGGGGTGGGGGAGGAGAGCTGTGGGAATCCAAAAAGAGGCAGAGAGATAAGGCTGGGTCCTGATCCAGCAGGAGTCAGTGATGCTCTGGAGAAGACAGCCTGGAGGATATGGAAGAGAGAAGCCTGGGAAAAGGATGCCTTCCAATGTCCCCTGTTGCAGTTTCCATCTGGGTCCCCTCACCATAGCCTTTGAAGAGCCTGTTGAAGGTGGCCTGCTTGCCCTGCCCACTGAATTCCTCAGCCTGGTGCACCAGAGCCTCCTAATTGCCTCCTGCCCACAAAGCAATACCATTCTTTGAATCTGCAAGGCCCTAGTTGGATGGTGAACACAGGACCATAGCGTTCGCCAATCTGATGGAGGTAGGTGAGAGGGTTAGAGGGGGTGGCCAAACCTTGATGCTGCCTGGGATTCATTCCTCTAGAGTTTGAACCACTATCAGACTGGCTGTCCCAAGATGTGATGCCACATGTCTGGGAACTGGTTGACTATTTAAAATTCCCCTGGCTAAAATTACACTCCCTCCTGGTCAATACCCTACCACAAAGCTGCAA
>NW_026587887.1:0-1035 GCF_907164565.1 Psammomys obesus | reverse complement strand
GCTCATTCCCGACGGTGAGCGAGCAACGTGCTGTTTCCACCATCTGCTCCTGCGGCCACGAATTCCCCCAAAACCCCGCGTGCACATCCCGCGGGCCCCAACGCGCCCCGCGGTGATTAGGAATGCGGCCTAGACGAATCGTAACCTACCAAAATACGATGGTTTTATGCGTGTGTGCGTGTGTGCGTGTGTGGGTGTGTGTGTCTGTGTGTGTGTGTAGGGGGGTTGTTTTGTTTTGCTTTTTAACTCAATAATGTGTTTTTAAAGAGTGGACTCTGTGAGTGACAACATCCCGTTACAGGGTCCACAGTTTGGACCTGACTGCTTGCACCCTCGTTCCTCACTGTCAGGACCTAAGGGCAGGACGCTGAAGCAGTGGGGCCTGGTCCTTGCTGGAGCTTCGTGGACACTCACCCCTCCTCACTCCTGCTTTCTAAATACTGGCTCTCAGAGCCTCTGATCTCTAAGGCCCTACGTCCCAGCTTTTAAGAATCTTTTCTTCCTGATTTCTGCCCTTAAATATATATATATATATATTATGACGATTCTGTAAGTTCTTATGTAACGATTTATTTAATTTGCTTATTGGGTTTACTTCTTTAATCATTATTACCTCTGTTTATTATTGTATCTCCTTTTAGACTAATAAAGCAACAAGTCTCATTTTAAATTGGTATGAATCTTTATATAAATTCAAAGTTATGTTTTACAACATGCTACACATAGGATTCAAACATGATTCAAATGAATTTTTATATGATGCTAAATTATCATGGTTATAAAGGTCTATTCAGATTAACATGCTAATTTAGAATGTATGTTTAACTACCTATGTCCTTACCAGTTCCTGAATGAATGAATAAATGCATTTCTCCCACCTGTGATCTGGGTTGGTTGGCCACTAGGGTTTCCGGCCAATGGATTTGGTATAACAGATTGAAATAGAATTTTAGAGTTGTTGTTCTGTGCTGTTCTACTATGCTGTTGCTTCTAAAACTCCTATCTCAGGAGTTACTAAATACGAGTTTTTGCCTA
>NW_026587886.1:0-1640 GCF_907164565.1 Psammomys obesus | reverse complement strand
CACAGGGGCCAAGTCAGTAGACAGAGGACTCTTGAGGAGAGATGCTGTTCAGACCTCATCAGATATGCCACAGAAAGAACGCATTAAGCCACAGGTCACACTGAGATGGCCAGCTTAGAGATGAACATCTCCACTGTGCATCTGACTGGATTTGGATTCAACTGGGAGATGTATGTCTGGATATGTCTGTATCTGTGAGGATGTTTCCAGGACCATTCTCATGAGGAGAGGTGGACTCCCTGTGCATGCAGACTCTGTCATTACATGGTCTGTTTTCCAGGGTTGAATAAAAAGAAGAAAAGAAATACCCGTGTCCCCTGTTCCATGCATTCCATTTTTTCCCAGTGTTGGAGTCTCTGTTGCCTGTTTGCCACAGTGAATTCTGCCACACATTCCCCTCCAGTATGGATTGTCCCTTTTAAACTGTGAGCCAAAATGTATGTTTTTGAGAGTTATTTTTGAAAGCAATGAAAAACATAACCAATACAAGCTCCAATTCTTCTCTACCTGTGGATCCCATCCTGGCCATCCTACAGAAATAGAGAAAAAAAGGCTTGGGACTTGAAATGCTGCTGTCTGTCTGTACACCACCTGCACCTCTGAGAGGACCCACTCCTCTCTGCTAGAAAGGACATGGTTTCTCACGTTGGGCCATGCCAGGCATTTTTTCACTCCAATAGTTCGATTCGTACAGGAGACTATGTTATTTAAGGGGGGAGGGGTATTTATGTTTTTCTATGTCTTGTTTATGTTCTCCTGCAGGGAAAATACATTTCTAAGTTCAATAAAACTGATTCCTCCTTGTTAGGGTAAAGGATCAGTCATGCTCCATCCTCCCTTGCAGCCTTGCCCTAAGGAAACTATGTTACACTACCTTACAAGGTCACCCTAGGAAGCCAAGAATCTCTCAACATGCTTAGAGCAACCTTGTGTAGTTGGAGACGAGGCTGTTTCTTGGAAGGCCCCTTGTCTTAAGGATCAATAGATTCCTGGGTGCTGTGAAGTCTACAGCCCTTTCAGAGGCTCCATCGATTCTTGGCGTATGTGCCCGTCTCCCACCTCTTCATAACAGCCACTCAAGACTTTTCAGCAATAAAGCCTGCTTCAACTCCAAGGGTAGAACACTGCAAGCCTCTTCTCCCGGCTGCATGGCATTTTGGGGTTCAGAGCTGCCAGCTGGGAGAAGAAACACTCTTGTGTGGAGATGGCATTGCAACAAATGCTCCCCATCGTGTCAGCATGATCCCCTCAGAAAGACATTTGTTCTCCTCTCCAAGGTATCCTGTCCCCTGTCACCAAAACGTGACTCCAGCACTTTTTCAATTGGTGTCAGTATGGAATGGGAAGGAATTATCAGGAAGCCGAACCATTGTAAAGTGTGCTGGCATTTATTTCAACCTCACTGGAAAAGATTCTGGGGAGAGCAGGGACCTGGGCAGCAGCAGGTCTTGCTCACTGCCCATGGCCCCATGGCTAGGACTGCTGTGATCTCGGCCTCGTTGAATCCAGAGTCCCCTCCTAAGGAGGAAGCAGAGAGACAAGGGTGGCTTTCCAGGACCTTCTTGGAGGAGCAGGCTCCCTGGTTCCAGTTGACCCATTGGAAGAGTTCTCCATGGTGTGAGCCAAGGCAACACCTTCGT
>NW_026587885.1:0-6722 GCF_907164565.1 Psammomys obesus | reverse complement strand
TGAGCAAATGTCCTTATTTTGTACTTGAGACTCTTTTGGTTATATGCTTAGGGGTGGTGCAGCTGGATCTTGAGGAAGCACTATTCCTAGTTGTCTAAGAAAGCACCAGATTGATTTCCAGAGTGGTTTTACAAGTTTACTTCCTACCAGCAGTGGAAGAGGGTTCCCCTTTCTCCACAACCTCTGCAGCAACTGTTGTCTCTTGAGCTTTTGATCTTAGAAATTCTGACAGTTGTAAGGTGAAATCTTAGGGTGGTTTTGATATGCATTTCCCTGATGGCTAATGAGGTTGAGCATTTCTTTAAGTGCTTCCCTGCCATTCACTATTCCTCTATTGAGAATTCTCTGTTTAGTGCTATACTCCATTTTTTAATTGGATTACTTGATTTTTTGATGTTTAATTTCTTTAGTTCTTTATATATACTGATTTTTTGTCCTCTGTCTGTTATAGAGTTGGTGAAGATCCTTTCCCAATCTGTAGGCTGTCATTTTGTTCTGATGACAGTGTCCTTTGCTTTACAGAAGCTTTTCAGTTTCATAAGGTCCCATTTATTGATTGTTGTTCTTAGAGCCTGTGCTGTTGGTGTTCTGTTCATGAAGTCTTTTCCTCTGCCAATGAATACAAGGCTCTTCCCCACTTTTTCTTCTAAGCGTTTTAGGTTGAGGTCTTTGATCCACTTGGACTTTAGTTTTGTGCAGGGTGTTAAGGAATGATCGATTTACATTTTTCTACATGTAGATGTACAGTTAGACCAGCACTATTTCTTGAAGATACTGTCTTTTTCCCATTGAATGTTTTTGGCAACTTTGTAAAAATCTTCGTAAGTGTGTGGATTTATGTCAGAATCTTCTATTCAATTCCATTGATCCACCAGTCTATTTCTATACCAGTACCATGCAGTTTTTAGTATTGTTGCTCTATAGTAGAGCTTGAAATGGAGATACCTCCAGAAGATCTTATATTGTAGAGTATCGTTTTAGCAATTCTGGGTTTCTTATTGTTTCATATGAAGGTGAGAATATTTCTTTCAAGCTCTGTAAAGAATTGTGTTGGTAATTTGATAAGAATTGCACTGAATGTGTAGATTGCTTTTGGTAAGATGGCCATTTTTACTATGTTAGTTCTACCAAGCCATTAGCATGGGAGATCTTTCCACCTTCTGATATCTTCTTCTAATTCTTTCTTCAGAGACTTGAAATTTTTTCATACATGTCTTTGACTTGCTTGTTTAGGGTTACACCAAGGTACTTTATGTCGTTTGTGGCTATTTTAAAGATGTAGATAGCTGGAAATAATCAAAATCATTGCTGAAATCAATACATTAGAAACAAAAAAATAAAACTTCAAAGAATCAATGAAACAAAGAGCTGGTTCTTCGAGAAAATCAACAAGATAGACAAACCGTTAGCCAAGCTAACTAAAAGGCAGAGAAACACCATCCAAATCAACAAAATCAGAAATAAATGGGGACATAATTACAGACAGGAAGGAAACCCAAAGAATCATTAGAACTTACTTCAAAGTCTGTATGCCACAAAATTTAAAAATATAAATGAAATGGGAAATTTTCTCGATCAATTCTACTTACCAAAGCTGAATCAAAACCAGGTAAATCAATTAAATAATCCTATATGCCCTAAGAAAATAGAAGAGGTCATCAAAAGTCTCCCATCCAAAAAAAGCCCAGGACCAGATGGTTTCAGCACAGAATTCTCCCAGACCTTCAAAAAATAGTTAACTCTAGTTCTCTTCAAACTAAATAGAAACAGCAGGAACACTACCAAATTCATTCTATGAAGCCATAGTCACCTTGGCATCTAACCCTTACAAAGACCCAACAAGGAAAAAGAATTTCAGGCCAATCTCACTTATGAACATTGATGCAAACATACTCAACAAAATACTTGCACCCGAATACAAGAACACATCAAAGATGTCATCCACTATGACCAAGTTGGCTTCAATGCAAGCATGCAGGGGTGATTCAATATATGGAAATTCATCAATGTGATCCACCATATCAACAAACTGAAGGAGAAAAAACACATGATCATCTCCTTAGATGCTGAAAAGTCATTTGACAAAATCTAACATACATTCATGTTTAAAGTTTTGGAGAGATCAGGGATAAAAGGCACATAACTGAACATAGTAAAGGCAATATACAGCAAGCCTATAGCCAATATCAAACTCATTGTAGAGAAACTTAAAACAATCCCACTGCAATCAGGGGCAAGGCAAGGCTGCCCACTCTCTCCATATCTCTTCTGGAAATCTTTGCTAGAATAATATGACAGTTGAAGATCAAGCAGATACAAATTTGGAAAGGAAGAAATCAAAGTATCACTATTTGCAGATGATAGGATAGCATACCTGAGTGACCCTAAAAATTCTGCCAGGGAAATCCTTTAGCTTATAAACACCTTCCGCAAAGTGGCTGGATACAAAATTAACAACAACAAAAAAATCTGTAGTGCTTCTGTATACAAAAGACAAAAGGGCTGAGAAAGAAATTAGGATAGCATCTCTTTAAGTTTTTCTCTCCCATTAGATATTCCTCTACAGAGAATTCTCTGTTTAACTCTGTATCTCATTTTTTAATTGGATTACTTCGTGTGTTAGTGTTTAAATTCTTCAATTCTTTATCTATTCCAGATATTAGCCTATGTTTAACATAGGGTTGGTGAAGATACTATCCCAGTCTGTGTGCTGTCGTTTTTTTTTTTCTTTTTTTCTGTATGTTTTTTTATTTTTATTAATTACACTTTATTCACTTTGCATCCCCCCATAAGTCCCTCCCTCCTCCCCTCCCAATCCCATCTTCCTACCCCCTTCTTCATGCATGCCCCTCCCCAAGTCCACTGATACAGGAGGTCTTCCTCTCCTACCTTCTGATCTTAGTTGTTCAGATCTCATCAGAACTGGCTGCATTGTCTGCTTCTGCAGCCTGCTAAGGCTGCTCCCCCCTCAGAGGGAGGTGATCAAAGAGCAGGCCAATCAGATTATTTCAGAGGCAGTCCCTCTTCCCATTACTATGAAACCCACTTGGACACTAAACTGCCATGGGCTACATCTGTGCAGGAGTTCTAGTTTATCTCCATACACTTGGTTGGTGTAAGGACTCTGGGAAGAACCCTGTGTTCAAAATTCTTGTTCTGTTGCTCTCCTTGTGGAATTCCTGTCCTCTCCAGATCTTACTATTTCCCACTACTTACATAAGATTCCATGCTAATTGCCCAACAGTTGGCCATAAGTCTCAGCCTCTGCTTTGACAGTCTGTAGGGCAGAGTCTTTCAGAGGTCCTCCATAGTGGATTTCTAGCTTGATTTCTGTTTTCTTCTTCTTATGATGTCCATCCTCTTTGCCTTTTGGGATGGTGATTGAGCATTTTAGTCAGTGTCTTCTTCTTGATTAGTTTCTTTAAAGGTACAGATATCAGTAGGTTTATCTTATATTACATGTCTATATGAGTGAGTATATACTCTGTGTGTCTTTCTGCTTCTGGGACAGCTCACTGAGGATGATTCTTTCCAGGTCCCACCATTTACCTGAAAATTTCAAAAATTCCTTATTTTTCATTGCTGAGTAATATTCCATTGTGTAGATATACCATTATTTCTGCATCCATTCTTCAGTTGAGGGGCATCTGGTCTGTTTCCAGCTCCTGGCTATTACAAATAAGGCTGCTAAAAACACGTTTCAGAAAATGTCTTTATTGTGTACTTGAGCCTTTTTTGGATTACAAAAGCAATCGCCAGATTCAATGCAATTCCCATCAAATTACCAACACAATTCTTCACAGAATTTAAAAGAAAAATTCTCAACTTCATATGGAATAACAAGAAACCCAGAATTGCTAAAACAATCCTCTACAACAAAAGATCTTCTGGAGGTATCTCCATCCCTTACCTTAAGCACTACCATAGAGCAACAGTAACAAAAACTGCATGGTACTGGCTTAGAAACAGAATGGTGGATCAATGGAACTGAAAAAAAGACCCAGAAATAAACTCACACACTTATGGACACCTGATCTGTGACAAAGATGCCACAACCATATAATGGAAAACAGCATCTTCAACAAATGGTGCTGGTACAACTGGATGTCTACATGTAGAAACATGGAAATAGATCCATCCTTATCACCCTGCACAAAACTAAAGTCCAAGTGGATCAAAGACCTCAACATAAAACCATACACATTAAATCGCTTAGAAGAAAAAGTGGGGAATACCCTAGAACTCATTGGTACAGGAGACAACTGCCTGAACAGAACAAGAACAGCACAGGCTCTAAGAGCAACAATCAATAAATGGGACCTTATGAAACAGAAAAGCTCATGTAAAGCAAAGGACACTGTCATCAAAACAAAAGAAATACCTACAGATTGGAAAAAATCTTCACCAAAACTTTTTCTGACAGAGGGCTAATACCCAGTATATATAAAGAACTAAAGAAGTTGAAAAGCAGCAAATGAAGTAATCCAATTAAAAAATAGGCAACAGCGCTAAACAGAGAATTGTCTGTAGATGATTATAGAATGGCAGAGAAACACTTAAAGAAATGCTCAACCTCATTAGCCATTAGGGAAATGCAAATCAAAAATGACCCTGAGATTTCACCTTATACCAATCAGAATGGCCAAGATGAAAAACTGGAATGACAACACATACTGGAGAGGATGTGGAGATCTAGGAACCCTCCTCCACTGCTGGTGGGAATGTAAACTTGTAAAACCACTCTGTAAATCAATCTGGCACTTTCTCAGACAACTAGTAATAGTTCTTCCTCAAGATCCAGCCATGTCATTTGGTTCTTACAACAGTATCCTTTGCTTTTTAGAAGCTTTGAGAACCATGAGATCCCATTTATTGATTGTTGATCTTAGAGCCTGTGCTCTTGGTGTTTTGTTTAGGAAGTTGTTTCTTGTGGCAATAAGTTCTAGGCTCTTCCCCATGTAGCTAATGACTTTACAAATACCTTTGACCCTCATGGATTTTAGACTTTCCTTTCATATAAGTTTCAATACCTCACTTTTTTTTTTTTTTTTTTTTTTTTTTTTTTACAATTTTCAGTGCTTTTAAAAATTATTTGTATCTCTTTCCACTTAGATAGGTAAATTTCCCTGCTGAAAACTGAGTCCATGACCCAGGTCACAAATAGTGTGAGAAGAGAAGGAAGCTCCACAAATTGTACACAAACACACAGAGCCATCCCACATAATCATCTCCACTCATGCATGTATGATTTCCCTACATGCTTACAATTTAATGCACTCTTCCTCTCACACACACAGGCACATTAAAATGTAATAAAAATTTTCATACTCTAACCAGAGTAGCTGGAGATACCACAACGTTTTTCACTCATGATTTTATTGTATAATTGATATTTTTCATTTATACTAAGAGTTTGTATTTTTGAAAGGTATATATCCTAGCATTTCCATTTTAGCTTGATGCTCTCTTTCTTTTTTTCCCTTAATTCTTCTCTTCTTCCTCTCTCTCCCTTCTTTCTTTTCTTTTTGTTTTACTTCCTTTCACACTCCCCATACCTTATAATTGGAACTTAACATGTACCACTTTTGCCACCAATTACTTAAGTTTCTCATAGCATCTTAATCAGAAAGAGTATTACATTTAATAATTTATTTTATTCCAATTATGTATTATTGCTCAATCTTTGTTCAAAGCCAGCAAATTCATTTTACAAAGAGCCCTCTAAGCATGAACTTCCTACCTTTTGGAATTTACGCTAATTTTCTAGGACATTTCTAAGGCAAGAATTCTGGGGCAAGAGAACTGCAAGGTAATATTTCCTTGGCTACTTTGAATTGTGTCAAGAAAGAGCCTGACACAGAGGACCTCTTAAAGTCTCTGCCCTGCAGACTATCAATTCAGATGCTGAGACTTATTGGCAAACTTTGGTCAGAGTGCAGGGAATCTTAGGAAAGAAGTGGGAAACAGTAAGATCTGGAGAGGAGAGGAATTCCACAAAGAGAGCAACAGAAACAAAAAGAAAAAAGAAAAACTGAGCACAGGGGTCTTTCCTCAGAGTGATACTCCAACCAAGGCCTATGCATGGAGATAACCTAAGACCCCTGTACATATGTAGCCCATGGCAGTTCAGTATTCAAGTGGGTTCCATTGTAATAGGAAAAGGGACTGTCTCTGACATGAACTGATTTTTTTGCTCTTTAATTAACTCCCCCTGAGGGGGGAGCAGCATTACCATTCCACACAAGAAGACAATGCAGCCACTCCTGATGAGACCTAATTGACTAGGATCAAAAGGAAGGAAAAGAAGACCTCTCCTATCAGTGGACTTGCAGAGGGTGGAGGAAGGGAGGAATTGGGATGGGAGTAGGGAGGGAACCACAGGGGGGATACAAAGTGAGTAAAATGTAATTAATAATGAATTTTTAAAAATTATATAAGTGGGAAAAAGGAAAAGGTAAAGACAGATTGTAGCTGTAATGGTAATGAAGAGTTTGTTGTGAGGCATGCATACATTGCCACCACGGATTGTTGCATGGAGCTAGAGTGAGGTGGAGACATACAAACCTTGGACATCTCATCCTTGGGATGGGTAGGTGGAAGCATTGCTATTTCCCTGTTCTGTGCCAGCATGCCTGGGCTTCTACTTGTTTGGCTCTATTTGTCTGTATATCTTTAGGAGCTATGTTCATTACCTCTTTATGTGCTTCTATTTGTGTGGCTCT
>NW_026587884.1:0-9018 GCF_907164565.1 Psammomys obesus | reverse complement strand
CTAAGGGTTTGTCTATCTTGTTGATTTTCTCAAAGAACCAGCTTTTTGTTTCATTGATTCTTTGAATAGTTTTATTTGTTTCTAATTGATTGATTTCAGCCCTGAGTTTGATAATTTTCCAGCCTTCTGCTCCTCTTGGTGTATCTGCTTCTTTTTTTTCTAGGGTTTTCAGTTGGGCCATTAAGTTCTTTGTATGTGATGTTACGAATTTCTTCTTGAAGGCACTTAGTGCTATAAATTTTCCCCTGAGCACTGCTTTCAATGTGTCCCATAAATTTGGGTATGTTGTGCCTTCATTTTCATTGATTTCTAGGAAGTCTTTAATTTCTTTCTTTATTTCTTCCTTAACCCAGCTGTCGTTGAGTAACAAGTTGTTCAGTTTCCATGTGCGTGTAGGCTGTTTGTTATTTCTGTTGTTGTTGAGGTCCAGCTTAGGTCCATGGTGGTCAGATGGAATACAAGGAATTATTTCAATCTTTTTGTATCTGCTGAGGCTTTCTTTATGACCAACTATATGGTCTATTTTGGAGAAGGTTCCATGGGGTGCTGAAAAGAAGGTATACTCTTTTGAGTTTGGATGAAAAGATCTGTAGACGTCTATTAGGTCCATTTGATTTAGGGTCTCTGTAAGTGTTTTTATTTCCCTATTTGTTTTCTGTCTAGTTGATCTGTCCCTTGGTGAGAGTGGAGTGTTGAAGTCTCCCACTATTAGGGTTTTAGGATCAATGTGTGATTTAAGCTTTAATATTGTTTCATTTACGAATGTAGGTGCTCTTGTATTTGGGGCATAGATATTCAAAATTGTGATGTCCTCTTGTTGGATTTTTCCTTTGATGAGAATATAGTGGCCCTCCTTATCTTTTTTGATTAACTTGGGTTGAAAGTCTATTTTATTAGATATTAGGATGGCTACTCCAGCTTGTTTTCTGGGACCATTTGCTTGAAAGACATTTTTCCAACCCTTTATTCTGAGGTAGTGTTTATCTTTGTTGCATAGGTCTGTTTCTTGGATGCAACAGAATGATGGATGCTGTTTCCAAAACCATTCCGTTAGTCTGTGTCTTTTAATTGGGGAGTTGCGTCCGTTGATGTTGATAGAAACTAGTGACCAACAATTGTTACTTACTTTAGATGTGGTGTTGGTCGTGTCACTGAGTTTCTTTGCTTGTCTTCTTTTGGTTTTTTTGTTGTGTAGTTATCTATTTCCTCTGTTTCCTTCGATGTAGTTGTTTTCTTTGGTTTGGAGTTTCCCTTCTAGTAACTTCTGTAGAGCTGGGTTACAATGTAGATATTATTTAAATTTGGTTTTATCTTGGAATATCTTGAATTCTTCGTCTATGTTGATTGAAAGTTTTGCTGGGTATAGTAGTCTGGGTTGGAATATGTGGTCCCTTAAGGACTGTATGACTTCTGTCCAGGCCCTTTTGGCTTTCATAGTTTCTGTTGAGAAATCTGGTGTCATTCTGATAGGTCTACCTTCATATATTACTTGGCCTTTTTCCCTTGCTGCTTTTAGAATTTTTTCTTTGTTTTGTAGGTTCAGTGTTTGCCTGAATTTCCGTGTTCATTTCTCTGAGAGCACGATTTGTTACCTCTTGGTTAATCTTGATTTCTTTGGTTATTTCTCTGAGGGCTTTGTTCATTTCATCCTCATGGGCCTCTAATAGCTGGAGAAACATAGTTTTGAGGTCGCTTTCTTGTATGTCTAGTGAATTGAAGTGTCCATGTTTTTGTGGGGTTGCTGGTGAGGTCATTATGTCCTGATTTTTGTTGGGAGTGTTCTTTGTCTGCCTCTAGCCATCTGGTTATTTATAATCCTCACTAGTTGTTCCTCGAGATTGTAGTTTGGACTATGATCCTCTCTTTCTTTTTTCTGGACTGTTTTTTCAGGAAGATGAGAGAGGTTCACTGCTTTGGGAGTGTGCACTGTGTTTTCAGTTTTGCCTAAGTAAGGAATGTGACGCTGGAGCTATTCGCGTGAGCTTTTAGCGGGCACAGTGTGCATGCACGGATTCTCTGACTATTGCAGTGGCCTGCAAGCCACTATTATGCAGTTCTGACTGAGATCCAGGGATTGTTTGCCTGGATTACCCTGGTGGACCCGCAAGGCAGAGGCTTCAATGTTGGGGTTGCTATCCCAAGAATCCCTATGATGCCCACACTCGGGTGTGGGTAGCAGGGATCTCCTCTGGTTGCTTCTGTGGAGAGGCCCTGGTTCTGGGGCAATCTCTCCCTAGAAGGCTTACTCACTCTCTTGCAAGACCAGTTGGAATGCATAGGGGTTCCCTTTGCTCACTACTCTCTGTTTTGGTCCTGCTTCGGAAGTGCACGAGTAGGCTAACAGTCAGTTCTGTGATACTGTGCCCGCAGGACTTAGTGTCCACCTTTCCTGTGTGCTGCCTCTTTGTACTTTCCCTCTGCCAGAAGGGGTTATGTTGACTGGTCCCTGGGTGGCGCCTGAAAGAGTTAGGATGAGTGTACTCAATCCCAGATCCCGGGCCCAGATCTCTCTGCCAGAAGCAGCCTAGTGGTAGAATCTATGTTTGCTGATCACAAGAAAGTATCGGGTAGGGTTGAGTGTCCTCAGATCCAGAGCTTGGGTTTCTCTGCTAGGGGCCACTGGGTGAGCTGGAGAAAGGGTGCTCTATCCTTGGCAGGCTGCCTCTCTGTCCTTCCCCTCTGACCTTCCTCTCTGCTAGGGCAAGTTTATGGAGGTGCTCTCAGGGGAGTGCCAGCAGGGGTTGGGGCTTCTCAGTTGGATCCTGAGCCCTGAGCCGGCGTTTCTCTGCCAGGGGTCGGGGGGGGGGCACTGGTGATAGAACTTGCTGCTAGACGTTATTATGCTGGACCCAGGATAATCTCAGGATGTGTAGAATGACCATAGTCCCAGATCCCGAGCTGTAGTTTGTTTGCTAGGAGCGGCCGGCAGCACTGGAGTTCCGGCACTGTGAAGCCACTATGTGCCTCTTTATCCTTCTGCTCAGCTGTGGCAGGGTTATGGCAGCGTTTGGGGGAGTGCCCGAAAGGATTGGGTTTTCTCAGCCCTGATTTCGGGTTGGGGTACAGACAATGTGGTCTGTGGCAGATTCTACTGGATGCCTCCTGCCTCCTCCGAAGAGGGAGTAGTGATTTTGAGCTGGGCCCACAGCTGCGCAGCTGTAATCCGTGCACTGCGGGGGCTCGATTGTGATGGCGGCAGGTATCTGAGGTCCGAGAGACCTTCCAGGGAAAGACTGGGTGACCTGTGACCAGTCTGGCAACTTTGCTTCCCCGTGGGTTTTTTTTGCGACTGGGACTCTCAGCCTCAGGCACCCTTGTGCCCACCAATCAGCCTGGGAAAGCGATCGGGACAAGCAGGCTTGCGGCATCAGCCCTGAGACCAAAGCTTGCATTAGCCGGGTTCTCTTCCGGGTTCTGGCTGGGCAGACGAGAGTGAACCCAACCGATTCCCACGCCGCCGTGGGAGCCTCCCCTCACCTGGGAAACACAATCGATCGCTGTTGTTTTAGGGCCCAGAGTTCAGTCTCCTGGTCACTGCACGGAGTGTGTTGTCCCACTTCTCAGACATGGTGTTCTCCCGGTGCCGCCATCTTGCCCCCCCCCCAGATTTGATTTTTTTTTATAGTGTCCTATATTTCCTAGGTGTTTTCAGTCAGAAGTTATTATAGACTGAACATTTTCTTTGACTATGTTTCAATTTATTTTGTTGTATCTTTAACACCTGAGAGTCTCTCTTCTATCTCTTGTATTCTATTGGTGGTCTTTGAATCTATCATTCCTGTTCATGTACTTAAATTTTACATCTTCAAAATTCCCTCATTTTGTGTTTTCTTTATTGCTTCCATTTCCATTTTTTTGGTCTTGAACAGTTTTATTCCTCCCCCCCCCCCACTGAGTTAATTCATTAATTTACTAGTTAAGGACTTCTGACTTCTTCATAAGCTGTTTTCTGGTATTTTACTTGTGCTTCAGCTATGTTGGAATATTCAGTGCCTGTTATGGTAGGATAGCTAGTTTCAAGTGGAAACATTATTGCCCTGGCAGTTATGTGTCTGTGCTATCATCTAGGTGTTAGTTTTGGGTGATTATAAGTCTAGATGCTGATGTCTGGATTTTTCTTTGGTAGGTGGTGTTTTCTCCCCTTGGTTTCCGTTGTCTCTGGATTTTCAGAGAATGTGATGCCAGCAGGAAATTTTCTTTAGATTTGACAGTTGTGGCCACTGGAGATTCCTGATAAAATATGTATTGAAAGCTAACACTTAGGAATGGGGATGGTATGGAAACTGAAGAAGTTCACAGGAGGGATGAGTGCATAAATTTCAAACCAGTATGTGCTTATTTTGTCTCCTTGGAATAGGGGGCTAGGCAGTGAAAAGAGGTCACACAAAAAGGTCTGATAATCACTGAACATGAGACATCGGAGTTAAATCTAGAAAGACAGAAAGAGACGGAGGGTATATTGATAGTGTACCTGCTTTCTTAACAGGAGTGGTCTGTAAGTTACCTGGGATCACATTCTGGATTTGGGAACTGGGATAAAGAAAAAAAAAGTGGGAGAGAGGACTTAGACAGGAAGATCTGTGGGATCCAGAGGAGAAGTTGGGGGGGGCAGGAGAAAGTGCCAGCAGGAGATGTGGTATAGAGATAGAAATGGGACTGGGAACCATAAACTTGCCCTAGTGGAGGGGAAGGTCAGAGAGGCAGCCTGCCACAGACCACAGAAGCCCTTCTCCAGCGCACCTGGTAGAGAAACCCAAGTTCTGGATCTGAGGACACTCAAACCTAACTGGTACTCTCCTGGAGCCACCAACATATGCACTAGCACCAGGCGGCTTCTAGCAGAGAGATCTGGGCAAAGGAACTGGGATTGACGACAGGACACTCAACCCAACTCTTTCTGGTGCTACCCAGGACCAGCCACCATAAGACTTTCCTGGCACAGTGGAAGTTCAGAGATGAAGGACAGAGTGCAGATGGACAGCAAGTCCTGCTGCTACAGTGCCACAGAGCTGACTGTTAGCCTACCCCTGAATTTGCCCCAGCAGGATCAAATTGGAGAATAGAGAGCAAGGGGAACCCTTGTGAAATCCAACTGGTCCTGCAATGGAGTGAGTGTGCCTTCTAGGGAGTGTTTGCCCCAGACCCAGACTCTCTTCACAAGCCACCAGACAACAGATCCCTGCCACCCACACCCCTAGTATGGGCATCATAGGGATTCTTGGGATAGTGATCCCAATGCTGAAGCCTCTGCCTTGTGAGACTACTAGTGAAATCCAGGCAAACAATCCCTGGATCCCAGACAGAGCTCCATACTAGTGGCCTGCAGGCCACTGCAATAGTCAGGGTATCCGTGCATGCACACTGCGCTGCCTGATAAAAGTGCATGCAAATAGCTTTCGCATCACATTCCTTACTTAGGTAAATCTGAAACCACAATGCACACTCGCAAACCAGTGAACCTCTCTCATATTCCTGAATAAACAGTCCAGAAAACAGAAAGAGAAAATCTTAGCCTGAACTACAACTCCAGAAGCAAACAGTGATTTATAGATAACCAGATGTCCAGAGGCAGACTTAAGAACACACCCAACAAAAATCAAGACACTATGGCTTCACTAGCAACCCCACTAATCAATGGACACTTCAGTTCACTAGATACACAAGAAAATGACTTTAAAACTATGTTTTTCCAGCTATTAAAGATGAAATGAACAAAGCCCTCAAAGAAAGAGCCAAAGAAATTGAGATGAACAAAGAGAAAATAAATAAAGCTAAAATCCCCAATAAAAAAACACAGACTAACATGGTTGCAGAAACAAGATCAAACATTCTGTTGCATCCAAGAAATACACCTATATAACAAAGATAAGCACTACCTTATATGAAAGGGCTGGAAAATGTTTTTCAAGCAAATACTTCCAGAAAACAACGTGGAGTACCACCCTAATATCTAATAAAATAGACTTTCAACCAAATTTAATCAAAAAAGATAAGGAGGGCCAGTATATTCTCATCAAAGAAAAAATCCACCAAATTTGAACATCTATGCCAGAAATACAAGAGTGCCTACATTCATGAATAAAATATTATTAAAGCTTAAATCACACATTGATCTTAATACCTTAACAGTGGGAGACTTCAACACCCCACTCTCACCAAGGGACAGATCAATGAGACAGAAACCAAATAGGGAAATAAAGTCACTTACAGTGTCCCTAAATCAAATGGACCTAATAGACGTCTACAGAACTTTCCACCCATACTCAAAGGAGTATATATTCTTTTCAGCACCACATGGAACCTTCTCCAAAATAGACCATATAGTTGGTCACAAAGAAAGCATCAACAGATACAAGAAGACTGAAATAATCCCTTGTATTCTATCTGACCACCATGGACTAAAGCTGGACCTCAACAACAAGGGAAATAACAAAAAGCCGACATGCACATGGAAACTGAACAACTTGCTACTCAATGACAGCTGGGTCAAGGAAGAAATAAAGAAAGAAATTAAAGACTTCCTAGAATTCAATGAAAATAAAGGCACAACATACCCAAACTATGGGACACATTGAAAGCAGTGCTCAGAGGAAAATTCATAGCACTAAGTGCCTTCAAGAAGAAATTTGTAACATCACATTCAAGCAACTTAATGGCCCAACTGAAAATCCTAGAAAAAAAAAAAAAAGAAGCAGATGCACCAAGAGGAGCAGACAGCTGGAAATAATAAAATTCAGGGCAAAAAATCAATCAATTAGACACAAATAAAACTACTCAAAGAATCAATGAAACCAAAAGTTGGTTCTTTGAGAAAATCAAAAAGATAGAAAAACCCTTAGCCAAGCTAACTAAAAAGCAGAGAGAATCTATCCAAATCATAATGAAAAGGGTGACATAACTACAGACACTGAGGAAATCCAAACAATCATTAGGTCATACTACAAAAGCCTATATGCCACAAAATTTGAAAATCTACAAGAAATGGATAATTTTCTTGATAGATTCCATCTACCAACATTAAGTCAAGATCAGGTAGAAAGACTGAATAGCCCTATATCCCCCAAGGAAATTGAAGCAGTCATTAACAGTCGCCCCTCCAAAAGAAGCCTGGTTTCAGTGCAGAATTCTACTACACCTTCAAAGAAGTACTAACGCCAATACTCCTCAAACAATTCCACAAAATAGAAACACAAGAAACATTACCAAACTCATTCTCCAAAGTCACAGTCACTTTGATATCTAAAACACAAAGACCCAACCAAAAAAAGAGAACTTCAGACCTATTTCTCTTTTGAATATTGATGCAAAAATAATCAAATACTGGCAATCTGAACCCAAGAACACATAAAAGATATCATCCACTACAACCAAGTAGGCTTCATCCTAGGCAAGCAAGGGTGGTTCAATATACAGAAATCCATCAATGTAATCCACCATATAAATAAACTGAAGGAGAAAAATCAAGAAATCCAATTAAAAATGGGGTACAGAGCTAAACACAGAATTCTCAGTGGTGGAATACAGAATGGCAGAGAAACACTTAAAGAAATGCTCAATGTCCTTAGCCATCAGAGAGATGCAAGTCAAAATGACCCTGAGATTTCACCTTACACCCACCAGAATGGCTAAGATCAAAAACTCAAGTGACAACACATGGTGGAGAGGTTGTGTAGAAAGGGGAAATCTCCTCCATTGCTGGTGGGAATGCAAACTGGTACAACCACTTTGGAAATCAGTCTGGTGCTTTCTTAGATAGTTAAGAATAGTGCTTCCTCAAGATTCAGCTATACCACTCCTAGGCATATATCCAAAAGATGCTCAAGTACACAACAAGGACATTTGCTCAACCATGTTTGTAGCAGCTTTATTTGTAATAGCCAGAACCTGGAAACAACCCAGATGTCCCTCAGTTGAGGAATAGATACAGAAAATGTGGTATTTTTACACAATGGAACACTACTCAGCAATTAAAAATGAGGAAATAATGAAATTTGAAGGCAAATGGTGGGACTTAGAAATGATCATCCTGAGTGACATATCCCAACAGCAGAAAGACACACATAGTATATCCTCAATTATAAGGCCTATAAGATAGGAGAAATATATTGAAATCTATCCACCTAAAGAAGATAAACAAGAAAGAGGACCCAGGGTATGGTGATCAATCCTCACTTAGAAAGACAAATGGGATGAGCATTGGATGTAGGGTCAAACAAGTAACAGGACAGGAGCCTACCACAGAGGGCCTCTGAAAGACTCTACCTAGCAGTTTATAAAAGCAGATACTAAGACTCATAACCAAACCTCTGGCAGATTCCAGGGAATCAAAAAAAGGGGGGGGGTTAATATAATATGACTGGGAGAGGACAGGAGTTCCACAAGGACCAAATATATCTGGGCACAGGGGTCTTTTATGAGACTGTTATTCCAAACAAAGACCATGTATGGATGCAACCTAGAGCCCCTTCTCAGATGTAGCTCAGTATCCAATGAGGACCCTGGTAAGGGGAATAGGGACTGTTTCTGACATGAACTTGATGGTGGGCTCTTTGACCTCGCCCCCCCTCCCCAGGTAGGACCAGCCTTTCTAGGCCACAGAGGAGGACTTTGTAGCCAGTCCTGAAGTCACCAGATAAACCAGTATCTGATGTAAGGGGATGAAGTTTTCCCTTATCAGTGTACTTGGAAAGGGGCAAGGAAGAGATGAGGGTGGGAGGGTGGGATTGGGAGGGAACGAGGGACTGGGATACAGCAGGGACACAAAGTTAACAAACTGTAACTAATATTTAAAAAAATAAAAATTAAAAAAATAAACTGATAGACTAGGATCAGAAGGAAGGAGAGGATGACTTCCCCTATCAGTGGACTTGGGGAGGGGTGTGGGCAGAGAAGAGGGAGAAAGGGTTGCATTGGGAGGGGAGGGGGGAGGGAGCTACAGGGATAATACAAAGTTAATAAAGTATAATTAATAAAAATAAAACTATGTCAAATAAAAAAAAACAAAGAAATCAAGGACAA
>NW_026587883.1:0-5375 GCF_907164565.1 Psammomys obesus | reverse complement strand
GCCCGGGACGACCGGGTCTTGGCCTTGGCGCGGGCCTTGCCGCCCTGCTTGCCGCGTCCAGACACTATGGCCTTTGGATATGAAAAAAGGAGAAAGAAAAAGGTAAAGAAGAGCCAGTAGTAATTGGTAGAGAAGGGGAAGTACTTATACTAACGGGAGGAATTGTGCCTGTGTGTCTCTCATTGGTTAACACTCAGTAACCAATAGAAAGTGAGAATTTGAGTTCCTCATTTGCATACGGCGTTTTTTGTTTTTTTTTTTTCTCCCTATCCACTTTTATATTTAATTTTACTTTAAAAATATATGCACATACATGTACGCGTACGCATACACATATACGGAAATTGAACTCTGGTCCTCATGACCAAGATGCAAGAGTTTTTCTGACTGTCTTTCCCAGCCTTTACTTAAATGCATATAATTTAGTAACTTTTTTTTTTTTTTTTTCCTAACGATTTCGATATTCTTAAAACCTCAAATAACAGCAGGAGTGTTTCTGAGTTCTCACTTGTTGAACCATTGGTCCTTTTTCAGGATTTATAATTACGGTTTTGTGTCAAGGCAAAACAATTCAGAACTTCATGCTTGTCTTATCTGGGTTAAGGATATTTAAGGTGCAATTAGAACATGATCGCCTCGATGTAGGATCCCATGAAAAACCACCCAACTCTGTTCCAGGAACCAGAGGTCAAATATGCACCCGCTACCTTAGCTTCTGTTACCCCGCCTGTTGTTAAAAGCTGTCTGTACTCTGCAACCGCACAGTGATATAGTAGCATGTCGATTTTGCCATAAAAACCTGTCAGTCCAAATGCTCAAGACTACCCTGAGGTCCTGACTACCTGAGTCTAGTCCCAGCCTGCTGGAATGAAAATCTTCAATTATCTATAATCTGTGTCTGAATCTTTAGTGACTGCATGTTTTGAGGTTCTAAGACAGGCTTTGTTTTAGACCCACAAACCTCAGAAAGGAAGAAGGAAGGCTTGCTAATTAATATTTTGAACGGTTATCTCTAAAGTTCGTGGAATGTCGGGGGTGAAGACAAGGAGAACATGCTCAGTCAGGGACCCAGGAGCACACGCAAGTACACGAGGCTGATGAGAACCGGAAGTGTGTGCCGTGAGCCGCATTTCTGTCTCTGTGATTGACGAAAACATAGATAAATGTTGATCTGTCATTTGCTTGACCCAAGGTCAGACTCGGAGGATGAGACTAAGGACTCACTTGCTTGCTGGGAAAGACTTCCGCCTTTCTGCTGAGCTACTTCTATCCCCACCTTGTTCTGTTTTCACTTAAGCATAATACATAGTATTTTAATCATTTGCTAAACTCGTTATTATCTTTCATTCTACTCCTTGTCCTTATCTAGGTGATAAGAGTAAGGGGTGAAAAACTTCCCCTGACTCAGAGTCTCATAACTTTGGTCTTTGAAATAAACTTATAGAAGAATGAAAAGAGAAAAAAAAGGTAGATAAATTAGTGGGATAGGGCCATCACAAGCAAGAAAAAGGCCTGCAGCAGAATCCAGTGTCATCCTCGTTGTTCTGTGATGTTTTCCGCTGTATACCATGGGAATGTAAGTAAGAACAAATAGATTCTTTTGAAAGATTAATACGTATTAAACAGATGACACATTACAACGTCTTGTGTTAACATCCACCCCTTTCTGTCATACAGTTGTTTTTTTTTTTTGTTTTGTTTGTTTTTTTTTTTTTTTTTTCCTTCAGGTTTATAGAAGGGCC
Organism: Psammomys obesus; assembly: GCF_907164565.1. Classification (NCBI taxonomy): domain Eukaryota; kingdom Metazoa; phylum Chordata; class Mammalia; order Rodentia; family Muridae; genus Psammomys; species Psammomys obesus. Next base: position 3,633 of record NW_026587883.1, on the reverse strand, counting down.
TTATCAAACTTGAACTCCTTTTGAAAGGTGTATCTTTAGGCAACTAAGGGGTGGGAGTTTCAAGAAATCCCTTATGTGTTGGGCTGGTAGATTTAGAATTCATAATACTGAAGGGTTTTGAGAAGCCTGGATTATTTTTACTTAATGGAGAAAAAAAAATGGAGGAGATGTGAATAATGAAATCAAAATAAAAGAAATGTCATAAAAATGTAGTTCTCAAATAAATGTGATAAGATTATGTTGCCATTTACAGTTTTCAACTGGAAAAGATTTAGGAAGTTGACAGTACACACATTTTAGAAAGCAAAATGTGCCTTTTGGTCAAAGTAAATAACTATTCAGGATGTCAGCTAGGGAATAGGTATAGAAAACGTTGGGAATAAGCAAATCAAACTTGTTATAAGTATTACCATTTCATTTTCAGACTCCATTAAATCATAGGGAGAAAATAAGTTAAAGGTCGCATGCCCTAGGGCAGCTGGGGAATTCCCAAGAGCTGAACAGCTTCTGGTGTAAGGAGACAGTTGTGTGAGTCCAGACATCTCAAGAACAACTTCTCCATCTTGCTGGAAGGGTCAAACTAAGTTCAAGTTCCCAGGCCCAGGGACAGCTGATTGATGGAAACTCCTTTGCTCACCCCTTATGTGAAGATGTGCTTGGACACTGCTACAGCCCACACTGCTCCCACTCGGCTTATGGTTTCGTCTTTTAAACATGCAGTACGACCTGCCTTCGAGGTTCAGCTCCCAAGTCTGTTCTGAGACTCTGATCGGTCAGTAGCAGCTTGGTTACAATAAATCTTTGTCATCTGCAATGACCTGGTGTTGGTTGGGATATGGCAACCTCCCCCCCAAAAAAAAATATTTTGTTTATCATTGGAGCCATAAATCCCATCTCTAATATTCCCCATAAATGTTTTCATAACTTCATGGAGACATACCAAAATGTATTTTTCTGGTTTAAAAAAATTTTTAGTTCTGGCTACTGCGTCCATATCTGAAAATGCCTGTAGTGGTGAATATTTAAGCTGGGCAGGTGGCATGTTTTCAGGAAGTTAAAATTTAAAACTCTGATTACCTGATTCACACACATATAATTTAAGTAGTAAGATCAGAGAAAGCAAGCAAACAAGAAAAAAAGAGAGAGGTAGACTGAAAAGAAAAAAAAAAAAAAAAACCACCATGGTTGGGGGATGTAGCTGGGTGAAATAACACGCATGACATCCTGGGTTCCAACAGTACCCCGTGCACAGGGAGCAGGGGTACATTCATATAAATCCAGCATGGGAAATGTGGAAGCAAGTTCAGAAGTTTTATGTTGTCCTCGCCTGCATAGCAATTTCACTTTCTTAATATAACTTCAAAATGTGCTGAAAGATGCTGGATGCAGTTTTGAGAAGCCTCATCTTTCAGGCTGCAATTAAAGTATAGAGCATTCTTGCCTCTTGTTTGTGCGTTTTGCCTCTTTACATAATGAACAGTCTCTGACCTTTCTGCCACCTGTTTTGTTAAAAATCTTCCTTATTTTTCCAAAATTTGTTCCTTCAAATATTCCATAATATGAAGTAAAACTTCAAGTACTCATGTCTTCGTGTGAGAAAGAAAGGAAAAAAAGAGGGAAGGGGGGGGGGCAAGCAAAAGATATGAAGACAACAGAGAAAATGATTGCTACTTTGGAAGATCAAAATTAAAATCAAAATCAAAATGATTAGAAATGTTACCAGGTATCCCTGCAAAGGGTCATCAAGGTAAGGTTCTTTAGCTGTATGCTGTGTTCCCCTTTTCTTGGTGTTGGGGTGGGGGATGTATTTCCAAATAAAAATATTTTTAAGAACAGGGTTTTAACCATATTATGTTTTGTGTACTGACATGTCTCTCTGTTTCTACCTCTGTGTGTGTATGTGTGTCTAGTTTTTCTGGACAGGTATTGTCTCTGCAGTCCTGGCTGTCCTGAACTCCCTCTGTGGATCTTACTGGCCTCAAACTCCAGTGTCTTCCTGACTCTGCCTCCTGAGTGCTGGGACTAAAGGCCTGCACCACCAATGGTCAGCATTCAAACAGTTCTTGAAGAATTTGCCTGGCCTAAGTAACAGCCTGGCTTTTATTTCTAAGAAATGAATAAACCAGTAAGGAAAAACAGGGGCCAGATCCAACATCATGTATTTAAAAAATATTTTTAGATACTTTGAACGAACTACTCATTTAAAGAAAACTTATTTTGTCATCTGTCACCGCATTTTCTCGCAGCCAGGGTAAAACACCATCATAGGTCATTTGCCCAATCTGGCTCCCTCCTTGCTTCCTGCCATAGCCCAGAGGCTGAACACGCTACTGACTCCTTCCCCAGGCAAAGCCTTTATATTTGTGGATTATTTTGGAAGCCTTAGGAGTGCAGTTGCCAACATGGTTCTTCTCAAACTAAGGGGCTACAGACATTTTTAACTCCCGAGTCCCAGACATTAATGTCCAAAAGCTCAAGATTTTTTAATCTAAGACAAATTTCTAATCAGAAAGTTGATTTCCATTGAAAATCTTAACTGCCTTTGTACGAGGAACCTAAACTCTTAAGGAATAAGCCCAAATCTACACTGGCCTTATGCAATCAGTATTATGACATCAGACTCAAAAGCTCCTTTTCACGCTGTACAGAAGCAAAGAAATGTACAAACTCGAGGGCTATGCAAGTAAAAAACGCAGCGGATGAAGGGAACCCTAAAACACCTACAATTCTTACTACTATAAACTTTCATCCCAGACGAGGGGCAAATGTACCATCTTATCTGCTTTTTGCCCTGAAGGCAATTAAGAGGGGAACACAAAAGAAGAAAGCAACTACAACTCTTTGGGGACATAGTAGGTGGCTCTGAAAAGAGCCTTTGGGTGGGCGCGGGACGGCGCTCACTTGGAGCTCGTGTACTTGGTGACGGCCTTGGTGCCCTCGGACACGGCGTGCTTGGCCAGCTCCCCGGGCAGCAGCAGGCGCACGGCCGTCTGGATCTCCCGCGACGTGATGGTCGAGCGCTTGTTGTAGTGCGCCAGGCGCGACGCCTCGCCCGCGATGCGCTCGAAGATGTCGTTGACGAACGAGTTCATGATGCCCATGGCCTTGGACGAGATGCCCGTGTCGGGGTGCACCTGCTTCAGCACCTTGTACACGTACACCGAGTAGCTCTCCTTGCGGCTGCGCTTGCGCTTCTTGCCGTCCTTCTTCTGAACTTTGGTGATAGCTTTCTTGGAGCCCTTTTTAGGGGCGGGGGCAGATTTCGCCGGTTCAGGCATGTTTTTCCAAATAGGAACGATGGGCATTTACAGAAAAAGAAAAGAAGAGTAACCTGGAGTGTTGTATTTATAGTCCTGAAATCCAAATGAGGGTATGAAAATGCTCACTTCTGATTGGACAAACATAAAAGCCTTCGAAATGACCAGGTTTTATGGAAATGAAGTACACAAACTCTCAATTTCCATTGGACAGAACAAGGAAGACATTTTGACCAATAGGACGGCGTTCTTTCCTGACCTACATAATCTATAAAAACGTTTCCTTAAACGCATTCATTTTTTTTCCCTACTTAACCTTCATAATGTCTGGACGCGGCAAGCAGGGCGGCAAGGCCCGCGCCAAGGCCAAGACCCG
>NW_026587882.1:0-2731 GCF_907164565.1 Psammomys obesus | reverse complement strand
CATGGCCTTCTCAGAAGTACCCTGCTTCTCTTTCTTAGTCTCCCCTGAGTCTCTGTAGATGTAAAGTTCAGGCATAACCTCCCATGAGTGCTCACAGAAGATAGTGCCATGAATGCACAGTACTTCCCGAGTCAGCATCCATCACATCTGGCTCAATGAGTGAGCTCCCTTTTTGTTTCATGGATGGCAAAGTCCACACAGTGCAGAATAGAATCTGTGTGCACAGAGCAATGGTGGGCAGGTTGACCTAAGCAGCCTCTGTGATGGGTTGGTGTTCGGATCTGGGATCAGTCACCACTAGAAGCCATGGCTCCCTGAAAGCTGCTTGGATCTGGTTAATGAAGGTCACAGGTGTGAAGAGGCCAGCAATTGGAGTTGCTCCAGTGGCAGTGGCAAACTTCACCACAGCTTGCTGACCAGTGTTCCTGGAAGATATGATGCTGACATCAGGAGAGTTCTCAATAGTAACAATAGCCCTAGCTGCAAACAACAGCTTCTTCCAGGACTTCTGGTTTCTGATGTAGATACTATCACTCTTCCTGTTGTAGATGTATTGCTTCATCTGAAATTCAAGGTTGGTGACATCTAAGTGGGTTTCTGGGGCAAGGAATTTGAGGACATCTTCCTCCTTCATCTGCAGGACATCAAGGACTCAGGACATTGTGTAAGTTTCCCCTTAAAATACAGCAGGAATCAAGAACAATGCCATATGGACCTGCCCCTGGGCAGTGCAGAAAAGAGTGCATGTGTGTGTGTGTGTGTGTGTGTGTGTGTGTGTGTGTGTGTGTCTGTGTGTTTAATTTCTGAAATCTTACTATTAATTTTACAGGACAAAAGGATCTTTGAGATAAGTGTAAATCAAATCATTTCTCTCCTGTTTTCAAACCCCCTGTCTTAATTACTTTTCTATCACTATGCCAAGATATCATGACCAAGGCTGGGTATAGAAGAAACAGTTGGTTGGGTACCTATAATTTCAGAGGGTTAGTCTATGACCATCATGGCAGGGACCATAGTGGCTGACAGGAATGACAGGCAGAGCACCAGAGAGAACAGTGGCTGAGAGCTTACAGATGATTTAAGCACATACTTGGAACATAAAAGCTGCTCCACAAAGGAACCTGTCCTGGTTACATTTTAATGCCAATCTGAGACAACATAGACTCTCCAGGGAAAAGAGAACCTCCGAATTACCGGTTAGAGTTTGACCCATGACCAGGTCTATGAAAAATTGTCTTGACTAATGATTGATGTGGGAAAGCCTAGTCCATTGTGGGTGGCACCATCTCTACTCAGGTAGACCAGGGATGTTTGACAAAGCTAGATAAACTAGTAAATAAAATCCCTCCATAGTAGCTCTTCTAGGTTCCTGTTTTAAGGCCCTGCCTCAATGATGGGCTGTGACCTGTTAGTGCAAGCTGAAATAAACCCGTTCGTTCCTTAAGTTGCTTTTGGTCAGAGTGTTTTATTACAGCAACAAAATAAAACTAAGAGAAAGCCATTTGGAAAAGTCAACCCTATAATTCATGACAATAACTGACCTAATTTTGCCAAGTAAAAATGTCAGGTTATTAGAGCCAAGTTATTAGAATTTCCTCATTCTAAATTAAGTTTTCTTTTACTTATTTGTTTTTTTTCTTGTTTTTGGTTTTCTTATGGCTAGAGCTGGAGCATGGCCAGTACAGTGTTGTCCTGGCATGAACAAAGCTCTGGGTTCAGCACACAGCAGGCAATACATGGAGTATGGGTTATTTCATAGCTGTAATCCCAACATATGGGAAGTAGAAGCAGGAAGGTTAGGAGTTCATGGCTTGCCACTATCTTTGTCTTTAAAAATCAAAACATAGCAGAGCATGGTGGTGTTATGGTTTTAATGGCTGAACTCAGAAGATAGAGGCAGGTGGAGCTCTGTGAATTCAAGGTCAGGCTGGTCTACAAAGCAAGCTCCAGGCCAACCAGAACTACATTATGAGACACTGTCTGGACTTTTTGGTTTGGATGGCGGATACATGCATAAAATAGATTTCATACTAAAAGTGTAAAATGTAATGAGAACATTCACAGCTTTTACTTTAAAAAAAAGATTTATGTATTTATTTTTATGTTCACAATGTTCTGCCTGCATGTATATCTGCACGCCAGAAGAGGGCACCATATCTCATTATAGATGGTTGTAAGCCACCATATGGTTGCCTGGAATTGAACTTAGAGCCTCTGGAAGAGAAACCAGTGTTCTGAACCTCTGAGCCATCTCTTCAGCCCCCAGAGCTTCTACTTTTTTGTTTAGTTTTTTTTTTTTATTCTTTATTAATTACACTTTATTCACTTTGTATCCCCCTGTGGTTCCCTCTGTCCTCCTGTTCCAGTCCCTCCTCTTCTCCACCCTCTGCATGCATGTCCCTCCCCAAGTCCACTGATAAGGGAGGTCTTTTCCTTCCTTCTGATCCTAGTCAATTAGGTCTCATAAGGAGTGGATGCATTGTCTTCTTCTGTGGTCTGGTAATGCTGCTTCCCCCTCAGGGGGAGGTAATTAAAGAGCAGGCCAATCAGTTCTTGTCACAGACAGTCCCTGTTCTATTACAATGGAACCCACTTGGATACTGAACTGCCATGGGCTACATTTGTGCAGGGGTCTTAGGTTATCTCCATGCATGGTCCTTGGTTGGAATATGAGTCTCTGGAACGACACCTATGCTCAGATATTTTGGTTCTGTTGCTCTACTTATGGAGT
>NW_026587881.1:0-1924 GCF_907164565.1 Psammomys obesus | reverse complement strand
AGTGCAGGGAATCATATGAAAGAAGGGAAGTTAGTATGATGTGGAAAGGATAGGAGCTCTACAAGGACCAAACATATCTGGGCACAGGGTCTTTTCTGAGACTGACACTCAACCAAGGACCATCTATGGATATAACCTAGAACTTCTGCTCGGATGTGGCCCATGGTAGCTCAGTAACCAAGTAGTTTTCCAAAGTAAGGGGAACACGGACTATTTCTAACAGGATTTCAAGGGCAGGCTGTTTGACCCACCCCCGGGGAGGAGCAGTCTGTTAGGCCACAGAGGAGGACTTTGCAGCCAGCCCTGAAGATACCTGATAAAACAGGGTCAGATGAAAGGGGAGGAGGTCCTCCCCTATCAGTGGACTTGGAAAGGGGCAGGGAGGAGACCAGGGAGGGAGTGTGGGGTTGGGGAGGGAATGAGGGAGCGGGATACAGCTGGGACACAGAGTTAACAAAATGTAACTAAAAAGAAAAAAAAAATAAACCAGAAAAAAAAAAAGAAAGACCTGTTTGAGAAAAACTTCAATTCTCTGAAGAAAGAAATTGAAGAATATATCAGAAGATGGAAAAATCTCCCATGCTCATGGATTGGTAGGATTAATATTGTGAAAATGGCCATCCTGCCAAAAGCAATCTACAGATTCAATGCAATTCCCATCAAAATACCAACTCAATTCTTTACAAACCTCGAAAACAAGATTCTCAGCTTCATATGGAGAAACAAAAAACCCTGAATCTCCAAAACAATCCTGTACAACAACAGATCATCTTGAGGCATCTCCATCCCTGATCTCAAGTTGTACTACAGAGCAATAGTAATAAAAACTGCAAGGTATTGGCATAAAAACAGAAAGGAGGATCAATGGAACCGCACAGAAGACCCAGAAATAAACCCACACACCTATGAATACTCGATTTTTGACCAAGAAGCCAAAACCATTCAATGGAAAAAAAGACAGCATCTACAACAAATGGTGCTGGTCCAACTGGATGTCTACATTCAGAAAAATGAAAGTAGATCCATATTTATCACCCTGCACAAAACTAAAGTCCGAGTGGATCAAAGACCTCAACATAAAACCAGATACGCTAAAATTGTTAGAATAAAAAGTGGGGAACAGCCTAGAACTCATTGGCACAGGAGACAACTTCCTGAACAGAACACCACAGCACAGGCTCTAAGAACAACAATAAAAAAATGCGACCTCATGAAACTGAAAAGCTTCTGCAAAGCAAAAGACACCATCATCAAAACAAAACGACTGCCTACAGATTGGGAAAGAATCTTCACTAACCCTTTATCTGACAGAGGACTAATATCCAGTATATACAAAGAACTAAAGCAGCTGAAAAGCAGCAAACCAAGTAATCCACTTAAAAAATGGGGAACAGTGCTAAACAGAGAATTCTCGACAGAGGAATATCGAATGGCAGAGAAACACTTAAAGAAATGCTCAACCTCATTAGCCATCAGGGAAATGCAAATCAAAACGACCCTGACATTTCATCTTACACCTATCAGAATGACCAAGATGAAAAACTCAAGAGACAACACATGCTGGAGAGGTTGTGGAGAAAGGGGAACCCTCCTCCACTGCTGGTGGGAATGTAAACTGGTACAACCACTCTGGAAATCTATCTGGCGCTTTCTAAGACAATTAGGAATAGTGCTTACTCAAGACTCAGCTATACCACTGCTAGGTATTTACCCAAAGTTTGTTCAAGTACACAAAAGGGATACTTGCTCAACCATGTTTATAGAAGCTTTACTTGTAATAGCCAGAATCTGGAAATAACCCAGATGTTCATCAACAGAGGAATGGATACAGAAATTGTGGTATTTTTACACAATGGAATACTACTCATCAATCAAAAAGGAGGAAATCATGAAATTTGCAGGCAAATGGTGGGATCTAGAAAAG
>NW_026587880.1:0-18082 GCF_907164565.1 Psammomys obesus | reverse complement strand
CTATAGAAAACATTGGGATAAAAGAATCTCAGTAGATTTCTTTTTTTTGCCTGGAGAGATACTTGTTCAGGTGCATTTTCCCTGATTTATAAGTAAGTATGATGCCTTGGATCAACTTCCTCTTTATAGAGTATAAGAATTATAGGACAATTAAAGAGAGGTGGGCCTCTGAGCTCAACTAGTCTACCTTTTGCTTTGCTTTTTAAGGAAGGAGTTGGTGTTGGTAGATGGAGAATCACCAATCAGTATAACCCTATCAAAGATAAAGTTTCTCTTGAGAAAATTATTTTTATTTTAATTGTTATAGTCATTGCAATTTAGTCACTTTGTATCCCAGCTGTAGCTGCCTCCCTTATTCCCTACCAATCCCAGCCTTCCTCCCTTATCCCTTCTCATGCACCTGTCCAAGTCCACTGATAGGGGAGGTCCTCCTCCCCTTCCATCTGACCCTAGCCTATCAGGTCTCATCTGGACTTGATGCATGCCTTCTTTTGTGGCCTGCTCCCCCCCACTGAGGGGGAGGTGATCAAAATACCAGCCACTGAATTCATGTCAGAGACAACCCTTGTTCCCATTACCAGGGAACCACTTGGAGACTGAGCTGCCATGGGCTATGTCTGTGCAGGGGTTCTAGCTTATCTCCATGCATTGTCGTTGGTTGGAGTATCAGTCTCAGAAAAGACCCCTGTGCCCAGATATTTTGGTTCTGTTGCTCTCCTTGTGATGCTCCTGTCCCCTCCAGTTCATTCTAGCTCTCCCTTCTTTAATAAGATTCCCTGTACTCTGCCCAAGTTTGGCTATGAGTCTCAGTATCTGCTTTGATATCCTGCTAGGCAGAGTCTTTCAGAGGACCTTTGTGGTAGGCTCAAGTGGTGCTGTTTTCTGTTTTCTCCCTCTTCCGATGTCTATTCCATTTGCCTTTCTGAATGAGGATTAATCATCTCACCCAGGATCTTCCTTCTTGCTTAGCATTTTTAGGTGGGCAGATTTTAGGATGTTTATCATTTATTATATGCCTAATATCCACTTGTAAGTGAGTACATACTGTGTGTGTCTTTCTGCTTCTGGGATACCTCACTCAGGATGACCTTTTCTAGATCCCACCATTTGCCTGCAAATTTCATGATTTCCTTGTTTTTAATTGCTGAGTAGTATTCCATTGTGTAAAGGTACCACAATTTCTGTATCCATTCCTCCACTGAGGGACGTCTGGGTTGTTTGCAGGTTCTGGATATTTTGAATATAGCTGCTACATGGTTGAGCATGCTACATTTTGAATAAAGCTCAACATGGTTGAGAAAAAATCTTTTGACCCTTTATTTCATTTCATTCATTAGCTTGTCCTTTGTTTCATCATCATATAATTTTTAAAAATATTTTCATGAAACACTTACTAATGCTTATTCATTACACAGTTGATTAGATTTCTTATGACATTTTACTCAAGCATATCATGACTTTCACATGATAAACACCCTTTATTTATCCTGTGGCTCCTCTTCATTGTGACTATTAGTCATCTACCTCTTCTGAAATAGTCCCAATTCCATGTCATAGCATACACTATCAATTTCAGAAATAGCTCAAAGTGATAAAAAAAAGAATAGTTTATTCCTGAGCCAAATGTGAGGGCCCTTGGATGAGAAAGCTTGAATCATGTTTGCTCCAATAGCTTGTCCAGTGTGGGAACAATTTTATTAAAGTATTGCAGCAAAAGGAAAAAGAGAACCATAAATCATTGTGAAAATTCATTAGGTTACATGGTTATAAAATGTGGAGAAATCTCAGGTACAGGTCCTAGATGCTTTCAGACATTCTTAGCATTTTGGTTGGTAGAAAGTAGGGATCTATGTATTCAAAAAGTTTACCCAAGAGCCACAAACATTTGGAAAATAAATGTCTACAAAGGGAGCTAATTTAGGCTGTGGCCATTTTCTTCTAGACTTGAAACATTCTACTCTCTTGACAGCAAATGTTTTTCTTGTATCCATATATATGTGGGGGGTGTATACTCAAATACAAATGGTTTTCTTTTTATGTAACAGAATTTAAAAAAATAAGAAAGAGAACAGGCTTTTTCATTTCACAGGATAATCTCAGGCCAGCTGCCATGTGTCCAGCAGAAGGGCAGGGAGCAGGGTGGGATGCACCTGCATACTGCCCATGGCACTTTTACCACATCAAGTGTTGAGGTCCCATACTCTAAAAAGTACTGAGGTTTGCAAGTGTGCTTGAGCCTGATGTATGAGGACTAAGGTGAATGGAGAGGCTCCTGCTCACTTCCCCTCAGTCACATAAGTAATACACCTATTGCATAACCAGAAGATGTCCTCCCTGAAATGAGAGTGTGCGGTTGGATGCAAGGCTGTGAGGTTTCTAAGGACTGTTTGAAGGGAACATGTAAGCTCTAGTGAGCCAGTCTGTCTTCACAGGTACCTCCTCTATCAAGGAAGTGCTATTCACAAGAAGAGCCCTCTAAAAAGTTCTTTTCTTTTCTTCCTTTTTTTTTGTTTTGTTTTTACATGATGGGCTCTGACATTTGAAAAAATCTCGTGTTGCCACTAGCATCAATCACTACCTAACTTGCTTTAACTTATGAAATAATTTGAATCCAACATTTTAAAAATGAAGAGAAGAGGGAAGAGTAAATGGAATGCAAAGACTTGATTAAATCTTTATGGTTATGCTCTGAATTGGGTGTGTTTGTTATTTTTTTAATTAATATTATCAGTTTACTAATATGTGCTACTATGGTTGCTTCCTATGGTGAATTATTCAGAAATTTTTTCAAAACGTGATGAATAATGTCTCCATGGTCATATTTCCACAGATGCAGTATTTTAGGTGCTATTTTTAGAGCAAGTTCAAGAGCTAAGAAAATCAATTGAGAATCTATAATACTTGATCTTAGTATAATAAAAATAGTGACATTAAGAAATGTAAGAATCAAGATTTGTCTCTATCACATCTACTTCCCTACAGTTGGCCAGGAGCAGAGGATATATTTGAACAAAGAAAAAAGAAAAATGAAATCAGTGTCTTGGACTCTGAGCCAGCATTAAACCAGTCACAACAACCTCAACTTCCCTGTTCCCTCTGTGTGCCTGCATATTGATCTCTGGAAGGATATTAACCTGCCAGCCATAAATGGTGACCTGGTGACCTCCCTTCTCCATTCCCTGTGATCTGAAGGGAAAGGATTAGACTCACCTGTTGGGTGGTGCTATCACAGAATCCTGCTTTGGTCTCACTGTTTGCTACAGTTCAGTGAGACACAACAGGCAGGTACCAAGGTGTCCTGTGCTTAAATCAGAGCCTCTAGATGGAGCCTCTATCACTGTCACAAGTTCAGGTGAGAACCTGAAAAGTCATAGAACAGACATATGCATTATTGGCAGCTTTGAAATACCTGTGGATACAAAACCACAATATGCCTGAAATTTGTCTTTGTGGAGAACAGACTCCTCACAGGACTTTCCACACCATTCAGCCTCCAAAGCTAAGAAGCACAATTTATCACAGCTATCCTTTGTGCGGAAAGAAGTAGCAGGTGGCCGCAATTTGTACTATAAAAGCATGGAACTGATCCCTTTGTGGTTATTACTCCAAGAGTCACAAAGAGCCCTTCAGAGCCTGACCAGAAGCTGATGGATGTAGAAAAGATGTGTGAGACTAACACACCACAGAAGACAGACTCCCTCATCACCTGAAACCAGCACATACTCTTCCAGCTCATGCATGCTTAACCACATATTGCTCTGTCTCTCCTTCTCTGCCAAGAGACATTCTCTGTGACCCCTTCTCCATTTCCTTAATAAACTCCAACATGAAACCAGTCACATGTCATGATTTGTATACCTATTGTGTAACTTTGGTGCATTAGCTAGGAATAGGTGCCTCCACTGGACACTCCACATGATGATTGCCAGCACCACACAGGAGCTGCTGGAAACCTATTTCATTCCAAATCCACCCACAACCCACTTCCCAGCAACCAGATTGCTGTCTTCTGCATGCAATATTGGCTGGGCTGGAGAGTTCCCCTCATTGGTCAGCATAAAGGCTTCTCTTGGTAGGGGAAAATTGACCATTAAGCATCTGGCTTCTTCCTCCCACCCTTTGAGGTGGAGGAACCCCCAATCACGGTCTTCACTGGCTAAGGTTGACTCTTTTTCCTGACCTCCATTTAGAGCTTCCCTTTTCCCTTGGGAGAGATTTTTCCCCTTCTATGTGCATGGTTTTTACCCCTCTCCCACTTGCTATGAAAATCCTAGTGCTAAGCAAACTGTGTCTCCTGTGGGCAGCTGTGCCCTTGGTTTCTGGCCAACGCTGATGAGCTCTTAGAACAGGTAGGACTATACTCTACCGGGTCAAACCCTGTCTTTGGGACATCTCTGGAAGGTCACTGACTCCTACCCTCTCTATGGGAACTGCCCTTTTCGTCCCTTCCTCCAGCATCCCCACTGGGATGTCTTGTGGAGAATATTAAAAAGGTATGCATGGAGTCTGAGTAAAAGACCTCTTAGCTCATATTCCTCTGTAATAAAGCTTGGCCTACATATTTCTTAGATAATGGTTCAAATTGACCGATTAATGGCATATTAAATCCCAATATTTTACTGGATCTTTTTAATTACTATCAGCAATCTGGTAAATGGAAGAAGCTATCATATGTTCAATCGCTGTCTCTTCTCTGTTCCAAATGTTCTCTCTGTTGTTCCTGTTCTCCTACCCAACTTCTTCTAGCTATAAAGTCTCAACCTCAAGAGTTCTCTATCTTTGACCCCACGGATGAACCTCCACTTCGCCATTCTCAACCTCTGGTTTCTTCTCAAAATCCTCTACTTCCTCCCCTTCCTCTTTAGCTTCTCCAGCACCTTCACCCCCTCCCCAGTAACAGGCTGTCCTACTTTGGGACCCACTTTTATCCCACCAACAACAATTATTCCCCCTGCTACCCACTCTTGCTCTATAGTGAAGCCCCCTTCGTCTGGTCAGCATGAACCAGCCTCAATTCTTCCCTTGTGGGAAGTGGCTGGTGTGGATGGCTTAGTTAGGATGCATGTTCTCTTCTCATAAACTGAACTTTCTCAAGTAGAAAAGAGACTAGGATCCTATGCCTCTAATCATTCTATTTTCATTAATGAATTTCAGTATCTTACTCAACCTTATAGTCTTACCCTCCATGTTATACATATATGTGTGTGTGTGTGTGTGTGTGTGTGTGTAAATTATTATTACCAATAACCTATTACCCGAGGAACTCGGGTGAGTTTGGGAACATGCAGATAAAGTTTACCAAACAGTGTCTTACCAGGATGCACAAAGGGATTATAATACCCTCAGAAGCCATTCTAGCTAGAGATCAGTTCAGACCTACCTCCTGGCTGGTCTCCTCAAGACTGCTCTTAAGCCAGTTAATTATGAAAATCTCCAGGAGGTCATTCAGAACAAGATTGAAAATGTGTCTCAATTCCCAGAGCATTATACAATAAACTAATCTAGACCCCAAAAGTACAGAGGGTAGGTAACTTCTGGTGACCTATTCTTTTCTCCCAGAGTTACCCTGACATCAGGGCTAAGCTTAAATGCTTGGAGAGAGGACCTCTGACTCCACAGGTAGAAGTCTTAGCTCTGGCCATTAGAGTGTACCATAGGAGAGATGAGAAAGTCCACAAGAAAAAATACCAAATGCTGGCCAAGGTCATCCTACTACTCAGGCTCCCTTGCCTCCTAAGGCAAGAGGACCATGAAGGTCCCTGTTTCAAATGTGGTCAAGAAGTTCACTGGGCCCCGTTTTGTCCTAACCCCTACAAGACACCAGGGCCATGTCCAAAATGCCACAACATTGAGTTGTTGACTACAACCGTTTCTCCCATGATATGAAGGCATTGCTCCCAGATCTCCCTCAGGCAGATATTTTAGGCCAGGCTACAGACGACTGAAGGTACTCAGGTTCCCTTGACCCAACCACTGCCATCACTAGTACAGGGTCATGGGTAATTATCACGATATCGGGATGGCCCATCTCCTTCCTTGTGGACACCGGAGCAACTTACTCAATCCTGACAAAGTATTAGGGACTAACCTCTTCTAGTTCCCCTATTGTCAGGGTAGGTGGAGAGCCTTGCCAGCCTTGTTGGACTCTACCACTCAATTGTATTTTCACTGGTGTTCCCTTGACTCATTTCTTTTTAGTAGTGCCAACCTGTCCAGTTCCCTTACTGGGAAGGGACTTTTTAGCCAAAGTGGGAGCCTTTATCTCCTTTACTCTATCCATTTGCCTGACCCCAAGATCACCAGTGTCCTTTCTCCTCCTTCTCCTGGATACCCTACCTACTAGTTGTAACACGTCCCTTCCTTAACCAGGCTCTCAAGTGGAACTCCAAGTCTGGGACATCCAAAAGCCCTCTGTCACTAGGCACCATTCCCCTGTGGTCATTCAGCTACAGGATCCTAATGGTATACTACCCAATCACTGGAGATGAGAGAGGTAGAGAAGGTAATTAAACATTCCTCTAAGTGTGATGAGCTACTTGTTTGCCAAGCTACTTTTTTATTATAAAAAGTTTTCATCCTGGCCTTCACCTTGAAACAGAGAAAAGAGGAAGTTTCACCAAGTTCCTTAAAACTTGTGTGACCTTGGACCATATCTGGTATTGGGAAGTAGTTTTAGAAAACAAGTTTGGCAGTTCCACAAACTTCTTTCTTGTATCGATATGACTCCCTTTAATTATTTCAATCCTCACTCCCCACTCAGGAACTGTTCAACTCTGCCAGGAGGCTCCAGCATCTAAGGTCATTGCCTCTCTGATATCCCCCCACCTAAATAATACAAACCTGCCATTTCATCTCCTACTTCACACTCTGACCTCAGCCTACAAGCTCCTTAATGTGATCCAGCCAGGACCTTTCAAAGCTTGCTGGCTGTGTATCCCACCTGGGACCAACACAGAACTACTGCTGACAGCTTCTCCAGTGACTCTGTCAAGTAACCTTACTTTACCATTCACTAACTTCCCTGACTCTGATGGTGCTTCAACCCCCTATCTATTTTATATCACACTGTTTGGGGTGGCAAGCTCTTTTAAGGCATCCGGGACACACTCTGTAGGAATGCTAAGTTCCTTAGAGTGTAATAAAACTATAATCCTTGATACCTCACCTCAACTCCAATGCCCTACTGCTAATAATACCTCAATTTTTTGTGGCACTCAGGTCTACCATCGCCTGCCTGCTGGTTGGTCAGCAGTTTGCACTCTTGTGTTACTCTTTCCTGAGCTGGGGGGTGATAAAAGAAAAGGAACCCCTACCATTCCCAGTTGTGGACTCAATAGCTGCCCAGCAGGATAAGAGAACAATTCAAATCTTGCTCCTCTTGGCTGTTACAAGAATCACGGAAGCTGGGACAGAAGAATTAGGCACTTCACTAACTTTGTATTATCAGCTTTCTTCCCAGTTTATCCAGGACCTCCAGCAACTTATGGTCAATAATCCCAATGCTGATGTAGCCACAGAAAACAGCTCCAGTGTATGGAAGAGACTCTGCACACCTATATGTATTGTGGCACTTTCACTATAGACCAGGAATGGAAGAGATATAAGTGGGCCTCTACTACTGAGAGATAAAGGAAATGTGGTACACATACGCGATACAGTGCTGTGCTATAATTCAACTTTGATTTCATTCATTCCGTGAGTGCAACTGTGAAGCGTTATGTTAAAAGAAAGTCAAAGAAAACAAGTGCCATATCTACTCTCTTGTGGAATATAAATTTTAAAGTTGAAAGAATAAGAGTGTAGGCATGTTAATGCACAGGAGGGTTGATACAGTAGAAGGAAACAGTGCAAATGATGTAATTATATTTTAATCTCAAAAAATTTCTGAAAAGTACAGATAACATAACAAGAGCATTCCACAGAGGGCCTCTGAAACACTCTACTCACCAGGGTATCAAAACAGATGCTGAGATGCATAGTCAAATTTTGGGCAGAGTGCAGGGAATCTTATGGAAGAAGGGGAAGATAGAAAGATCTGGGGTGTATGGGGGAGATCCAAGATGGTGGCACTGGGAGAATAGTATTTCTGAGGAGCAGGACAGCAGTGTCAACACAGCAATCAGGAGACTGAACTCTGGGCCTTAAAACAGGAGCAATTGTGTCTCCCAGGTGAGAGGAAATCCCATGGTGTGGGAATCAACTGGGACTGACCGCAGGTCTCACAGCCAATCCCTGGAAAATGTCCTGGGGCCAACATGTGCACAATTGCCAGCCCAGAGCATGGTGCGAGCCTCCAGCCCAGAGCGGGGCCTTCAGCTGCCCACCCATAGTAGGGCACACAGCCTCTGGCCAGGGACCTTAAGCCCCCAGCCCAGAGTAGGGTGCTCAACCTCAGGCCCAAAGCAGAGCACCCAGCTGCCAGCCCAGAGACCTGATGCACATCTGACTCACTGTCCCAGACAGAACTATGGGTCCCAGGGCACCAGAGACTGAGTTTCCTTATTGGGAGAAAACCCCACAGCTAGGGAATCAGGGCTGTGCCAGGAAAACAGTGTAACAATAGTAGCAGTTCACTAAACTCAGAGCAAGAAACCCAGCATTAGGGCAGCTGTCTCTAGGACTTCTACAGGTGAGAGTAGAGCCCCCCTGCCTAACAACTCAGTTCTATACACCTGAGGAGAGCAGTGGCAGTTCCTGAGAAACACCGGCCATTCAGTGACCATACCCAAAAAGTGAAGGAGGCCTCCTTCAGGAAAAATCATCTTCTTGCCAAGGGAATGCTCCATACCCCAGAATTCCAGGAAGCACCAGAAACTAACACCCAACATCTAAAATAACCCAATGGGTAGAGGCCATTGTAAAAGCTCAACCAACAAAAGGCAGAGCAATATGGCATCTCCTGAACACAGTCACCCAGGGGAAAGCAGCCCTGGACAACCCAACATAATTGAAATTCAAAAACATGACCTTACATCTATGCTGATGAAGAGGATAATAGAGGAAACAAATAAAATATATAAAAAATTATAGGAAGATAAAGTCAAACAGATTATGGCCATCTGTAAAGAAATGGAGAAAGCTAAAGACAAATAGATTATGGCCATCCATAAAGAAATACAGAAAGATAAAGACAAAGAGATTATGGCCATCTGTGAAGAAATATGGGAAGATGCAGCCAGTTTGTGACCTTCAGAGAGGAAATAATTAAATCACTGAAAGAAATAAAAGAAAAATAAAACAAACAGCTGAAGGAACTAAAAGAAAAACAGAAAAATACAATCAGACAGGTGAAGGAAATCAACAAAACAACTCAAGATCTTAAGATAGAATTAAAAAAAATAAAGAAAACACAAACAGATGAAATTATGGAGAAGAATTTAGGGAAGAAAACAAGAACTACAGAAGTAAGCATGACCAATAGACTACAAGAGATGGAAGAAAGAATCTAAGGTGTGGAAGATACAATGGAAGAGAAGAAATTGATGTATCCATCAAAGAAAATGTTAAATCCAAAAATTTCCTGACATAGACCATCCAAGAATTCCAAGACAACATAAAAAGATAAACCTAAGAATAATAGGAATAAAAGAAAAAGAAAATTCCCTGCTCCAAAGCCCAGAAAATATTTTCAACAAATCATAGAAGAAAATTGCCCCAACTTAAAGAAGAGGCCGACTTAAAGAAGTTGCCCCAACTTAAAGATGCGGGGGGGGGGCAAGAAGGCGGCACCAGGAGAACACCATGTCTGAGAAGTGGGACAACACACTCCGTGCAGCGACCAGGAGACTGAACTCTGGGCCCTAAAACAACAGCGATCAATCCTGTTTCCCAGGTGAGGGGAGGCTCCCACGGCGTGGGAATCGGTCGGGTCCACTCTCGGCTGCCCATCCAGAACCCGGAAGAGAACTTGGCTAACACAGGCTTTGGGTCTCGGGGCTGGTGCCGCAAGCCTGATTGTCCCAATCACTTTCCCAGGCTGATCAGTGGTCACAAGGGTGCCTGAGGCTGAGAGTTCCAGTCGCAAAAAAACCCCACGGGGAAGCAAAGTTACCAGACTGGTCACAGGTCACCCAGTCTTTCCCTGGAAGGTCTCTCAGACCACAGGTACCCGCCTCCAACGCAATTGAGCTCCCGCCGTGCACGGATTACAGCTGCGCAGCTGCGTGCCCGGCTCAAAATCCCTACTCCCTCTTCAGAGGAGGCAGGAGGCGTCCAGCAGAATCTGCCACAGACCACATTGTCTGTACCCCAACCCGAGATCGGGGCTGAGAAAACCCAATTCTTTCGGGCACTCCCCCAAAAGCCGCCATAACCCTGCCACAGCTGAGCAGAAGGATAAAGAGGCGCACAGCAGCTTCACAGTGCTGGAACTCCAGTGCTGCCGGCCGCTCCTAGCAAACAAACTACAGCTAGGGATCTGGGACTGTGGTCATTCTACACGTCCTGAGATTATCCTGGGTCCAGCGCAATAAGATCTAGCAGCAAGTTCTATCACCAGTGCCCCCCGCCCAACCCCTGGCAGAGAAACACCGGCTCAGGGCTCAGGATCCGACTGAGAAGCCCCAACCCCTGCTGGCACTCCCCTGAGAGCACCTCCATAAACTTGCCCTAGCAGAGGGGAAGGTCAGAGGGGAAGGACTGAGAGGCAGCCTGCCAAGGACACAGCACCCTCTCTCCAGCTCACCCAGAGGCCCCTAGCAGAGAAACCCAAGCTCTGGATCTGAGGACACTCAACCCTACCCGGTACTCTCTTGGGATCAGCAAACATAGATTCTACTGCTAGACTGCTTCTGGCAGAGAGATCTGGGCCCGGGATCTGGGATTGAGTACACTCATCCTAACTCTTTCCCGCACCACCCAGGGACCAGTCAACATAACCCCTCCTGGCAGAGGGAAAGGACAAAGAGGCAGCATACAGGAAAGGTGGACACCGAGTCCTGCGACCACAGTGTCACAGAGCTGACTGTTAGCCTACTTGTGCACTTCCGCAGCAGGACCAAAACACAGAGTAGTGAGCAAGGGGAACCCCTGTGCATTCCAACTGGTCCTGCAAGAGAGTGAGTGAGCCTTCTAGGGAGAGATTGCCCCAGACCCAGGGCCTCTCCACAGAAGCAACCAGACGAGATCCCTGCTACCCACACCCCTAGTGTGGGCATCATAGGGATTCTTGGGATAGCGACCCCAACAATGAAGCCTCTGCCTTGCGGGTCCACCAGGGTAATCCAGGCAAACAATCCCTGGATCTCAGTCAGAACTGCGTAATAGTGTCTTGCAGGCCACTGCAATAGTCAGAGAATCCGCGCATGCACACTGCGCCCACTAAAAGCGCATGCAAATAGCGCCAGCATCACATTCCTTTCTTAGGCAAAACTGAAAACACAGTGCACACTCCCAAAGCAGTGAACCTCTCTCATCTTCCTGAAAAAACAGTACAGAAAACAGAAAGAGAGGATCATAGCCCAAACTACATCTCGAGGAACAACCAGTGAGGATTATAAATAACCAGATGGCTAGAGGCAGACGTAAGAACACTCCCAACAAAAATCAGGACATAATGACCTCACCAGCAACCCCACAAAAAAATGGACACTTCAATTCACTAGATATACAAGAAAGCGACCTCAAAACTATGTTTCTCCAGCTATTAGAGGCCCATAAAGATGAAATGAAAAAAGCCCTCAGAGAAATAACCAAAGAAATCGAGATTAACCAAGAGGAAACAAATCATGCTCTCAGAGAAATGAGCACGAAAATTGAGGCAAACAGAGAACAAATGCACAAAGCTCTCAAAGAAATGTCCACACAAATGAAGGCAAATAAAGAAGAAATAAACAAAGCTCTCATAGAAATACAGGCAATTATACCCAAAGAAGTAGAGGCACAATTAGTGATACATAGAGAGGAAACGGACAAAAAAATAGAAGCTATCATTGAAAAGCAGGAGTCCACATTCAAACAGATGAAGGAAATGGTGCAAGACATGAAAACAGAATTAGAATCAATAAAGAAAACACAAATAGATAAAAACGAGGAACTGGAGAACATAGAGAAAAGATCAGGAACTACAAAGGTAAGCATCACCAACAGAATACAAGAGATGGAAGAAAAAATCTCAGGAGCCAAAGATACACTTGCAGAAATTGACACGTCTCTCAAAGAAAAAATAAAATCAGAAAAGTTCCAAACACAAAACATCCAAGAAATCAAGGACACCATGAAAAGACAAAGCCTAAGAATAATAGGAGTAGAAGAAAAAGAAGACATCAGGCTCAAAGGTCCGGAAAATATTTTCAAGAAAATTATAGAAGAAAACTTTCCCAACTTAAAGAAGGAGATGGCCATAAACATACAAGAGGCTTACAGAACACCAAGTAGACTAGACCAGAAAAGAAATTCTTCACGTCACATCATAGTCAAAACACTGAACCTACAAAACAAAGAAAAAATTCTAAAAGCAGCAAGGGAAAAAGGCCAAGTAACATATGAAGGTAGACCTATCAGAATCACACCAGATTTCTCAACAGAAACTATGAAAACCAGAAGGGCCTGGAAAGAAATCATACATTCCTTAAGGGACCACAGATTCCAACCCAGACTACTATACCGAGCAAAACTTTCAATCAACATAGATGGAGAATTCAAGATATTCCAAGACAAAACCAAATTTAAACAATATCTACATAGTAACCCAGCTCTACAGAAGTTACTAGAAGGGAAACTCCAAACCAAAGAAAACAACTACATCGAAGGAAACAGAGGAAATAGATAACTACACACAAACAAATAGAAGACAAGCAATGAAACTCAGTGACACCACCAACACCACATCTAAAGTAAGTAACAATTGTTGGTCACTAGTTTCTATCAATATCAACGGACTCAACTCTCCAATTAAAAGACACAGACTAACAGAATGGTTATGGAAACAGGATCCATCATTCTGTTGCATTCAAGAAACACACCTATGCAACAAAGATAAACACTACCTCAGAGTAAAGGGTTGGAAAAATGTCTTTCAAGCAAATGGTCCCAGAAAACAAGCGGGAGTAGCCATCCTAATATCTAATAAAATAGACTTTCAACCCAAGTTAATCAAAAAAGATAAGGACGGCCACTATATTCTCATCAAAGGAAAAATCCACCAAGAGGACATCACAATTTTGAATATCTATGCCCCAAATACAAGAGCACCTACATTCGTAAATGAAACAATATTAAAGCTTAAATCACACATTGATCCTAAAACCCTAATAGTGGGAGACTTCAACACTCCACTCTCACCAAGGGACAGATCAACTAGACAGAAAACAAATAGGGAAATAAAAACACTTACAGAGACCCTAAATCAAATGGACCTAATAGACGTCTACAGATCTTTTCATCCAAACTCAAAAGAGTATACCTTCTTTTCAGCACCACATGGAACCTTCTCCAAAATAGACCATATAGTTGGTCATAAAGCAAGCCTCAATAGATACAAAAAGATTGAAATAATCCCTTGTATTCTATCTGACCACCATGGACTTAAGCTGGACCTGAACAACAACAGAAATAACAAACAGCCTACACCCACATGGAAACTGAACAACTTGTTACTCAACGACAGCTGGGTTAAGGAAGAAAGAAAGAAAGAAATTAAAGACTTCCTAGAATTCAATGAAAATGAAGGCACAACATACCCAAATTTATAGGACACATTGAAAGCAGTGCTCAGGGGAAAATTTATAGCACTAAGTGCCTGCAAGAAGAAATTCGTAACAACACATACAAACAACTTAATGGCCCAACTGAAAAACCTAGAAAAAAAAGAAGCAGATACACCCAAGAGGAGCAGACGGCTGGAAATAATCAAACTCAGGGCTGAAATCAATCAATTAGAAACAAATAAAACTATTCAAAGAATCAATGAAACAAAAAGCTGGTTCTTTGAGAAAATCAACAAGATAGACAAACCCTTAGCCAAACTAACTAAAAAGCAGAGAGAATCTATCCAAATCGACAAAATCAGAGATGAAAAAGGTGACATAACTACAGACACAGAGGAAATTCAAACAATCATTAGGTCATACTACAAAAGCCTATATGCCACAAAATTTGAAAACCTAAATGAAATGGACAATTTTCTTTATAGATTCCATCTTCCAACATTAAGTCAAGATCAGGTAGAAAGACTGAACAGCCCTATATCCCCCAAGGGAATTGAAGCAGTCATTCACAGTCTCCCCTCCAAAAAAAGCCCTGGGCCAGATGGTTTCAGCACGGAATTCTACCAGACCTTCAAAGAAGTGCTCACACCAATTCTCCTCAAACTATTCCACAAAATAGAAACAGAAGTTACATTACCAAACTCATTCTATGAAGCAACAGTCACCGTGATACCTAAACCACACAAAGACCCAACAAAAAAAGAGAACTTCAGACCTATCTCTCTTATGAACATTGACGCAAAAATACTTAATAAAATACTTGCAAACCGAATCCAAGAACACATCAAAGATATCATCCACCACGACCAAGTAGGCTTCATCCCAGGAATGCAAGGGTGGTTCAACATACGGAAATCCATCAATGTAATCCACCACATAAACAAACTGAAGGAGAAAAACCACATGATCATCTCCTTAGATGCTGAAAAAGCATTTGACAAAGTCCAACACCAATTCATATTTAAAGTCTTGGAGAGATCAGGGATACAAGGCACATATCTAAACATAGTAAAGGCAATATACAGCAAGCCTATAGCCAACATCAAACTCAATGGCGAGAAACTTAAATCAATCCCACTGAAATCACGGACAAGACAAGGCTGCCCACTCTCTCCATATCTCTTCAACATAGTACTTGAAGTCCTAGCCAGAGCAATAAGACAACTAAAGGAGATCAAGGGGATACAAATAGGAAAGGAAGAGGTTGAAGTGTCACTATTCGCAGATGATATGATAGTATATATGAGCGACCCCAAAAATTCAACCAGAGAACTCCTCCAGCTGATAAACACCTTCAGCAAAGTGGCAGGATACAAAATCAACTCAAAAAAATCAGAAGCCCTCCTGTATACCAAAGACAAAAGGGCCAAGAAAAAAATTAGGGAAACAACACCCTTCACAATAGCCACTAATAACATAAAGTATCATGGGGTGACACTAACTAAGCAAGTGAAAGACCTGTTTGAGAAAAACTTCAAGTCTCTGAAGAAAGAAATTGAAGAAGATCTCAGAAGATGGAAAGATCTCCCGTGCTCATGGATTGGTAAGATTAACATTATGAAAATGGCCATCCTGCCAAAAGCAATCGACAGATTCAATGCAATTCCCATCAAAATACCAACTCAATTCTTTACAGACCTTGAAAAAAAGATTCTCAGCTTCATATGGAGAAACAAAAAACCCAGAATCTCCAAAACAATCCTGTACAACAACAGATCATCTGGAGGTATCTCCATCCCCGATCTCAAGTTGTACTACAGAGCAATAGTAATAAAAACTGCATGGTATTGGCATAAAAACAGAAAGGAGGATCAATAGAATCGCATAGAAGACCCAGAAATAAACCCACACACCTATGAATACTCGAATTTTGACAAAGAAGCCAAAACCATTCAATGGAAAAAAGACAGCATCTTCAACAAATGGTGCTGGTCCAACTGGATGTCCACATGCAGAAAAATGAAAATAGATCTATATTTATCACCCTGCACAAAACTAAAGTCCAAGTGGATCAAAGACCTCAACATAAAACCAGATACTCTAAATCTGTTAGAAGAAAAAGTGGGGAACAGCCTAGAACTCATTGGCACAGGAGACAACTTCCTGAACAGAACACCAACAGCACAGGCTCTAAGAGCAACAATCAATAAATGGGCCTCATGAAACTGAAAAGCTTCTGTAAAGCAAAGGACACTGTCATCAAAACAAAACGACTGCCTACAGATTGGGAAAGAATCTTCACTAACCCTTTATCGGACAGAGGACTAATATCGAGTATATACAAAGAACTAAAGAAGCTGAAAAGCAGCAAACCAAGTAATACAATTAAAAAATGGGGAGCAGAGCTAAACAGGAAATTCTCGACAGAGGAATATCGAATGGCAGAGAAACACTTAAAGAAATGCTCATCCTCATTAGCCATCAGGGAAATGCAAATCAAAACGACCCTGAGATATCACCTTACACTCATCAGAATGGCCAAGATGAAAAACTCAAGGGACAACACATGCTGGAGAGGTTGTGGAGAAAGGGGAACCCTCCTCCACTGCTGGTGGGAATGTAAACTGATACAACCACTCTGGAAATCTATCTGGCGCTTTCTAAGACAATAGTGCTTCCTCAAGACCCAGCTATACCACTGCTAGGTATATACCCAAAGTTTGCTCAAGTACACAAAAGGCATATTTGCTCAACCATGTTTATAGCAGCATTATTTGTAATAGCCAGAACCTGGAAACAATCCAGATGTCCATCAGAGGAGGAATGGGTACAGAAATTGTGGTATTTTTACACAATGGAATACTACTCAGCAATCAAAAAAGAGGAAATCATGAAATTTGCAGGCAAATGGTGGGATCTAGAAAAGATCATCCTGAGTGAAATATCCCAGAAGGAGAAAGACAAACAGGGTATATACTCACTTATATAGATCTATAAGATATGATAAACATAATGAAATCTACACACCTAAAAAAGATAATCAAGAGAGTGGACATGGGGTAAGATTATCAATCCTTGTTTAGAAAGACAGATGGGATGCGCATTGAACATATGACAGGAGTCTACTGAGCGCATTTGAAAGACTCTAACTAGCAGTGTTTTCAAAGCAAAGACTCATGACCAAACCTTTTGCAGAGTACAGGGAATCATAAGAAAGAAGGGGAGTTAGTCTGATGAGGAAAGGATAGGAGCTCCACAAGGACCAAACATATCTGGGCACAGGGTCTTTTCTGAGACTGACATGCAACCAAGGACCATGTATGAATGTAACCTAGAACCTCTACTCAGATGTAGCCTGTGGTAGCTCAGTAACCAATTGGTTTCCCATAGTGAGGGGAACAAGGACTATTTCTAACAGGAACTCAATGACTGGCTCTTTGGCCTCCCCACCCCCCAAGGGAGGAGCAGTCCTGTTAGGCCACAGAGGAGAGCTTTGCAGCCAGTCCTGAAGATACCTGATAAAACAGGATCAGATGAATGGGGAGGAGGTCCCCGCTATTAGTGGACTTGGCAAGGGGCACGGTGGAGAGGAGGGAGGGAGGGAGGGACTGGGAGGGAATGAGGGATCAGGACACGGCTGGGATATAGAGTTAATAAAATGTAACTGATAAGAAAAAAATAAAATTCAAAAAAAAATATAAAAAAAAAGAATACGAGAGGCCTACAAAACATCCAATAAATGAGACTAGAAAAGATAATCCTCCCGCCACATAATAATCAAAACAGTAAGTATACAGAACAAAGAAAAAAATAATAAAAGCTGCAAGGAAAAAAGGACAAGTAACATATAATGGCAAATACATCAGAATCACACATGACTTCTCAACAGAGACTATGAAAGGCAGAAGGGCCTGGACGGATATCATGCAGAGCCTAAAAGAACACAGATATTCACCCAGGCTAATATATCTAGCAAAACTCTTAGTCATTATAGATGGAGAAAACAATATATTCAATGACAAAATGAATTTAAATAATACCTACCCACAAATCCAATGTTAAAGAAGATACTAGGAGGAAAAATACAACCCAGGAAAACTAACTACATTCAGGAAAACACAGGAAACAGTTGACTTTACTACAGCAAAACTAAAAGTAGTCAAGCACACAAACACACTACCACAGCCAACAGCAAAATCAAAGCATCTAACATCCACTGGTCATTAATCTCCTTTAATATCAACAGACTCAACTCTCCAATAAAAAGACACAGACTAACAGAATGGATATGTAAACAAGATCCAACAATCTGTTGCATACAAGAAACTTACCTAAATCACAAAGATAGACATTACCCGAGATTAAGTGATTGGAAGAATGTTTACAAGAAAATGGACCCAAGAAGCAAGCAGGAGTAGCCATTCTAATATCTAATA